>NW_028262336.1:41312400-41616300 GCF_047370975.1 Nipponia nippon | reverse complement strand
GGGAATTTCACACACTTGGTGATTTTTATAGCTCATGAAAACATCTGTATTTCCCTCCTTGGTGGACAGATGATTCATGTCACAATCGGAATACACTGAAATAGCTTAGCCATATTTAGCATAACATCCTGCTATTCCTCTGTTGTCATTGGTATGATTATGTCTCTTTCCTGGGGTTTATGAGCTCCGTTCTCCTGAAGGCCTGCACTTTCCAAAGTGCATATCTACGGCTACATACAGCCGGTGGTGTGGAGCTGCTGAATCCTGTAGCCTGATGGCGACGAGGCTGCAGCTGCTCTGTGCCCCCAGGTCAGAGCAGCAGCAGGGCTGAACGCGCGTTCCCCATAGGCACACGTACGCAGAGGGGTGCAAAACGCAAGTATGGATACACACAGCTGGGCACACAGATCCACGTGGACAGACACACTCGGCGTTTACATGAACACAAACGGCACCAGCAGTCTCGCCCCAATCCCCTCTCCAGCGGATCAGGATGGACGTCTGTCAGGGGCAGCACGTGCACGCGTGCCCAACGCGGATCCCCCGGCAGCTGGGCTCAGGCTCGGGCTCTCGCCAGGGACTGCCCCGGCCCCTCGCCCCCCCAGCTGCTGGCACCTGGCAGACAAGCGCAGTTGTATACGCTTGCATTTTCCTCCAAAGACTTCTCAGCCTCCTTGCCAGAGGCAGGGTATCCACCCACCCTGACCTACAAGGACTGAAGGTGTACAGCTTGGAGCCTAATAATCCGATTTTCCATAACCCCAGTAGTGAGAATCAGCCTCTGGCAGTCTTGTCAAAGTATTAAGGAATCTCTCAACCCTTTTTCTTTGATCCACATCTCTTCTGCAGTAGTTTTTCTATACTGCAAGTTACGCCATAGAACACCGATGGGTTTTTGCTAAGCATGTAAAAAAAATCCTAGGGCAGCAGATTCCTGAGGGGAGAGAGCTGATGCACTGGGCTCTAATTTAAAAGATCCGGAATTTCCCTAGGTAGGCATCCAAGATCTGACCATCCACCGAGATGCGCTTGCCTCTGACCCTCTGGCATACAGCGTCTTTCCAAAATCTGCTACCAACAGTTAAGACACAGTCAATGCCAGTTTGCGACGGGAGTGACTGGGCTCCTGGGAAGTCGCATCAGAAAAATAAGAAAGCCCAAGACATCCACCCCACTCCCCCCAGAAGCCCTGTTCTGGAAGGCACTATTTTCTCTACCCCTTTTCTCAAGCAGATCGTATCCTGTGCGGTGGTGGGCACCTGTCAATACAGTCAGTCAGTTCCATTTGATTCCCAGTGAGGAGAAGTATATTTGAAGAAAGCAGCAGGACACAGCAGCGCTCTGAGATTAGCGACCTGAGTGACTGCAGGGAGTCTCAGCATTGATCCATGTACATCAGGAAGACAAGGAGAAGGAAAAATAACTATTGCTTCTCAGTTCTAGATATCGAAAACATAGCTGGGATTTGAAATAGTCAACCTCTCACAAGAACAGAATTCCTACTAAGGATTTGTTAGAAAAAAATAGACACTGTAAAGAATCACAAATGGTAGGGGCTTTGCACCCGAGTCCCACTGGAGGGGGGAATAAAATTCCAAATTTAGGGATTAACTAGCAATGTAGGAAAGAGCCAGTCAAAAAAGCAAATTGATACACCTAACCCATTCTCTGCTTTTCTAAACGATTAGATTGGGGGGGGGGGATCACTTGAAGCTCTACATGAACAGCGGCTCTTGCACTGTGATACAAAGTGCATCAGCCGCTATTCCAGATGGAATAACATCTCAGAATAGCGTTTCAATTACGAAGAGTATTTTTCATGACAGATCCTGCATGCACACAGCTGTTCAACACTCACACAGTTGTCTTTAAAAGTTCACACAGCTATTTGGATTTTTTCACTTCTAAGAGTCTGCTTCATTTGCAGAAGTGTTGCTGGAGAGAAGGCAATGCTCACAAGGTGAGCGTTTGCACCAAGAACGCTTACACGCCCGAAAGTCAGTAATTTGGAAAAATTTTGCTATTAGATAACTTCAGTCAAGGAACCATCAAATACTTGGGGAGCCTCCTTGGCCGAAGCAGGATATATTTCATCTTGGACTAGAACTGGAAGCCAATCAACCGGGAAAACATGACAAAACCACTGCCACATGCCTGAACTTTTTTCTTAAAACACCTCCAAAAAAATGAAGCTTTCAGTCAAAAATCAAGTGGCACCTGTGTTGTATGTCTGTCATTCAGAGGCTTCTTGGTTTTGTTTCTAAAGCAGCAACAGAACAGTATTTACTCCTTTTTTTAAGCAAAACTAGCAAGAGAGCCTTTGTTAGCTTCAACAAGATCACTATAGTTCGTGAATAAAGGACAATTAATTTGTCAAAATCTTAAAACCAAACTTGTAAACCAACAAATACATGCAAGGTTTTAAGTCTTGCCTAACTGGAAATAAATTATCTGCAGAGTAGAGTTTTTATGATTTTTTTTTTTTTTTTATCAAAACACTACTGTTTTCTAGAAAGAATATTTTGTAAAATACAGCGTCACTCCTGCAAGAGGCTTTTATGGGCCTGCCCTGGTTTTTACTGTCGAACTAGAACATGTCACAGTCACAGACCCTCTATCGAAAAATTAACATACCCCCTTCTCTAGCAACTTTACAAGGTTTCCACAAACACCAGGTAACCCATTTAATACCCAACCATTTGAGCCCAGCTGTTAGGTGAAACTTCTTACCTAAGTCACCTCCTTCCAAGAAGTGTATTTACCATCAGAGAGGGTGCAATTAAAGAATATACAGTACTTACCCAGCACTATGGGTCATCTTGACTGATCAGAAGTAGCAGCACTTGATTCCTGGAACACTTACCAGATCACAAGACGAGTCCTCTCTCTAAGGGCCACAGGCTTAAGACATGGTGCAGTATTGTCAAAACCAAGCAATTCTTATGAATAAATCAATTAGTTTTATGCGATTGCTTCAGGCAGATCCTCCTCCTCGTGACTTTGGGGAAACAACAACAACAAAGTAGTGACCAGGGTCAGTTGTTAGATCTACTGTCTTTTGGCTTTGGATGGTCTCCATTAGCATAATATATTTTACAGGTACCTTAACATATTTAAACTTTTTTTAAAGCTTTGAAACTACTTTTAGAAAATTGAAAGTTTCAATTGCACTGATTCCTAAAGCGAAAGAATTAAATGCTTTATTAAAATACAAACCTATCCTGAAATTTTTATAAATTTAATTTAGCAAAAGGAATGCAAAACTCAGTTCTTACACATTTGCTGACAAAAGCTCAAAACCAAAGTTGCAGTAGGTTTGTTAGGCCAGAATGCGTTTAATGACTGAAGCCATAAGCGAACAAGATACAGCTGTAGCACAGCTACAGAGCTTTCAAGTTTTCGATTATGGTGAGCCGATACAATCAAGACAATTGAGAAGACATACTAATATAAAGAAACTGCCGGCATACTGATTTATGCATTTCAAATTCTCCATCCTCTCGCAGAGCAGCGCCTTTCTGTAAGAGGTTATAGCAGAAGATGGACTCTTGTAATCTAGATACTCAACACTGAGGATAAGCAGGAATGCCTGCAATCAAGACTACAAACAAAAGGTGATCATCTGCTACCGTAGGTAAAGCTACTCCTGTAGTAACAACTTTCCCCTCAAAAACAAGAGAAGCGATGAGCTCAACCTCACACGCTGAACCTCCCACGTCCTGTTTCTACCCCAGACGCTGCACAGAATAGCAGTTGTCTAAATGGGACTCCTACTTATACAAGCTGTCCGCATCCACAGGAACAGGATTTGGACCCCAGTTCAATGTTCAGCAGTTGCCCAATGAGAATCGTATTGATCACCAAGAAGAAAGCCCCCAAAAGCCCTGAAACAAATCCGCTATAGCTAAGGGTTCAAGTGGAAGACCAGAAACAATCGGACTATGAAAGCAAAAGGCTGTATTTTTTAAATGTTTCCTACTACATACAAGAACAAATGCAGGATGTGATGTTTGCTTAGTTTTATTAATTTATTTTTGCAGGAATCTGCAACTCGGAGTATGCACTTTCTGGAGGTACCATGCATGCATAGCCTCTGAATGCTTTTATACAATTTCATCTCTTAGTAATAAGTTCATTCACAGCATACACAAATCTAGAATGTAGACACCATATATACAGGATTAAACAAGATCGTGTCTTCTTTTTTAATGAAAAAATTTAACAGGGTTTCACACAGCAGGAAATATGGATTAGATACACTGGTGCCACCATAAATAAATAAGTTTCAAGAACACAGTTTTTTAAAATCGGTTTCAAAGGTACTGAAAATCCAGGATTATAATATTGCATTAACTCCATCGATTTCTGATCATTCAAAACCAAGAAAAATATTCGCATTAATATTTATGGACATAAACAGCAATGAAAGCCCCAAACTGAAGAAATCTGGCAAAATTCAGTCACGGCTAGCTTCATATAATATTGACATTTTGAAACGAAACAAATGCAGCAGCACATAGAGACAGTACTGACTATGAGATGTGATATCTGTGCATGTCTTCTTTCTCTATGGGATTTAGAGTCACTGTAGTACAGAGCACGTAAATTCTGTGGTACCAAACAAGCTGATGAATTGTTTATGTCCAAATGTCCACTTCTCGTCAGGATAGTCATTTTCACATTCTAGGGTATACCACTGAATTTTAAAACAGAAACTATCATCCTGATGACAAGCTTGTTCTTAATATATTTAATATTCTCACATTCTTTTTTAAAACATTCTTTATTGTTTTTATTTTGTTTTGTCCCCATTTCAACTCAAGTATTTTGATTTCAGTTTCAAGGGGGTTTACAATCAATATTAAATGTAAAAGTATTTAGAAATTGAAATGAGAGATGTATAACTGGGACAGATAAAGTAACCGAAAGAAAGTTTTTCTTTTTTAAAAAAAAAAAAAGTTATTTAGTAGCATATCATAACCAGAAAGTACTGAGACCAGCTCTTTTAAGAATTATAACACCTTTTCACCACACCTCCCATTTTTCAAGGGAAACACACACATACCACAGACACACAGATACACAATTCAATCTAAGACTACATTTTACGAAGTACTTCCTTTTGCTTCACTTCCCCACCCCTTTCCTCTTCACCCAAACAAGACTAATAATTACATCAAATTAAAAGTAGATCCATAGTTCAGGATTTCTTTTGGTTTACTATGATCTGAATCATTTTCCGCAAGCCCCACTCTAAATAAACTTTTAAGGAACTACAGTAGTATTCTATAATTAAAGGGAATTCATCTTAATAGCACAGTAAATACAAAATAAGCTTTATAAAATTTCAGTGAACAGTGAAATAATTTTGAATATCTGAATGTCCAAGTCAGTTACAAACTCTACCACTCTAGTAGCACGGTTGAGGGAAAGCTCAGTCATTAAGGAGAAAAAAGAAAACACAAGTAGTGCATTAACTCAACACAAGGGCATCAGCATCCCACCATTCACACACACGCACGTTTTATACAATACAGTGCATTTTGTATGCCAGCTGACATTAGGGTTTTACGTGCATTCAATAAATATTACATAAACCAATCTTTTTGGCATAATCTACAATTCAGTTGGGGTGTGAACAGCGTCACCTGCTTTCAGAAGGAAAATGAATCTTCCAATATTCAAAATACAATTTACAGTCTAACAAACTAAAAATATTCAAGCACCATGTAAAGTCTTCACCATTAATGTTTGAGTATGGGCATTTACAAGTAAAAGAATACATCAGAAGGTTATTTTTTTTTTTTTGTACAAGCAACAAATGAGAGTAATTGAAAAACTGCAGTGAAATTATCGGTAGGAATTAATTTGCAATTTAACAGCACTCAGTCTTCGAAAAAGTCTCTTGCTGTCATGGCAGCCTTCCTTCTCTTCCTCTGGTGAAGCTACGACTAAGATTAGCAAGTTTCCATTTATAGTCATTACAGTTCAGGGAATTATTGGACCGCATGCATTCCCACCCCCCCCCCCCCCCCGCCTTCAAAAGTAGCATCTATTCTGTCTGAAAATGGCACAACTGTATTGATGCATGACACACCTACTCTCATTTGCTGACTGTCATTTCAGTTGCTATCATTTTGTAATTCCAGCAAAAACAAATCCTTCTAGAACTTCAACAGAAGTACAAATGAACAGAAAATTGAAATAATACAAAGGCAAAGGCATCACAATAGAAAAGTCATGAAGTTACTGGTATTGTTTTGAGTAATTCATTATATAGCTGATAACAGCAATGGTACTGCTTATCCTAGATATAATGCTTCTGCTCCTCTGTTTTCTAGTTATCTCAGTTTTGTCAGACTGTCCACTTACATGAACAAAATTAATATTTCCCTTCTAACTTCATTTGACAGTAATTTTTTTACCCCTTTCCACATGTGATGAGCTCCCCACACAGTAATATAAAAAGGGAGGGGAACGGAGGGGAAGGGAGAGGACCTAGATCTGATGCCTTTGACTTTGTTTTCCTCATCAGTGGTGCACACTGATTGCTGGAGATCTCTTAGCTTATTTAAAATTATGCTGAAGATTTAATTAGTGCAAGAACATATTGAAAAATGCCAGACAAAATATTGGTTCCTCATCTAAGATCACAGTTTCTTTTTTACTGTTATCTTTGTAAACTGCAGGGCGAGAAGACACCAGATTGAGCAACGCAGTCAAGATGAGTTTTCCTCCACCCACCCCTTACAAACGCTGCTTGATTTTAAATAAGGATTCAGACACATGATTGTTCTACCACAGCTTAACATGTTATCACACATCAAGTGAATTGTGGTAATTGACCATATGGATGTGGCTGCTGTGAGCTAAGAACAGTTTAAAATGAAGTAGTTTAAATCTCTTCTAGTAAGGTTTAGCTAGCACATTTTGCCTCACAGTTGCAAAGTCTATTACCATAACTCAGCTGACGTGCTTGGTTGTGTCTCTGAATCTTGACAAAGTTATACCATAAAAACTCAAATGCACTGTACCAGCTTTTGACCAGTACACATCCTACTCAGTCGCACAGTTGTGTAACACAATCATTCAGCTGCCCAAACCCAAGTTCGGTTTCACAAGTATTGAGTGCTTTATTACAGCAACCTGAAGCATTCAAACAAATTGAACATCACCTTTATAATACAGTGTATCATATGCATAAAAGTACCAGTATGATTTTCAGTTGTAAGTCTTGTATTCTTCAACCTATGGCAAATATTTCCTGACCAAAATAAAAAGAATGCAGTGTGAAATTTTTCAGGATCTGGCATCTGCTATTTTATACAGGCTGGTTTATTAACAATGTGCAAATAAACCTTTATTGAAGAGCTAATTGAATAATTATCTTTCAGCTAACTTTGAACTGGGGCACAAAGTACCTTCTGTGCTGTAAACATCATGAATTCTTCACAAATTGGAAGTTGAAAAGGCCTAAGGAACTGGGTACAAACTCTTCTCATACACAACCACGGCTGAGCTCAAGTCTTCAAAACAGAATTTGGAGTAGTCTGTGTTTGGCATATGTCACTGTGCTGCTACAGAGCACAGGCTTAGAAGATTGTTGTATATAAAAGCATACTTTTAGCTTTGAAACAGGACAGCCTAATGAAAGCATGCAGCAGTATTTTCATCTGTAATATGGTAGAATTCATTCTTAGTTTATTACCAGTGTTGACACAGCCAGGTGAGCACTGTACAAGCAAAAGGGATTGTAAAAAATTACCTCTGATTAAACTCTCTGTAACACTCATACAGTATCTCATTTAGTCACCTTAGGTTACTATTTCAAACAGCAATTTTTTGTAGACATAAGTTACCCTGAAAAAAAGCAGCAATTACAAATACCCTTCTCCTTGGTTTTTTATACATTGCAAAATTTATCGTTGCATTTACCTGTCTCCTTTTTCAGTAGCTTACAATCTAGAAGCACAGGGAGCCTTTGTTTTCCAGCTAGCTGTGGCCAGGTTAAGTCAGCTCTGGCTCTTCAGGTTTTCTGGTTAAGTGTAACATTTCACACCATTACTAAGAGTCCTATAATTTTTTTTTAAAAAAAACCAAAACAAAACAGTATATTTTTTTTTTAGAGCCACTAAGCAGTAACTATAACCACAGGACTAAACACCAGTAGTTATTTGCTTTCCTGTATACATTCTTCCCAAAATTAATCCTTTTACATTTTCAGGTTTCATTTTCTGCTTTGCTCACTGCAATGGGATAAGAATTTCACCCTTAATTTATTTATTTTTAGTGTAGCACAAGCAGAAACATCTTAACACATTACTCCCACCCCTTGCAATATGAAGATTGTTGACTGGCAAAGGCCGGGCAGATGGACTGAAAGGTTCCCCATGTTTCCTTCTCCTACAGCTGTCAGCTTGAGAGCCTGTTTTCAACCCAATGCAGCCCCTTCCTGATTTTCAGGTATATCGTGGCATTTCACACTGCTCACAGCGATTTAGTGCTGGGTGATTTAGAAAGGTGCAGCTATCACAATTCCATGGAGCCCCTTCAAAGTCTTCATCTCTTGGCTGAGTCCGTGTAGTCTGTTTGGAGCTGTTTTGATGCTCTAAAAAAAGCCAAAGGAAAACATTTTTACTTATTTCAGAAGAGAAGCATGATAGGCAAGATCATACTGCTGGTTTGTCACTTCATTAAACGTTCTATCTTAAAATGAACGTGGAAACCTTTCCACTTAAGTAACATTAAAGGTCTTTTGCTAAAGCACTTCTAATTCAGTTTGTGAAATCTGAATATTGGAAGTATTTAACTTCTGTAAAGAGTCACTTAACCATACTACATCAAAAACAAAAAGAGCAGTCACCACTCTTAGGTCACTGATACTGCTAAAGGTTTAATAGCTTAAAACGTACTGAAAAGTTTGTTACTGGCACTGCAACACCATCCTGTTAAGGAATGACTTCATAGGTTTACATACAGCAGTCTATTACCAAATTCTAAATTCCAATAACCCTACTTTACCTGAAGTGAAAGACTTCTTCTAACTTAGTTCCTTCAAACAGTCTGACAGATTAATATATTTTCTGCATCTTTTTCTAGCACTTATCCAGGCTGAAGAAAATACAATATAAAAATAAAACGGTAGGCCTGGTTCAAAACAAGATGATTGTTTTTCTTCCTCATGGCTTCGCAGCAGGGATCTGTGTACGTGAAGCAGCACTTAAGTCTGTTTTCATTTATAAAATCAGTATGTATGCAAATCATACATCAGGTATCATCTCACAGAAAGACTCGCTTTTCTGGTGTCTCCTACCACCACATCAAGACCTCAGGTTATCTACTAAAAGTGACAAATACTCCCAGGATGTGGAAACACAACATTTTACAAACTGTTAATATTTGAAACAACATTAGCACACACACCTAGAAGGTAAGGTTAAGATACCCATCTGCTAAACAAACATCTGCAGAACAGCTTAATTGAAAGAGAACATACATTGTAAAAAAGGACTGCAATTTGTAATTCAAAGTGCACACATTGCTGTCATCTGCTAAGAAATCTAGCAGATGGCCGATGACAAAATTAGTGCAAATAGTGCTTATGTTTGTCTTCACAGACATACTTAAAGAAAATAAAAGTAACCTCCTTGCTTAGATATAAGCCCTCTCCAGTCCAGAAGTTGTGTAGTCACATTAACAGTGCTTGGCCTCAACAAATTCCTTCTAAGCAAGCAAGTAGTGTGGGCACTAGACTGCGTGCATGTTGACTAGCCAGGTGGCAGCACAGAGCAGACCCTTGTCTGCCCATGCCGGTCTGTCTGGCCATGCCTTCAACAGGTGAATATTAAGGAAATGGAATTTTTTAAGGAAAAAAAAAAATCATTTTGATGACTCCGTGTTAACAGCTAAGCTCAGAATACAGTACACCAGCCCTAGAACTGATTTCTAGTAAGTTGACAGACAAAACGGGGAAACTAGTCATAAAACTCATACAAATCCTTACAAGACACTGTCTTTCCAATTGCCAAATAAAATCACTTATTTCACACAAGTTTTGCACATTATTTTGCTTTGAAATAATAAATCAAATAGGCTAGTGTAATTAAGAGAATCTCTTCAAACATTATGAAGTAGCAGTGCCTTAAATCAACCGCATGACCGTGGCAATTTAACATGAATCCAGGCAGCTGCCTTCATGCCACTGCTCACCTGCTGCTACTGTCTTTCCTGGATACTACCACCTATGCAGGGAACACATCCCAGTATTGGGGTTTTTTTTGAACCACAAGCAGTAGTTCTGGGCCTTCTCTTTCCTTTAAATTTCCACATACTAAGTGTTTCATTGTATCGAAGGGTAAAATACTTCCTTCAAAATGGGGTAAAATTTCCTTATATGAATTCAAAGTTCAACTGCAAAAACCTTTTTGAAGTGCTTATCAGCAACTAGAACTTAATTACAAAATCTGGATTTTCAAGTAGACTATATGATTATTGATTCACAGGAGTGACTTTTCCACTAATAATTTTAGTACATGCTAGTTACAGTAAGAGGAGACACAATATTATAAATCTTATCACACATAACACTTTCAGGGAAAAGACCGCTGTTTTCTCTATATCAGAGCACAGGATCCTAGACTGGCTATTTCAGCAGAAAGATACAAAGTGTTTAAAAACTTTCACTAGCATCTGAAACCATTCTTTTAACAGATTTCAGGAAGAAAAAAAAAAAAGTCCAAAACCACCTGAGACAAATGGTAGGATTCTGCTCCCAAATCACCACTGAACGTAGTGGAGTTGAGAGAGCTACTGGGCTACACGGCCACTAGGTGTCTACTAACGGTGAGCTGAGTCACTGGGATGTACTGCCTGAGTCTCCACTGGGCAAAAAGCGAGACTAAAGACATAGCTCCTGTGCTAACACAAAACTTAAGTGTCCCCAGCTGGGTATGAATCCTAGATACTATGCAATTAGCATAGAATATTTTAGAAACCAGTAATGAATCTGTGCAAGTGGGACACTGTTATCTCTTTAGACTGATGTGAGGAGACTTGTTCTGTCTTGATCCTTAAAATGTCTGAAGCTCTTGCTGTGCTGAAACTTCAGGGCTACTGTGAAATTCATACTCTGCACAAAAAATAGGTAAAGTGTGACCAGTCAAGTTAAAACATAATTAAAAATATAAATGCAAATTTTAAAAAGCTGCTGTGACCAACTAAACTTGCCTAGAAGAACCCAACTAAACTATAAAATCCTAACAATACATATTATAAGACGGCTAAACAAACCTGACAGAGCTTTTGACCTAGAAGTATTTTAAAAAAGCATCATTAGGAAGCTCAAGTTAACACATAAAAGTTTGTGTATTTACAAACAACATATTAACAGAACATTAATTTGCAACAACCTATCTGAGGAAAACAAGTTGTAGCCAGGATTGCTGCACTTACATAAAAATGTTCTGTTTTGGTTTATATACAGAGAAAAGTTATAATAATTAGACTTGCTTCCTGTCATCACAGGGGTTTTTCAAAAAAGGAGGGGGGGGAACCTTTCTCAATGCAGATTAGGTAACTTGACACTTGTTTTTTAACCTACCCTTTTTATATGGCTTTGGTGGCACAACAGGACCAGGCTCTATGTTATCATAGAAGTTACACGTGGCTTTCGGATCAAAGTTCCCTGTCAGAAAAGAAAAGTAAGAAAGCATAACTCCAAGGTTATTTACGTACCTATGCTAGTGATATGAACATCTAGAGGCTTCAGATTTTATACATCTTTTTATTATGACATTATATATTAGCTTTTTCCTGAGTAGTCTTTTGTCACATATTTTGTTTTGTATTGATTCTAGTCATTTTTAGCAGGCTAATCCCATATTGAAGAATCAACTCCAGCTCAATGTTCTGTATTGCTTTAAAAATATGTGAAAACGTAAATCTTTCTGTAGGACACATTCTTAGTAAAAAAGGAAGACTATGCATATTCTAAGCTATTTGACTGTATTTATGTCAAGTTTCTGTTGCAGAAAGAGGATTTTTAAAGACCTAAGTAGATTTCTGTTTGCCAACCTCTTGGTTGCAACCTGTACTTCTGTTTTGTATTACTTGGTCAGAGCCTTTGTCAGCAAAAAGTTAAAAACTTAAGTAAAGAACCTTCACTAAGGAGTATTTTTTTTTTTTTTTTTAAGTTTGCTCTTGACAAAGTCACTTTTAAGTCACCACTTTCTTGGTAATGTAATTTAGCTTGGCCAACAGAAATATTAGCAAGTCAAGTTTATCAGGTTGCAACTGAAAAAGACAGCTTTTAGAGATAAGTTGATATTGATAATCAAAATTAAACTTTAAAGAGTCCAAGTATCCACATTTAAGCATATACTATATTAAAGTCATAGAATCATTTAAGTTGGAAAAGACCCTTGAGATCACCAAGTCCAACCATAAACCTGACACTGCCAAGTCCACCATTAAAACATGTCCCTAAGCACTACATGTCTTCTAAATACTTCCAGGGATGGAGACTCAACCACTTCCCTGGGCAGCCTGTTCCAGAGACTGACTACCCTTTCAGTGAAGAAGGTTTTCCTAATATCCAACCTAAACTTCCCCTGGCACAGCTTGAGGCCATTTCCTCTTCTATCGCTTGTTACTTGGGAGAAGAGACCGACCCCAATCTCGCTACAACCTCCTTTCAGGTAGTTGTAAAGAGCAATAAGGTCTTCCCTCAGCCTCCTTTTCTCCAGGCTAAACAACCCCAGCTCCCTCAGCCACTCCTCATAAGACTTGTGCTCCAGACCCTTCACCAGCTTTGCTGCCCTTCTTTGGACACACTCCAGCACCTCGATGTCCTTCTTGTAGTGAGGGGCCCAAAACTGAACACAGGATTTGAGGTGTGGCCTCATCAGTGCCGAGTACAGGAGGACAATCACTTCTCTAGTCCCACTGGTCACACTATTTCTGATGTAAGGCAGGATGCTATTGGTCTTCTTGCCCACCTGGGCACACTGCTGGCTCATATTCAGCCAGCTGTTGACCAACAGCCCCAGGTCCTTTTCAGCCAGGCAGCTCTCCAGCCACTCTTTCCCAAGCCTGTAGCGTTGCATGGGGTTGTTGTGACCCAAATGCAGGACCCGGCACTAAGCCTTGTTGAACCTCATACAGTTGGTCTTGGCCCATCGGTCCAGACTGTCCAGATCCCTCTGTAGGGCCTTCCTACCCTCAAGCAGATCAACACTCCTGCCCAACTTGGTGTCATCTGCAACACTCCCGCCCGTATTTAAATTATGTTTTTAAAATCTATCAATTCTATACCTCTAGATTGAAGGAGATCAACTTCTTTCAGTGTACAGTCAACATTTATCTGGAGCTGTCTGTTGAGGCTTCTCAATCTGGTCATTTCCTCAGGCTAGAAAGAAACAACCCAAAATAGTAATTGTGGGATAGTCAATATCTGATCTGACATAGAAATAACATTGCTATAACTCTGTTAACAGCTTTATTAGAAACTGAGTGGTTTTATAGATAAGCCAGTGAAAAAAGTAGCCAAGATTCCACTGTCTGTCCCATCTCCCCTACCCAATTTATTCCCTTAAAAAACACTCTTCTACTGGCATTTGAGGAAGAAAACAAACCAAACCAACAAAAATGAACAAGTTACTTAATATTAAAATTCATGAATAAGACGACATAGCTCAGCTCAAGTTTATAAAACCATACACCTTATAAAATTCTGTATAAATTGATGACTTTCTACATGAGTTTACATCAAGATGATCAGGAAACAGAATACGAGCTGCAATTCACATTATTACTTGATTATAACCAAATAAGGTCAGAAGTTTATTAGCATCACCCCAAGGAGGTCCAGCATGCCAAACCTTCTAGCCCAGTATATTTAAATCATCAATGTTGCAAGACAGTAATTATTCTTAACAGAATAATCAGTTATTTGAGTCCATATATTTGCATATCATTAAGAAACCCTAAATTACTGGAATACAAACCGTTCTTAATGCTAGCAGCAGTGACTATTAACATGTATGTAGGAATAACTATCCTATCCTAGGATACATTCCAGCATCAGAGTGTCACAAAATCACAGAATGTTTGAGGTTGGAAGGGACCTCTGGAGGTCATCTGGCCAAGCCCCTCTGCCCAGACAGCAGACAGCTTTTGAATATCTCCAAGGATGAAGACTCCACAACTGCTTGGGGCAACCTGTGCCAGCGCTCAGTCAACCACACAGTAAAAAAGTGGTTCCTGATGTTCAGAGGGACCCTCCTGTGTTTCAGTTTGTGCCCATCGCCTCTGGTCCTGTCTCTGGGCACCAGTGGAAAGAGCCTGGCTTCATCCTCTTTGCACCCTCCCTTCAAGTATTTATATACATTGATAAGATCCTCCCTGAGCCTTTTTTGCAGGCTGAACCGTTCTAGCTCTCTCAGCCTTTCCTCATAGGAGAGATGTTCCAATCCCTTAATCACGTTTGTGGCCCTTCACTGGACTCTCCAGTGTGAGCCCACTCCTGGACACCATACTTCAAGTGTGGCCTCACCAGTGCTGAATAAAGGGGAAGGGTAACCTTTCTCCCTTTGCTGGCAACACTGCTAATGCAGCCTAGGATATCATTAGCCTTCTTTGCCACATTGCTGGCTCATATTCAGCTTGGTCTCCACCAGGACCACCAGGGCCTTTTCTGCAAAACTGCTTTCCAGCTGGTTGGCCCCCAGCTTATACTGGTGCATGGGGTTGTTCCTCCCCAAGGGCAGGACTTAGTACTTCCCCTTGCTGAATGGCATGAGGTTCCTGCTAGCCCATTTCTCTAGCAAAAATTGTTGAGGTCCCTCTGAATAGCAGCACAGCTCTCCTAGTTTTGTGTCATCAGCAAACCTGCGAAGGGTACACTCTGCCCCATCACCCAGATCATTAAGGAAGATGTTAAATAGGATTAGACCCAGTATTGACCCCTGTGGTACACCGCTAGTTACTAGCCTCCAACCTGACTTTGTGCCACTGATTACCACACTCTTGGACTGGCTGTTCAGCCAGTTTTCAATCTATCTTACTGTCTGCTTATCCAGTCCATGCTTCATCAGCTTCTCTATGAAGATCTCACTGGAGGAAATGTTGAAAGTGTTACTGAAGTCTCCGTAGACAATAACCACTGCTCTCCCTCATCTACCAGGCCAGTCTTTTCATCGTAGAACTTTATCAAATTGGTCAAGCTTTACTTCCCCTTGGTGAATCCATGCTGATTACTGCTGATCACTTTCTTGTCCTTCACGTGCCTGGAAATGGTCTCCAGGATTAACTGCTTCATCGCTTTCCCAGGGATCAAGGTGAGGCTGACCAGCTTGTTGTCCCTTCTTGAAGACAGGAGTGACATTTGTGCTCCTGTAGTCTTTGGGCATTTCCCCCAAACACCATAATCAATCAAAGATTATCTAGCATGGCCTCGCAATGACATCTGCCAGCTCCCTCACCACTCGTGGGTGCATCCCATCCAGGACCACGAACTCACATATGTCCACTTTGCTTAAGTATTCCCCAACCTGATCCTCTTAGACCTCAGGGAAAAGTGTGGAGCAAGGAAGGTATATGAGGTATGTGGGACTTGGGATTCCTGAACGCCTGTAAAGACTGAGGCAAACAAAGTATTCAGTATCTCAGCCTTTTCCATGTCCTATGTGACCAGGTCTCACTGAGCCATGGGCCCACATTTTCGCTAGCCTCCCTTTTGTCACCTCTGTACTAATAGAAGCCCTTCTTTTTGTCTTTGACATCCCGTGACAGATTCAACTCCAGTTGGGCTTCGGCTTTCCTAACCTCATCCTTGCACATTCAGACAGTGTCTCTGTATTCCTCCCAGGAACACACCTGCCAAATGCTGCCCTGAGACAGGTACGACATACAGCAGCCATACTAGTTAAGCAGCTAACAGCCCCTACTATGCCCTCCAGTCTACATCTGTGTGCAGCTTACTGTGAGTAAGTCTGAACTGATTTGGCTAACAACTGCACAAATTGGAAGTTATTTTGCAGTCAGATTAATTCTCTTATCAGAGCCATACAGATGTTTGGGCTAGAGTCACTTGCAAGTGGCAGTCACACAGATAGGAAGAATCAATGAGGAAAAGAGGAGAGAGAAATGCCAATTATTTGAGCCAACACCACCACTGAAAAGTTACTTGGCACATCCTCCACATACCAAATGGGAAACAGATTGTCTAGGAGATGTAACTACTCAAATAACAAAATACCACAATATAACAAAATACCTTTTAAAAAAACATGAAACTTTGCTGCATGAACACCAAGCTGTATATGGCTTGGGCTCTTTATATAGACTTGGACATACACTTTTATAGGTTGTTAGGAAAGTAACTATCTGTTCAGTTCTGTGGTCCAGAAAAGCATATGTATACAAGTTTCAGAAATTCTGTTGTGAACAATAAGGAAGGTGGACACATACCTGTTCCTTTACAAGAACTTAACAAGAATTAAAAGAACTGCCTTACGACAAGCCAAGAACTTACAAAAAATGATCTCCAAAGACTGAAGATTTTATACCTCAAAGTATTTTTTGTATAATGCTTTAGTTTATGAACACACAAAAAAGAAATTTGTATCTTGAATTAAAATACTAACAAATTGCTTACTGTTGGAATTGCAGTTGTACAGCTAACTCTTCGAAGCCGCCTCTGCATTAGATCATGCTCCATACCGTTGACTTCGGCTTTCAGGCGTTCGAGCTCGTCTTTCTCAAGCTTCAGTTCCTTTGCTAATCTCTCCATCCTTGCTCGTTGATGTAACAGCAAGGCTAATGTTTTACATGGAAGAAATAGTTACTAACACACAAAACCCTGGAAAACTAAATTCTTAACTTATGCATAAGATTCATGAGTGACCTTTCTGGAAAAAAAAAAAGTGATCATAAACATGCAGCCAAATATCAGTGTGAAGATGCTTTCATGCCAAATGAACTACAATTTAGAACAAAGTTCTTCCAGAATAAAAACACATTTTAGACAGTAACTTGAAGTTGATATTACCATTTTGGTCAAAGCTTCTTTTTTTGCATTTGGTCTTTCTCGTCTCAAAAATACAAAGGCACCTGTACAAGGAGACAGCTTCTCAGGATGAAACAGCAACCTAGTTATATTAATATTGTACTGACAAAAAAAAATAAATACCAGAGGTAAGATCAGAAGGTAAAACACACTTCATATCTGCTGCTCAATAGCAGCTGACACACTAGCCTTGAGACATTAGCCAAATGTCAGTCCTGAACTGTTTTTTTTCACTCCTATTACAGATTATGCTATAATAACTTTAAGTAGCTCTAAGCTTTTCAGAGAGTACTGTAATTCTCAGCACTAAGTTCCCCAGTGCTCAAAGGCAAAACTATAGAACAGACTAGAGAATCCAGAACAAAAAAAAGTGGGGACAGCTCAAGTGCTTCGGAGTCTTTAATTCTACTATAGAGCTGATTCGCTGTCCTCTAACTGCTCCGCTGTTACTCCTTCTCTCATATTTTTGTCATGGTACTGAAATTTATGACTCTCAGTCACAAGCTGATGTTGGGCTCCCAGAGCAGCCAAAGAAAGAATTCTCACTAGCTAGAAAATCATATTCAGTTTCTGCAGGAAGAGTGCTTCTCAATATTTCATCATGATGCAAAAGTGACCAAGTTAATTAGTGTGATGCTTAGCACTTTCTGATCTGGCTGTTTTTACCTGATTAAAGTCTACTAGGACAGAGAACTATTAGATAAATTTGCTGTGGGTATTCAGACAAGCACACTGCTCATATAACAATGTTCCAGCAACCTGTTCAAATGTATGAAGACATTGCAGAATCCGCAAAATGCTATTTCATACAAAGCACCAGCCAGCACCTGCCCTTTTCTTCACCCCTATCCAACACCGGCAAAGAAAACACACATAATATCTCAAGAATATCTGAATACTAACTAAAAAAAAAAGTTAGAAAAATATGTAACAATATGACACTTACTTGGGGGGGGATTAAAAAAAACAGTCAGGAGCCTAAGAATGACAGTGTTTTTTATCAGATGTCAGTATTCTGTGCAAAAAAGTAGCACTACGCTTTGGATTTTGTATGGATCCACCAATTCATGGCCACAGAATAAACACTGAAAATCCTATCCAAGAATAACATCAGATGTTTTTATAATACAGGCACTAGTATTACTGAACTCTTTTCTACTTTTTGAAGTAGCAGAAGTCATCCAAGTAGAGTTTAAGAGATCGCAAAAAAAAAAAAAAAAAAGAAAAAAGTACAGATACCAGGCTCTATGATTTTCCACTATTACTATCAAACCCTGTCTTTGTATGACTCCTCCAAATTAACATCTGATATGACTACATTACATAGCTTCGCATTATACTCCAGTATAACTCATCAAACATGACTCATGCTACAAAGAAACAGTGGAAGTACTGACACCAGAATGCATTTTTGGTGACACTTTACATAGTGGTTCATATTCAAAAGAACATTAAATAAACTTGTTCCCTATATTAAGCTGTTAAATAGACTCTTCTTTAGGACTCCTTTGTGGTAGTAAAGAATATAACGTTTATTATTCTACAACTTATTTCTATCAAGAGTTCAGAGTGCAGCAATACCAAAGGCTATAATAAAGTCCCAGCCATGGCAGGTATTGCCACAAGAGCAGATGCCCCCAAAAGCATATACTAACTATTTTTATTGTTTTTTTCCAAATACACAAATCTAATCAAAGACACAAAGGCAAAACCAGATTTCTACATTTCAGAATGTGTTTTTCTCAGGTATGTGAAACTACTTATAGTTTTTTCACATAACTGACAATCTTTAATGAAGCTGTAATAGGAACACTACCAAACAAAGCATATGGCCTAGGAGTTACAGACCTACTAGCATTCGTTCTTCTAAATAAGATTTCTAATTGGGTCTACCAGGTACAGAACAGCTCTTTGTTGATGAGTTAGAATAACTCAAAAGACACAAAGCAAAATAAGAAATCAAGAACTACAGGGCAGCACTATAACCAATATTTCAGCTCTCTAAAGTGAAAGGAAGGCTAGAAGGAGCAATGGAGGAATAGACACTCTTTTCCAAACACAAACCCAGAAACAAAGCACGTTCATTAAATAATTGCTGTGGTTATCATTCTGTCACTACCCCAAATGACTGGTTGGAATGCTTGCAGACTGATTCATTTGCTCAATTTTAAATGTTTCAAATCTATAAGTAGATTACTCTGAAAAAAGCAGTTTTCAGCTAAAGGTTAGATTTCTTTTTTTTTTTTTTTTTTTTAACTAAATTACTTAATTCTTCATTTATACATACCTTTAAGACTAACTATGTTCTATCCCTATGCAGCAGAACACACATCCTAAAATTTGTCTGCCAATCTCTTCATTCTCTTTGAAAACTCCAAGTGGAAGAAGTGAACTTTTAATTAAGTTCTTCAAAATAATTATTTTAATACCTTTCAAAACAAAAATGATTTGTATTGACACTCAAAGTAATTCTAGCTGCAATCCTACCTCTCTCCCCTCTTTCACTTAATACTCTTCAATCTAAACCAAATAAATTGCATTCAAATTCCCTACAGAAGTTAATGCTTCTGGTTTTATAAAGCACCCGAGTACAGAACAAACACACACAAAAAATCCACATGTAAATTTATGACACAGTTCTTCAGCGCAGAATTTACAAAACAGGCACACGGTAAATGAACCACTTACTCTTTAGTTGCAGTGTTTTCTTTTAAGAAATTCACCTAACATCAAAAGCATAGCAACTTTAAGAACCTCAGAAATTCTTTATGTATTAGACTGAAATTTGACAAAATTTTTTAAAAATCAGAACAAACTCTCTCAGATGTTTGGTGCAATTTCTATTCTTCTCTGTACAGGTTCAAAAATTCTCAGTAAGTAGCAAAATCAAGCTGGAAATGCATTTTACAATAATACAATTTGCAGGATGAAACATTTACCTTGAGTGTAAGCATAGTCATCTGATCCAGAACTAGAACTTCTCTGATACTTATGGCTTCCTTTTTCTCCTCCAGATCCTGGGATTACAGAAATAGGCTGAATAGGTTCTGGTGCTGCAGAATGCTCTTCTTGGTCCACTAAATTTAAAAGATTCTCAGTCGGTGCTCGACCTACTGTGATTTTAAAAATGGTTGGGTTTGGCTGAGATACCATTACCCGAGGAGACTGTGTTGGTGCACCCGTAGGTCCAGTTGGTTGAGTGTAGGTAATATATACTGGATTAACACTAAATGGAGGTTTGGGTTGACCCGACATACCTCTTGATGGAGAGCTTGAAGGAGGAGTAGTGGCTGCATACAGTGGGTGCTGGTTTCGTTGAGATGGTTGATTACTTATTGGTGAAGGACTTCGGTTCAATGCAGTCCCAGGTCTTTGTGGTGGCTCAACTGTAATTTCTATTTTATTCATGGAACCTTTGGATAAACTAGGTCCAGCAAAAGGAGGAAGATACGATACAGAGTGACCGCCTTGTTTTTGAAAAGTCTGGGATGCTTGCTGATATGGATGGGGTGGGACAGTTGAAGGACTAGGAGGCATGAAAACATGTGAACTCTGATGACTCAGCTGAGGAGGCTGAACTTGGTGTTGAGGAGAGCCAAAGGGAGAGGGACACTGGGATGCCGGTGGTGATCGAAAAGCTGACTGAGGGATCTGGGGTTGTTTAGGAGAATACTGAGAAGGTTGGTAGTTCTGTTGATGTGGATACACAGGTAGAGGACGGGGAGTATAATGTGGAACTGGGCCCTGTGGCGATGAATGCCACTGTGTATTCTGAGGAGTCTGTCGTCCTGAAGAACTTTGAGATGTTTGCCTTATATAAATAGAGCCAGGAGTCCCATAAAGATTGCTTGGAATCTGTGGAAGAATTTGTAGAGCTCTGGGTACACTCTGTCCAGAGGGGAGGTTTTGTGATACTGTAACAGTAATGGGATTTGTACTGTACCGAGGTATGTGCATATACGTGGGAGGGGGGCCTTGCATAGCAGACGTGTTCATTCCTGGTTGTATGGAAGATGGCTGTGGAGGTGGCTGTGGAGGAGGAGTAGCTGCATTTCTATTCTGGTCATTCATGAAAAATGGATTGTAACTAGGAGAAGCTGCCACAACAGCGGGAGCAGAATGTGGTTCTTGAACTAAGCATATCAGCTGTTTACCTGCTGTGCGTTGTGGATCAATATGTCCATCGCTTGAACTGTGTACCAGTGTACGACCACCATTAAGTTGAGCTCCATCCCCTGCATGATAGCTGGTATGAGGATGAATACCCAGATTAATGTGCAAAAGGCTATTTCTATTCATTCGGGTGTCATCAGGGCTATGGTACTCCATATATAAGTATTTGTTGCTCTCCTGTGCGAGGGCTCGACAACAGGCATCTAGGTTGTTGTTGTTCTAGGAGTAAGAATGGACACCTATTATTGTCAAATAGCAAAAGAAAAAGCCACTGCTCAGCGTTCAACAAGCATTCAACTGAGCTGCAGTTCAAGCCTAGCTTGAACATAACTAGGGGTAAGACTTCACAGACATGAATTTTGAAATAAAGCTAATACCTACCAGGTCATAGTATGCATGTAGTACATAGCATTTTGCTAGGTGCAATGTGAGCTATGGTAACACTAGCTACAGTATGACCTATTAAATAAATCAAGTCCAGTTTTGGGGAAAGCAATGGTTAGAACTCTTGGCATCTTCTGCAAGGAACAGGTATGTACAATTAACTACTTCTAATAACAACACAAATAAAATTAAACTAGGTCAAAATTGCAAACTCTGGAAAGTTGAAACAAAAATGCAGATGACATTTTAATGTCTACCTGAGCGTTTACTGTTTTCACCTTTATTTCGCTGTTTACCTGAGTATTTCTCTTTACCTGAAAGTTCAAGAGCCCAACATTTTAAACCAGCTTCTCTTGGTAGAACAGAATTTAGCGCCTTAAAAATGAAGTCAGAAAAAGTACTGGTAATTCCATAAAGCACCTTACAATTCTGACATAATTTCAACTGCCTTTAAGAATTTCAGGCTCAAGGCTAAAAAAAAGTTTATTCATACATCAGTGAGGAAACCAAATAACCCCTGTAAATGTTTGATTTGTTCTGTGGTACCAGCAGCTGAAACTATACAGACAATAAATTATGACTCAAAAGTATAATGGGGAATTCCCTTTCCCTTCTTCCCCCCTCCACTCATTTTAGCTTAATCTGGCCTTGTAAGAAGAATGACATGAATGATAGCTTTTCCAAAAGAGTAAAATCACTAGAAAGCATTCCAGATGGTGATTTTTTTCTCCCCAGTTTCTCATACAACAGCCTGTATCAGCTGTGGTTCAGTTTTTAATTTAAAGAGTAGTTAAAGAAAAAAAATTCACTTTAAGTTAAGTTCAACTATATCTGGTCCTCAGCACCTAACTTTGTTACATGTGATCCAAGACTAGTACCTTCTGTGACATACAGCACCTCCCACCAGAACAAGTGTGTACATATTTATATATACACACATACACCCCCACCTTCCTTAGTGTGTTAAGATTACCATTCTAAGGAATATACATTAATAATGGTTTCACTTTATTTTAAACACTATCACTACCTAAAGCTTGTATACATATTTGCCTTGGTTTCAGCTGGGATAGAATTAATTTTCTTCCTAGTAGCTGGTATAGTGCTGTGTTTTGGATTTAGTACAAGAATAATGTTGATAACACACTTATATTTTAGTTGTTGCTAAGTAGTGCTTACACTAATAAAGGACTTTTCAGCTTCCCATGCTCTGCCAGGTGCACAAGAAGCTGGGAGGGGGCACAGCCAGGGGGGCTGACCCAGACTGGCCACAGGGCTATTCCATACCATATGGCGTCATGCTCAGTATACAAGCTGCGGGGAGTTGGCCTGGGGGCAGTGACCACTGCTTGGAGACTGGCTGGGCAACGGTTGGCAGGTGGTGAGCAATTGCATCATTCATCACTTACTTTGTGTAGTAGTATTATTACTGTTTTACTTTATTTCAATTATTAAACTGTTCTTATCTCAACCCATGAGTTTTCTCACTTTTACTCTTCCAATTCTCTTCCCCATCCCACCCAGGGGGAGTGAGTGAGCGGCTGCGTGGTGCTTAGTTATGGGCTAGGGTTAAACCACAACGATATTAATACTCATTTGGCCTTGCAATACAATTTTCTACAGCCTATCCAGTTGGTTGAAAAGTCATAGTTACATTTCTTTTCTGAAGGACTGATACCTAGTCAGTCTTAATACTAAAATGAAGATAACTTTCCCAAAATTTCATATGATTTCACTATCAGACAAACACACATATTCAGCATCCTCTCAGATGAAGATTTACTACTGAACATGACAGAAGACAGAGGAGTCCAGCACTTAATGTATGGCTCTCACTCTATGGATACTTCTGACTACTTCCCCTTCATGCCAAGCTCCCCTTCTAGACCCCAACGGTCAATGGGAATATCCAGACGTATTACAGAAAAAATTAAAACCAGAACACATGGGAACCAGACCTTGTAATAATAACCAGCGCCACAGTGCCAAGACAGCAGTCTCAAAAACGTTAACTGCTACCATCAGCCACTTGCCATCTAAACAGGACTTCATCAGGGTGGAGGTAGAGAGAATGTAGATAGGACAAGCCCTAATCTGACTTTCTCAGGGTATGGAATATATTTGTCATTTTAAAGGACCCTCAATTTTTAATAGGTCCAAAACTCACACTGGTTTAAATCTAGAGCATGTAATGCAATAGGTTAATGGAAACCAGCTCGTGTATCTTAAAACAAACATAAAGTGTGTTTGGAAACAAACTCTATACTTAAAAAAATTACAGATATTTGCAATGTAATGTTAACTAGCTATCCAGAACACCGTATTATAGATATAGAACACCATATGCTTCTGCAGCATTAGGGGTCCTTTAAGTTTATCAGTTTAAAGATGTCTATGACTTAAACATAGTTCATCGAAAGGATCATGTACTTAACAGTAGAGAAGAGATGACTGTCAGGATAAGTAAAGCTTTATATTGCAGGGCTTCCCCCGCTTTACATTTGTCTGAAAGCAATTAATTTTTATTTGTATGGTTCAGAAGACACATAATGCAAAAATTGCAGCCATAGTTATAAGTAAACCTACTCTTCTGCCAGGGACAGGTAGGATGCAAATATGGCTTCGCTACTTTCATATGCAGCAGTTTATCGCATTAGGTTCCACCTTAGCCACGGCCACACAAGGGCAAACCAGATCTTACATGTTTCTATTCCACTCCTGAATCTTCTCATTAATGGAAGGTATTCCCAGATGAACACGACTCTGAAAAATGATTGTGTGTGGTCATTTATTATCACCTCCAATTTGTGATTTTGGATGAAGGTGGCAGGAAGAAATAGGAAAGAAAAAAAAAAAAAAAGGACTGCCACCTGATTTGGAAACAGAGAAGTAAAAATAAGCCTTTGGACAGCTGTGGCAAAAAGATGCTATGAAGACAGAAAACCTTTAGATTCCTAGCTAAAGCCAGTTCCTTATCTTGGAAGAACGAGTCATTGTTTGTTAAAATCTCCTCCAGTATATGTATGTTATTTATGTGGCCATCATCAATAATCATCCCATTAGCCACTTCCCTTATTCCCTGTATGCATACAGTCACAGGTCACATAGACAAGGAAGAATAGTCAGCGAAAAAAAACCCACTAATGTAAGTGAAGAATGATAAAATTTTTGTATATAAAAGACATGACAAAAATGCAAGTAATGGAGCCTTCCACCCTTTCAAAACAAAACCAGAAGAATGAAAATCTGTGCTCCATGCATACTACTAAAAAGAATTTTCATACTACAAAAGTAAAATACAGGCTCTTAAAAACTCTTTACCATACCTGAAGCATGCACTGAGATACCACCCCTTCAGGTATCTCAGGGAAACGTTGTCGGAGATCATGGAGTACCTGCACGTCGAGTTGTTGACTGCCCTGCGCCATGCCAGATTGATGATGTTCCAGATTACCAAAAAATGGAAGTCAACAGGCCTTCCAATGATTATGGTCTTCTGAGGCTTCTGGCATTTTCTGTAAGGAAGAAAACACAATTATCTTTTAAGCCATCACAACAACTTTTCCTCCTTCCCCAGCTGCATGTATAAAAGAATTACCATATTACATTTTTAGATCTAGATATCAAGAGAGACAATGGCTTAAACACAAGACTGGGAATCATCATGTCTCAAATTCTAATATTAAAACACTTAACATAATCACAGGTACATCTACACGACATTTCACTGTAATGTGCTAGTTCAGGTCTTTACACAGCCCCACTGTGGTACTATGTGGGCATAACTTAAATTAATCTGACCTGCATAAAACGGAACTGTTATATATTTACTCCCAGTGAAATCCTGAACAGTTTGTAGAAAAGTCTGAAGTTACCACAAAGCATGCATGTCTCTGTTATTTACAACATGCCAGAAATAACAGGCTGGAAAACTAAGTAGCACAATTATCCAAAAATACTCCTCTAGTACTAGGGCTTAAACTCTTTCCTCTTTACATCACTACAAATCCAAGAAGTTGGAAGCAATTTTTGTGAAACACAACAACAGTTAAACAGAAATTAAAGAGTACTTTTTAGGATTAGTGACAAAAAAACCCTCTATCCATTTCAGGATTCTTGTATTCAACAGCAAAAAGATTCTATCCAAACTTCAATACCCAAAGACTACTAGAAGGCAAATATAGTCTGAGACAACAAATGCTTTTCTCCCTTGTGGCTCATGATCACAGCAGTAATCAAATGGTAGCTGAAGTTAAGTAAAGATTCACAAAGACTTTGCGTGAAGGTGGTGCATGACATAGCCCCTGTAACACATCTATTATTGCTAAGTTTCAAAAGCCTTTCCAACATTACTACTCAGTTGAATTCTTAACTGCAGAGAATGTAGTCCTGTGTTCAAAAATGGAAATGAAAGTCAGATACCGACAGAGTTGGTGTTCATGTAGTATATTAGCTACTCAAAGTCCCAAGTTTAAATCATGTTGTCTCAACCTCAGTGCAATTGTGGGTGGCGCATAGTATAGGTATTCCAGTCAGCTTTCACTTGTTAGCTCAACTTCTAATAGCAGTCTAGAGCAGTACAACAGATCAGCACAAACATACACACACCTTTATGCACTAATAAACTCCAGCAGTTTCCTCTGTCTTTCCTAAGAAAGTCTCTTAGTTTTCATAGGCAAGAAAATAGAACATATATCTTCAAAGAAATATAAAATGTCAGCTTTAGGGTAAAAAAGCTTTGGTTTTTCTTTTTTTATTATTATTTTGCATATTTAATAACCACACTTTGCTTTTTTCACTTCTTTCTAAATAGCACTTCCTTTCTCTGAAAGAAGGCAAAACAACAACCACCACCACCACCAAAACAAAAACACAAGTGAAGTCCACTTCACTATCTGGCTACTTTGTATGTGGACAGCTCTTAACTGACATTAGCATTCATTAAATAACACATATACTTACAGGAAGGGCTGCTCTCTGTCATATCTGGTATATGCTAGTATCCAATATCTGTCACACTCTTTCTCAAGATAAACGAGACAAGTTTAAAGAACAGTGAGATATGTGAATTATCCTGCTGTGATTAAAGAAATACTACAATAAACTCACATTGTATAATCACAAGGCAGTTCTGTCCACTGCAGTAATGCTGCAGACCCCTTTTATTTTAAAAGGAAATGGGTTTCCACTGACAAGAGCCAGCTGAAACTTGGTATCTGCACCCACAGTAGGGGATCTTTTATAAAACTTATTTTTCATAAATAACAAACAAACATCATACTCTGAAAGACACCACCACAAGAATTCTCAAAGAAAACCTGGCAGCAATCAAGCTCTATGTGTTTCTAGACAACTCTCCTTTTCCCAGGAGGCGGGGGATGAAGCGCAGTAATGGAGGAGTACCCTACCAGAATAAATTGCAGTTCAAACCCCTGTAGAATAACAATGACAGTATCTGAAAATCTGAAATAGAAGACAATAATTTTAAGAATTTCATTTGCACGAGCAAAAGCCTTTGCATCACTTCTCTCTTCAAATGCAAATTCAAATGTAACATGGGTGAGCAGACTGGAGATCCATCATCGATACATACATGTTTTTCTACAACGCTTTTATAACAATCTAAATCAATGATTTCTTTGATGTTTTTCTAACACTTCCTGAATATGCGTGGCGAGTAGAGGTATAACACTCAAAGTAACTGGCAGTTATTGGCCAACTATTAATTTTATCAGAGAGTTCTCTTCTAAACACAAATTACGGATAACAGAAATTTCCATTCTCATTTTGAAGAGCTGAAGCTTCTAGCCTTTACAGTTACATAGATAGTCTTGAAAAGTCTACAAGAAACCCGAAATAACTGTCTTGAGAAGCATGAACACACAATCATTCAGAACTCCTTGGATTCCATGGCTACACTACTGTGGAAATTTGTTATTTTTCAGCCAATACCACAAAATTCGCTACTGCCATATCTAGGAGCCCAGCATTTTGTCCTACCTGTTGCCCAGCATTTTGTCCTGCCTGTTCTGCTTGACCTGCCTACAACTGCCTGCACATTTTCCACTCTAAGCAGGCACAAACTGGCTGGAATACAATACCTATTTCCCCTGTTGCTCCACAGCACCAGGCAGGTGGAGGAGCAAGTTGTTCAGAGAGCCAAGAGTTTACAGCGCAGACTACACGGCTAAGATGCTTAGACAACAAGAGCTCCTACTGAGCCACAGGAGACTAGGAAAGCAATCCCTCAAAGCTTCTTTCTTCCACAGCAAGCACAGGCTAAGGGACATGCCGAGGCGCACTACACTACCAGTCTTATAATTATTGAAAGTTCACAGAGCAGAACACATCAAAAACCAACACAAAGTCACAACGAAAGCAAGCCACTTCATCTGTAACTTTCAAAAATGAGTTGAGGATACCCAAACTCTAGTTGAAAAGTATTTCACGAGGATGGAATACATTAACGTTGCTACATAGACAGCAGCTCTAACGGCAAAAACAAAGGATATTGCTGCAGAATTGGTCCCACTGTGTTAACACACGGAGGTGACCTCAGGAGCCGCATGTGAATCTTGAGGATTGTGCAAAGCATGACTCAAGACCTAAACAAGTACACTAATCAGTTTTTCACACCTTTTACATGCCCACATTATATGTACAGGAAAGCAGTATCTTAAATTTAATATTCTTTCCTTAAGCCATTTGTGTACCTTGCAAGTTAAGAAAATAGTCAACAGTTCCATCAATCAACTGATGCCTCTTTTCTGAAAGAATGAAGAAAAAAGTAGAATTACTAGTCTTGATACTCCCCACAGATGTGTTCAAATATATACAGAAGTAAATCCATTTCACTACTGTTATTTCTGAAGCACTAAATCACCTAAAAGGAAGATACATGAATCCTCAGTAATGAGATCCAATTGAAAAATAAATTAGGTCAATACATACTATCTGGAAGCTTATAAATTATGTACTGGTGTGCACTTAGGCAATTACAATGTATGCAGCAACTAAAATAATTCCTGAGTGAACTTCCAGAAAACAGGTTACCTGGAAGACAAGTTTTCCAGGCCTCATCAATTTAAAGTTAATTGTTAAGATTTTTATAACAGTTGGGCCTTGAAGGATAAAAAGAAAAAAAACAACAAGACAAAACACAATACTAAACAAACCTGTTTATATTTGCTACTGGTACTTAGGCATAAAATTTCTGAGTAACACTGATATCAGTGCTACTTAGAACTTCATTCCTGTTCTCAGCCAAACAGAAGAGCAATAACAGTCTGAATACCCTCCCTGAACCGGAACTTTCCTGATTTCTCTGGTAGTGAATAGAGGGAGAACTGTGACAAGTGAGGACAGGAACTGAGGAAGAAGAAAAAGATACAAAATTCTAAAATTCAGTTTCATTAATCTAGATCAGTACAGAATTTTACTTTCACCAAAAATGGCAGGGTAAATAAAAACAAGATCATGTCCAAAATAAAAATGTTATGTTCTTTAAATGGAAGAACAATAATAAAAGCTTAACACTCATTTGTAATCACTTTACCAAAACATGCCACTTTGTTTTCAAAGCCATGCTAGACTAACTGGCTGCACAGCATGAGATCTGAATCTGCGTGACATTTTAAATCTTTTGTTCTAAATTTATTTATTTATTAAATGGAAAGAAGTTGCGAGCACATCTTATGAATCGTATTCCTTCTTGAGGTAATTTCAATCCATGGAATGTTTCTCTCAGTTTGGTCATGTTAGCTACGGATCTTGAAATTACTTTTTCGGTTTAATCACTGCATTTTTCCTACTTACTTATTTTGCTGAATTTGGTCTCAAGAATAAGTTATTCCATCTCTTTGAAAGAAATCTGCTCTAGTCTGAAAAGCCTTTTAGAAGAACACAGACCATTCATACTCGAAGCACAAAAAACCTAGCACTACTAGACTTGCTCTACAAGTAATATTACTAAAGCATACAGCAAACTTGGAGTACCCAGAGTGCTTAGGAAGTAAAAAAAGGTTTTATATAGACCACAAGTTTTTTTTACATATAATTGAAAAACAAATTAGTTGCTTACTAATAATATATATTAGGATGTTCATGTTTCATGACTACTTACTTCTAAATTCCTAAATTCAAGATGTCTTATAGCATGGAAATAATCCTACCAAAAAGTCATCCACGTACTGAACTACAGTGTTCTCCTTTACCAGGCACAGTGCATAACAGATTCTCCAAATAATCTATTATTTTCCCAACCATGAAAATTATTTCATTGTACTACTATAACACAAAGATTTAAACTGCATTTAAAAGATTAGCCTACTTACTAGAAGTATCTTTATTAAACCCTATGGCCCAAGAAAGATGGTAAAAATATTCCACTTCTCACAAAAGTAAAATATCACCTATTCCAGCTTCAGCACTCAAATTCAGCAACTAGTCCAAAGCATTTATTATTATTTGGGAATAAAAAACCTTGGGCAAGTTAAGCCCCTAGAAACCATCTTACTGGCAAAGTATTTCGAAGTTTTTATTTACATATCAATGTCTATAAATTGAAAACTATTCAGTGAATTACACATTTGTTACAGTTTCTTGAATGAAGTTACCATGTAAGTAAGGACTACTTAGGGGGCAGATGTCAACTTAGCTTCTAGAACAGATGTGAACAAACTTCTACTGCCTCGAGAGTCATCTAAAGATTTGGCTACAGTCCTCCAAGGATGCCAAGATATGAGGCAGGATCAAAAAAGCAGTGAGAAGAGCTTTCTCCACCCTTCTTCCCACTCCAGTCAACTCAGATGAACTCAACCTGCTAAACCAACAAAAACCCCAAACAAATAAAAACACTTTTTGCTAGTTTAATAAGCTTATGCTGTACAATGCATGGCCCGCCAAATATCACACCACTGAAGAAAGGAAGAAAAAAGGGTAAAAAGGGGAAAGGGATACAGGACCAGGAACACCACCTCCCTCTTTTCAGCACAGGTAAACCAAATGATCAGTTAAAGCCATAACAAAAACGCACCTTCACCTGAAGCAGACTTAGAACAAAAGAACTGAAGCTGTTCTTGTATGAACAGCACTAAGTCAGGATGGAGATTTTGCCAAGTGCTGTCAATATGGCAGCTGGAGAACATGGCTGTGGCACTGCAAGAAAGCTGAACTCAGAAGGTACACCACCAGCAAGAGGTCAGAACTGAAACTGTACTTCAAACTCCACATCACTTCCCCACAGTCCATCCAATACTGCTCTCTACAAAATTTCTTTCTGAAAACTGTAACGGACCAACTGATTAAAGGCAGCCAGCTCTTTGTCACGGATATGATTATACCTTCTACATCTCCGTTGACGCATTGGTTACATGCTTCCAAAGGCTAGAATACCCTCCATACGCTGCATGCCAATAGTAAAACATGAGAAGACAAGAAGGGAATTAGCTCAGCCGACAGATTTAGAAAGCACTTTATTAGACAGAGTATTAATATCTTTTGGTTTTTACCTAACACTGTGGTTTTAACAAATAAATATGATTTCAGCCAAAGTCTACATTACTACATGATCACATCCCAATTCCACTTCTGTATTTCAATACTCAAGCAGATGTTAAGGTGTATAATTACTGTGGTGCCTCCTACAATGAATGCAAACATACAGCAGAAAGACTGTTAAATAGCAATATTTTTGTAAATAAGCTTGTATAAAACCATGAAATTTGAAGAGGATGATGAGTTGCTTCACACAAAGGATTAACTAAGCAAAAACATGTTTTTTAACATCCCATCCCACACATACCTACTATTTAATAGGCATCTGCACCCAATTATAGCCTTGTAAACATGCCTGGCATGTGACCTGGCTGCAGATGCAATCATATAATCTCACCTCTAATTCTTGAGCAGACTCTGGAACCACTGTTGGCTTAAATTCAAAGGTGCCTGCAGTAGAATATTAAACTGACTGTAAACAGTTTAAAGTCATCACACTATACTGATACTGGGAATAATAAAGAGAATAATTTTGTACACTAAGTTTCCATTTATTTAACCATTCAAATAAACAAAAACAATTAACCAACTCATCCCACAAATGTCAGAACACTCACATCAATCCAGCTAAGACTTTGGATTGCTCTTGCAGCAAAGGAAGGCAAATACTTTTATGGCAATGTGACACCTTTATGAAGATTTGCTAGCTGGAAGATCTTAAAATCTCAGAAATACGAGAAACTAAACTGTTATAACAGTGCCAAGAGAACAATTTTTCCACACAATCATCTTCAGTCACATACCCTGTTCAAACACAATGCATGACGAAAAACAAGGATTACTTTTCCCTGCAACAGTCGAGCTAAAATAATTTTTAAGACTACATATAGCTAAGAACATCCCTCCCACCTCACAAATCACAATGACCATTTGTTACAGAAGCTTTTTTATTTACAGGGTGATACAGCCCACAGCTTTGGGACTGTATTGCTTCACAGAGTAGGAAAGACAGGTACAATAGAATTTAAAGATATTTTGTCAGTTCATACAGATATATTAAGTTCAACAAAGCAAAAGAAAAGCAGTCAATATTTAAAGTTGAGCTCAGCATGCTGCTGTCACTGCTCTGAATGACTGGCTACATCACTAAAAACACAACTTCATGGTTTGGCAAGCTGTCTGATGATGAACATTCGTTCACTTGTATAAAAGAAGATCAACAGATTCATAAAGCTCCTGGATGGTAGGAAGGCAATGTGAAGCCCAATAAAGAGGTATACAGCAAAATAAAATTAAAAATAAAGCTGACAAGCTATCACTGCTGACCAATTGGTCCTTTTTATTACGGTAAAGTTATATAAGCTCACCTGACAATTCTTGGTTCGATATCCCTGCGCATTTAGCCACATGACAGTTACATAGCCATGCAATAATTACACAGATGTGTCATTTGATGGCCTAGGACAGCTTGGACTACTGAAATGGAATGCAATTCATTAAAACCAGCATGCTGAGAATACTATTATTTCACATTGATGAAATGGGAGTGTAAAGCAATGAAGACATTCCTCCTCTTGTTTTTTTTTCCTATTAGCTTAAACTTAAGCAACAATCAGTTTTATCCATGTTTGAAACTATTGCCACAGATTCTATAAATGAGAAATATTGTGATACCATGCGGTGCGTCTTCATCACACAAAAGCAATATGCAATCCTGAGGTAAGAGAAACCTCAATGGAGGAAATGCATTTTTGGCACAACAGTGACACTGCCTAGAAATAGGACATAAGCATAATAAGGTTTCATCTGTGGTCTGTGGGCAAGCATGTTAATGATACAGGTTGTTACTAAAATTAAAAAAATCATAATCAATCACTGTTCCCTCTTAGGCATGTATTTTATGTTGCTTTGTGTGCTTTGGCATTTGCTTTGCTTTTCTCCCTTTCCTTACAGTCTGTCATCCTTGTGAGCCATCAACATCTAAATGGACTAGTGTTATCTATTTACTGTTCTTCCTCTTCCATCTATGATAGTAGACATAAAAAGAGAGTCAGGGAACAATATAAACCGTTTAGTGTTTACACAGACAAAAAAACCCCAACAAAACCATCAGGCACTGAGACACCAAGTTGCCAGGCAGAAAAGGAGTTAGACATATTGTTCTACAAAGATATAACATTTTCAAAACAAGGCACACATTATTCTATGGACTTGGTCTTGATTAAATTTCTGGCCTTTAAGGTAGGATTAGTATTTGACCATAAGAGAACTTATTTATTCCACTGCTTTGGAAGGAAAAGAAAAGGAGTGAAAATCATCTCTACCCTATATACAAGTCAAATCTCCACAAAGTATAATGTGCTTTTAATAGCTACATGGTACATTACACCAGGAGATATTAAAAAATGAATGATAATGAGAAGACTACTTAACTGGAACAATGATACTCATTTTAGCAAGTGCTAACATGTTCTTGGCCAGTAATTCCTCTACCGAGATCGCAAAATCATAGAATGGTTTGGGTTGGAAGGGACCTTTAAAGATCATCTAGTAGTCCAACCCCCCTGCCGAGGGCAGCGACATCTTCCACTAGATCAGGTTGCTCAACGCCCTGTCTAACCCGACCTTGAACACTTCTAATGATGGGGCATCCACTTCTCTGAGCAGCCTGTTCCAGTGACTCATCACCCTCACCATAAGACATTTCTTCCTTACATCCAATCTAAACCTACCACCTTTCAGTTTAATACCACTGCCCCTCGTCCTGTCACTACAGGCCTTGGTACAAAGTCTCCCACCATCTTTCTTATACCCCTCTGTTATATATTGAAAGGCAGCATCAGATACTTCATTAGGAATTTATGGTTCTCTCACTCCAAGGAGCAACTCGAAGGAGCTCTTGCTACATAACAAAGTTACAAGAGAATAAGTTTTCAAGGCAGCGAGATAGGTCGGGAATGATGCTACTATGCAACAAGTACTAATTTCCAAAAGAGTTCTGCAGTATACTAGGTGAAACTAAAAGTTGTAAACACGAGTTTGTATGCCTCACAGATAATCCTGAGATTATCACAAGTATTGTGTTAGTACCAAACGCTATGAAGATGATGAACGTCCTTTCTTACCAGGACATATGACCTATGATTATTGACTGAATGTTTGTGAAATATAGTCTGTGGCTGGAAAAAAAAAATCCTGCAGTGAACAAGCACAGTGTCAGATTTCCTAACTCATAAACTCTAAGCGTTGGCCCTGCTAAAAGCAGTTTTATAATGATGCAAAATTTTTTTGGCCGTTATATCCTATTTTGGGAATCAAAACAAGCCAGAAAGGATACAAGAAAACATGAAACTGAGTATGAACTATAAAGCATGGGAAAAGGTCTACTGCAAATCCATGGATCATAAACCTCAGCACTTTTTTTTTTTTAAGTACAGTCTGCTATTCATATTTCCAGGGTTAACAATTACTAGAAGCTGAGGTTTATACTAGAAGGAAACTTAGCTAACAAACTGCAAAAATACTGGACTACTGTTTAATACACAAATTGTTCCAGAATGCAAGCTTCCTTCTCAGAGGTCTGAGATTAATATTTCTCGAAGAAGAAATGTCTCTGAGTATTGCTATGGACGAGAGTTATCTGCAGGTCACCAGCCTGAATCTCAACCAGCTCAACAGGAATTTAACGCTGTTCCAGCCTAAGAGATGTTTGATAGCTCCTACACAAGGTAAGTGATTCTCAGCATTAGCTCCTGCTCCTACATCACAAATTCATTGCTACGCTTTGAATTCGCTTGTAAGACATTCGGAACAGGCTTTGTTGCAAGATTATTTATTTACACCGGTCAAAATAGGAGTCCTTCCACAAAATGAAACACTGTACTTACTTTTGCAGAGGAGTTCACAGCAGTGAGTATTCACTAAAGCCAGAAGTTTCAAAAAGACTGAAGATAACAGTCATGACTTAAAAAAATATGAACCAAATTGTCATTTGGTTTACGACACAGAACTTGTAAAATTTCAGAGTCAACTACACTCACAAATCAACTGTTACACATTCAAATGCCTATTCACGTAATTAGCCTAAACGTCTCCCTCACTTTTCTTCACCTTCTCACTTTGATTTGGACTTCTCCCTATTAAAAATGTTTGCTCTAAAAAATAAATTGCTGTCAATAAATCTGAAAGAAACTACTGTCCATTTGCAGAGTAAAAGCAACATAATCACATTAGTCATCTGAGCCTGTTGATATTTCCATAAAAGGCACACTGCTGCATTTCATGCATTCAGGGCTATACCATTTGAATTTTTAACCAGTTATTTGATTTACTTGAGTGGCTCAGCAAACAATTTCACAGTGAAGTAAAAGCCTGGCCATCCTCTCAGAGTCAGCTGAAGCTGCGCAAGAACCACAAAATTTAAATCCACTCCTTTTAGTCAACTGTGCTATGAATTAGCCATAGAATGAGTGATTTATGTCAGCAGAAACTTTAAGAAATAAAATTTAATTGTTTATGCTACCAAAGAAAACTTGAACTATTTGAATTAAGCCATTCTTAAGGTAGAAAGTGGAGGAAAAAAAAGTTCTAAATCAACTGTTTAAACATCAGGTTTCCTGCTCCTGAAATACCCCTGACAGACTTTTGTGATGGCTAACAGTAATAGTGTTGTAAACAACAGTTAAAAATAACCAGACTGGTATGACTTCTCTGTTAAGTCTCTGATGAGTTTTTATACAACAAACCTTGAAAATTCTGTGTTGAATACACTGACTGAACCAAAGATTTCTGTTTTGTTGATAACAGCATATATGGAAAAGCATTACAGGATAGGACGCAGACAATTTCTGTAACACAGAGTCTTAAACTTTCACATTTTACTGCATCAATAAGAAAATGATTGCAAAGCATATTTATATCTGTAAAGAAGCACTCATTTTCCTGCAGAGACAAAAGGAGATACTAACTAGCATTAGTTTCAATTTAAATGACCTGTGTAAGTTTATTAGTGGCCCATATAACTGACAACAGTGCAAAAAGCAACATCAATTGCAAAGACTATATTCACTACAACTCTTATACCCAAGATGATCAGTTGAGAAAGAAAAGAAAATGGTACTGGGAAGCATGAACACCTATACAGCACTTTTGCTGGCCTGACTGCTACTAGCCTCTCCCCACTTTGGCCACCTTAACGAGAAGAAAAACCCCTAGATTATAAAGAAATGGAGCTGAATGAGGGGATAAGAAAACCTCATTTCAGGATCCCCAGCAAACACACACTAGTGGAGGATATGACTCTCCATAGAGGAAACAGAGGAGGGAAGTGGACAGGCGCATATAAACAGGAACAAAAAAATAAGACAGAAATAAGGACAGAGTAGACACAGAAAAAACAAGGAACAGACAGGAGTCAATACAAAGCAACGCAAAAGATTATCACCAGTACAGAGAAATATGAACCACATACATCAACTTCCACTTTTGAAGTTTTGAATTAAGCTTTGGTGGCCTGACTGCGTGAATTTCTTTGACATGACTAATTGCTACGGTGGACAAGTTATGCAGCATGCCTGTCTCTTCTATCATTCCAACAGAATTTGTTAAGATAAGGAATTGTAACATGAACCTTGCCTATTTTGTGATATCTTCTGACAAGTCTTTGCATGCATACGCATCCATAAGGGTGTCACAAAAAGAGGTCATATTAAGAGGTTACACATAACATTATATTAATTGTATTTATTTTATCTATATAGGTTTATTCCAATATAATTATAACATATTAATACATCGAGGTTATCTATAATCATACATGCACATCTACAGATGCTTGAGTGTGCGCCATAGTTGAGGAATTGCTGTATCCAATTTCCTAGCAAAACAGAAAAGATACCCGAAAATAACATCATGTGCCAACAACATATATACATATACACACACATATGTGTATGCAGCTATATATATGTATATATACAGATGTCATATAAAGAGTTTTTAGCTTTTTTTTTTTTCTTTTGATTTTGGGGGCAGAGAGGGAAAAGTGCCTTAAAATTAGATTTTTTGTTTCTGCAATATGATTTGTTTTCTTTTAAGGCCACATTCATCTTCTATTAACATTATTTTAGGATGAAAAATTTTATCTCAGCTTAGCCCTAGATTGACTTTCTGGGGAGATGTGCCTTAGATACTATACAAATGCAGACATTTTAAAATGTTTTCATTCTGCACTGGCTTCAGCCTTCTGTATAAAAAATACTAATAGGATACAAAAAAAGTCTGGTGGAAGGAAATCTGCGAGTCTCCCTCTTGCCTTAAGCAAGGTCTATGTTATAATTGTTGCAGAGAGAAGCCTTGGTAGTATAAGGTAACGTTTAAATAACTGACACTCGGATAAAGCTGTAGCTGCCCTATCTGTGGAACTGCTTCAATGGCAGATCTCCATGAGGAAGTCTAGATATTTCAGACCCACTTGTTCCATAATCGTAGGCCAGAAAAAGGACAAGCCAAAACAGATAACAGAAAGACCAGAATATGAAGACAATTGCTCATCTTAAGATGCGCTGATGCATTCGTGCCGAAATTCTTGTACAGCTTCGAAGGACTTGAACAGTATCCAATAGCTTTACCCGATAAAAGGTTTAGAGTGTCCTCTTCCTCACAGAGAGCCTGGCAACAAATCAGGTGTTTTAACACCAGAGAGGGCAGACTGAGAAACTACAGACAGCAGCAGTAAAAAGGGCAGCCACCAACACTGAACTTTTTCACAAATTATATTAATTTCCGCTTCACATTACCAAATAACTTTCGTGCTCTTTTGTGTGTGCTGGGCAGCGGACAGGATTGGAAACTGATTTTTCTAACAATTTAAGTTAGAAGCTTTACGAATTACAATCACTCATAGGTCATTCATAGCTATGTACCAGCACAAACTGATTCTAAAGACCATGCTTTACCTCTCTCTCAGAGGCTTTCAGTCATGACTTTGGTAGGTTAAGGAAAACTGTGTTTGCAGTCCTGACACCTTGGTTACTCGATGACATTGACTGCAAAGGCAGGTTGTCAGTATTCAGGTCACCAGTCATAACACTTGTTTATTTTTGTTGGTCTGGTACCAGGCCAGAAAATTTCAGATCCAAGTGATGAGATTAACGCAATTCCTGGCTGGGGCATGCATGACTTTTTACATATAGCTGAGTATAAAAAGACCAATTTTGTGATGATGGAGCTAGAGCCCTCTTTCACAGAGCCTGTGATCACAAGCTATAGCAGGAACATGTTAAACAACTCTGTGGCTTTATAAAATTAGGCTTACAGTATATAAATTAAAGGGAAAGAGGTCCTTTACTACTAGCCAGTCTTTCCACAGTTGACACTGCACATGGCTGTCTGATGGTGAAGTGAAGAGCAAATTTAACTTTCATCAGGTATAGCTACAGAAAAAAAAAATAGCTATAAATCTGAATATGAGACAAAATGAATGGTGCACTCTGAAACTTTACGGAATAAGTAGTATTTGGCTTTTCAAAGCATTTTTTTCCATATGACAAATATTCTTCCAAATGTAAGTTAAACATGCGTGTTAAACACTTAAAGCAATCAGCATCTCTCTAAAGCCAGATCATTTCCACACTGATCTGCCCTACTGTACTCCATTAAGGGTGGCAGGATAAACTGCTCTGATTTCATTTCCCTTTTAGGAAGCTATCCTCATAATCCTGCTTTAGAAGAAGAAACAAAAAATAGGGCTCAAAGACAGCTTCAACTTAAAATAGTTACTCACTCATTCTACTCTTAAAGAGGTTTAGATTATTTCACTTCTCTAAAACAAGAAGATGCTGCCTAGCAGCTCAAGGTAGGTGCACCCTCCAAAAGCACTGTCCTTTTTTGTTTTAGCAGACCTCTTGATTCTTATAGGATATATGGGGCCTTGTGGATAACTTGGTAAAGCAGTAGCAAAAGAACTGCTTGAAACATTCTTTACTCTACACTAAAATTGCCCTGGTATTTGTGCTGTGCTCAGTGCTATTCACCTTCACAAGAACGGAAGAATGCAACAGATATCCATCCAATAGTTTGAGTGCTTGCAGATGCAAGCCAGAAGACCTTAAAAGTCTTTCTTTGACCTGATATGGTACAGTGGTTTCTTTGCAGCAAAGGAGGAGATGTGGTATTAAGTTAGTTCTTTAACCAATCTCCCAATTTCTTTACTGCCAAGAAGTGGCAGTGTCCATATGTTTTGTAGAGAGTAACAATATGGAGCATGCCCAGCTCTTCATTTAGACACTAAGAATTTCAATCTGAAACACAGGTCTTTGGTCTAACTCCCTGGAGTCTTAGAAGAGCATCATTTGCTGAGAACACAGAGGAAAAAAAAAAAAAATCAAGGTCATGCATCTCCCCGCAAATCAAATGCAGTCTTGTATACAACAGGAGGATGGACAGAAGAAAAAAAATCTAAAGTTTAAAATAATTTGCAGTCATCCCCACAGCCAAACACATTGCCATCGGAGTATTCCCCTGAAGCCAGTAACTGACAGTGTCTGCCCTAGACATGAGCAGCACAAAGTGACAGATTTGTACGTTTCGGAACCAAAAAAAGTGGTTGAAGGCAAAAATACGCTAAAATAACATCGCAATCTGATGCCTTGATTCTGAAATCGTAGCGTGAGTAGTCACACCCTGTGCTTAACCAAGCAGCCCAGTGACTTCTTCAGAATTCTCACAAACATTAAACACAAACAAATCACAGCTCTAAGCATTTGCATGACCTGGACTCAAGCGTATGCTTTGGGTTTTCTCTGCTTTTAGAAGATAGTGAAGGAGCTGAAAAATGTTTTGACATTTATAGTCCACAAGCCTTATTCAGAAGGGTATCTATTTTGTTCTCTGTGTCATTCTTTCCCTACAGGATGAAAAGCAATGCTACACTTCCAGACAATAAAACACTATTACTTTATTTTGAAACAGAATGCAAACCTATCTGAAAATTAGATATAAACATACTTCTAAAATGCTATGAATAAGCACATTTTAAGAATAATTCTGACAAATAAGACTGTGAATTTAAAACTTGTTTTTTGATACCTGAACGGCCAGATGAGCTGAGCAATACTGTAACAGACCTGTTAAGTCAGACTATAGATCACATACAGATTCTTTTGTTCCTTCCCATTGCTGGAGAAATAAGTATATAGATACCTCTGTAAGATGCCTGTTCCTTTGATTCAGCATTAGATTTAAAAAAAACAAAGACAATTTACTTTTTTAAAAAACCATTGTAATACAAAAGTCATTGATCCTTACCTTAAGAACTATTTCACATCACCACTCTTCTATTATAGTAAACCAAATGCAGTGCTTTGTTTAACGTTTGGGGGTTGTCTTGGCTAGAAAACGAGTGGAATCTTTTTCAAAACAATATTTACCTGAGAACCACAATCAAAAGAATCCCCAGTTACCAGATTTACATAATAGTATAGTATTTTAGCAAACTTTTCTGCCAAGGATTACCAGGCTCCATTCAGGGTAGACACAAGACCTTGGATACTTGAGGCCCACTAATTCTCCATTATTGTGTAAACAGTTTAACCTATGGAGTTACTCTTAATTCAGCTATCTTATTACATATTTTGTCTAATTGTCAAGTTAATTAAAAATAAATTTCACACAAATTTGAACACTTGTAAAAAAATGTACATTCAACTCTCTGTACATACTCGCTCAGATACCAGATCCCTATTACTTTGATAATTTGTCAGGTTTCCACACCCAGCCACTCACTCTGATCAGAAGAGCAACTTTCTACATATTTGAAAAGTAAACTAACTGGACACAGACAAAATACTCTTCTAATGAGACACTGACTTTATAATAAACAAATTTCCAAGTATGCATAAGAGTAAAGACATTCTTTATGCAGTCATACGCGCTCAAATCAACTGAACTGATTCTAGAATAAACAGAAACTGCACATAAAGAAAAACAGGCATACATTTAAGCTACAAGTTCAAACACTGTAGTATTGACTATCTACTTATTTACGTCAAAGTATTCATTATGTACAACAAACCTGTCAATAATTGAACACCATCATGAAAGAATCATAACAAGCATGCTTAAATTGTATGCAGGGTGAGAATTTTTAATAATTTATTACAAAAAGCAACTTCTAAAATTCAAATTATTACTTTCAAGTAAGAGCCAAAGAATTAAAGGAAATGTCATTACTAGAATTCAAAATGACATGTTCCCAATTTGCAAATTGTTCATGCAATTGCTTTTACCTAAATAAAATCGAACTTTCAAATTTATTTGACATTTTAAATCAGTTTTTAAATTACTAGTGTTAATGAATATGTCTCTTTAGAGAAGAGTATGTAATAGAATAGAGATAACCTAGGCTAGTCTGGGAGTCAGTAGAAAAAATTACTAGTAAATTCTGTAATATTAGAACTTCTGATTAAGGTGCTATTGAATGCTATTTCCAGAAAAAAGGGAGAAGAAAATAAATTCTTAAACATGAAAAGTGCAAAATAATTAACAGAAGGAAAAAAAATCCCACCAAATATTACAAACATAACTGCACCCAAATATCAAGCTTCTTACGAACTTATTTAACAGGGAGCATAGGGCTGTAGTCTACTTCCCTTCTATGCAGAGAGACAGAAATAGGCAGTTATAAGGGAAAAGAAATACTGAACATCCAAATCCATCCATTTTTTTCTCCAGCATACGGTATCACAACTGAGAACACCAAACAAAAAACAGCAATCCCAGGAAAAGAGAGGGAGTTCTGCTATTGTTGTTGAACTCTGAAAAGCATTAAAAATTTAAACAAGTAAGCATTAGGCACAAAACCCCTTTAACTTCAGGAAATAAGTTTTGGAGGGGGAAAAAAAAAATTCTCTTTGTCCCGGGAAGTATTTATCAGCATAAAATGCTTAGCTATAGCACAAACTTTGGGTGTTTCCACAAGAGAAAACTATCACATAGGAAGTCTCGTCTGACTGTTTCATAATCACTTTAAATCAGCAAAAATACAATAATTCTGAAAAAAGAATTAGCTTCTCCTTTCCTTTGAATGCTTGCTCCTCCCAATGCACTAGCACAAATGTTCAGGGTCCAAATGGTGAACTGAACGTTATTAAAGCTGAACTTTGATTTACAAACCCTAAATACTAGCTCAAGCTGGATCAGCTCCCTGATTCACCTCAAAACCCTATGAAACCTTGTGCCATAATCAGATACAAAACATTGAGACAGAAGCAGGCAGCCAGGAGTGAGAGAGAGAAGTGTTAGACTGAAATGGCCATGATGAGATCTCACCAGGAAGATCTCAAAAGCAGATTCTCCCTTTAGGTAAGACAGAAAAGACTATTACAAATTAGACTATCTCATTATGAAAGCAGTCCAAGTCATAAATCTTCGATTCCATTTAGCAGATTTCCTTCTGGGACACACAGGTATCTCATAGTTGCAACCAACTATGCAACCAATAGTTCTGGTTGCAACCAATGTATCTGGTTACTCAGTGTTTTAGACACTGAAGAAAAACAGGTAGCATTTCTAGAAGTCTTATTTTCAAGGTTAAATGATGGAACAATCAGTATTCCTGTGAAATCTAAATGATCTACATTCAAGCAAGCCAGGAACCTAAACCTTGTAGAGGGGTTGATTGTTCCCAACTTCCCTGAAAACCTGCCTTTCTGAGTCTTCGTTTTCTTTTTTTATTTGGAAGAATCAGGAAGAGTTCTTAGCTTTGACCACAGAAAAAACAAAGCTATCAGTGCAGATTAGTTGTGAATGAATTTCAGGGATTAGCAAACAAGAATAATCACAGAACAGAGAAAACCCAAACAGCAGGGCAAACTACGCAAAATACTTATATTGTGCTTGCAAAATGTTAGTATTTTAATGAGATGCACAGAAGTGATATGAGTTTAATCTAGTGTCATGAATTAAATCAAACACCTAAAAAGAAGTTTGCAATCCTCACAGATCCCTCCTGAAAAGTTATTCAGCAGAAAGTTTTACAATTACATTAATATATTCAGAAGTTACTCATCTTTGACTATTTGTAACTTATTTAATAAAAAGAACACAAATTATATGTACTCAACAATAACCTATTATAATTCAATCTTGAAGTTTACACCTTAGTAAACTCATTTAATGTTTAAGCATTTTTTTTCATAGCTAGCAATGTAATTAACTGTTAAAGGAACCCTAGTTAAATACTGTATAATACAATTGCAATACAACTGTTTTACTGCTTTTTAAGAATGCATTCCTGAAATAACCACCACAGTTCTTCCCGAGTATTGCAAAAAACCCAGCAAACTTTTTGAAGCATACCTGTCTACTGGATAGTCTTCTAGTAGCACTCTCATGCTATACATACTACCAGGTAAACAAGCAACTAAGATGCTTATACTACGTAACATGGGATAATCACTACTCATGAACAAATAATCCAAAACATCAGGTTTTTCTGATTGCTTGACATTTCTTATAGCTTAATAAAAATTCAGATTATTTTATGATTATGTAACATGTTTACATAATTCACAAATTCTACTGTTCACAGAAATAACTTGCCCTCCAAGTTTAAGTATACCATACACTTGCTGGGAAAACAAAACAAAAACACCACCCCCCCCAAAAAACAACTGCAGTGTAAAAAAAAAAAAAAAAAAACCACACACACACCAAAAACGACTCAGGGAAAGCAGACAAAAGAAAGGTCTGAGCAAGTCTAAATGCATTCTCCCTAAGCATGTAGCGTTTTCGTTTTCTGAACAAACTAAATAGCCTGTACCATGATTAGTTTCATTTAAAAAATGAGTGTAGCTTATGTAAGCATGTGGCAGTCATCATAACCATTTTTACTGATGACAATACAACCAACAGTGGCTAAAAAAGTATATAAACATGCTCAGTTCAGAAAGTAGCGTTTAGGAACTAATTCAAAATATCAGTAGCCTTTACTATAAACTACTACTGACAAAGCTTAAACTCAAATATTCTGTGAATGGACAAGTGGATACAGTAGACCAAGGATTATGCTCAGGCAAATTTATTCAGAGTAGCCCCAAAGCAGAAATTTGCCACTGTCATGACAGCACAACTTTTACCATAAGACACGCCTGTACTTTCTGGCATCTGTGTTCTATCATGTAATAAAAACATAAGAACAAGAGATACTAAAACGTTCATGTCATAACTGCTTTTTTCCCCTCCTGAATCAAAGACGATAAATCAAAGAAAAATACTTAAACCTTTTTCTCCCCCCCCCCCCCCCCTTCTAGCACTCTAAGTACTTACAAAACCCTTATCTTTCGGACCTTTCAAAAAACATGAAACATTAAGAGAATTCTTTAGACTCCTTTACAGAAGGATGTACTAAACAATGATATATGATGTAGATTTTAGTAGGAATCAATGTGGGGGGGAGGAAAGGGGGACGAGATGGGACCAGAAAAGGACTGTTTTTTTGTTGTTTGGTTTTGTGGGTTTTTTTAAACTGAATTCACAGAAGAACAGCGTCAAACTTCTCTTGATCCTTTCCTGCCAGTTCCCTAACACCACTTCCCCTTCATCCAGTTCTTAGAGGTCTCAAGTCCATGAACAGCAATCCCCACAGGGACCACTTCAGTGAGCCCAAGACTGGCAAATAAAAAGTTTCCTCCACCTCCCTCAACCATCAGAAGAGTAAGCAGAATTTTCTCTTTGAGAAGATATAGATTCCTTAAAAGGTGAGAGAAGTAGGAGCTCTTCCCTCACCTTTTCTCTTGTTTCTAGGAGGGGAACCCTCCATCAGACTGAAGACACCTGTCCACTAATGCTGTGTTTTGACCTCTCACTAAGAGGTACGCGAGAACAAACTGCACCAGGACTTCTGAAAATGAAAAGCCCAGAACTGAACTGTATAGCTAAAAACCAAACAATACAAGCTGCTGCCTCTGTGTCCTGATCACATCTTGGGTAACATATGCTCTTAGGAGACCTGTCATGCATTTTTGTTACAACTTTTACAGAAAGTGGTCTCAGTTAGAGAAAAGCAGCTTTCAAGTGACTGGGTGTTCCTCCAGAAATAGAAGTACTGTTTGTCACAGTACCAGCAATGTCTGTGTTGTTGGTACTAGTGTCTCAGTGCGTAACAACAGGAAAGATCTGTGAAGATCCCTCAATGTCAGCATTACTATAGGAAGATGTCACCCAGTTAATGGTACTAAAAACATCAAGACCTGCTGTACAGAGTTGCTGAGAGCAAGTTTCTTTGTCTTTGGAAAACTTAAAGTTGCGCTCTACAGAAGCCACTAATTCATCTCCCTCTCACAGACCCCTTACTCCTAGATGAAGCAACTCTTGTTTCAACACTTTGGTGACTTTTTGACCCTTTCTCTCTCTCTCTCTTTAAAAAAAAAAAAAAAATACAGTAAAAGATCATTTCTAAGGACAGATCAAAAAAGCTGATCTTACTTAGGTCTCTCTTAGGCCTAAGGCTACCTTCAGCCTCATTTACCTCAACTCCCAAATCTGGAAAAGGATTGGCAGGTAGAACATTTACTTGACTTGGAACTTTCTTTAAAGCAAAAGAAACATTTACTGAATCTAGAGAAAGGGCTTCAAAAGCAAAGAGGCAGATTTCATTTAAAAGGGTATACATTCTGCCATTTACAAAATTAATTCCGCTGCAACAGATATGGTAGAAAGTGCTTTCCCCTTCTGTCCCCTCTTCCTTTAAACTGGATATTCCAAGAAAATGATAGTAAAAGAATATGTTTATTACAAAAAAGTGCTAATAAGCTCAAACCAACACAGAAGGAAGCTGGATATGAACAGGGACTTATCTCACTGTCACTACCTGCTACTGAAAGCGGTATACATCGAAGGCTAACGTCTTCAGTATAGAAGCAAGAGAAAGCATGAGACTGCATACATCATCCTGAACAGTTATTCAAAAAGCTCATAAGCTCACAACACATGAAGCACTTGCAGACCAACAGTGAGATGTGTTTTGAAATACCTGCGTAAAACACTGATGCTCATGAAGAAGGAACAGAGAGCAAACTTCTATAACCACATTTTCACAATGCTGTCCGAACAGCAGGAAACGAAGCAGAGATACAGACTAAAATAACTGTTACCCCATGCTGTCCATTTGAAACTTACTAATGAGTTGCAAAACCCATGCTAATCCACAAAAGCACTGACAAAAATGTCTTTTTTTAAATATAATTTCATGTAAGTGTTCTGAGTTCAGTTACAACACTTACTCAGCAATTCCAGGATTACTGAAGTCATATCTGTACACTAGCAGATCCGTAGCAGCAAAAACTTGATTTGTACCAGGAAAGGATATATAGTGGCATTTCAGTAGAATTACCCAGAAAATAATAAAAAGCTTTTACTACCTTCAAGTCAGCAGTGGGAAGAAAGATGATATTTGATGTAGAAATGCTTTCTACTAGAAATTTATCCTATTGACATTTTTTGAGAAATTACGAAGCAACAGAGTGAAATTGTACCAAATTAACACTTTGTCTTATCTGGACATGTCATTTTTGGTCTGAGATTAGCAGCATTACAGTGAGAACTACTATTCCATCAAGACAATCTTAAGAATTTCAGGAAAGAAAGGCAGATACGTTTCAACAGCAATGCTCCGCTGAAGACCTAGTGCCTGGCTTACTACTTCTGCAAGCTGATCTTCAAGAAAATCAACAGGAAAGCCAAATTTTACATTTCTTTCACAACATCCAGGTGAAGAAAAAAAAAACAACAAAAAACCACAACCACCCCCTCTACTTGCTCGGAACTATTATTGATCCCATGCCCAATGCCAAAAAACAAAGAAGAAAACAAAACCATAACTCTTTCAAGTGCTAGGAACAAATGTCCACAGCTTGAGTTAAGCCAAAGTATACAAAGTCCCCGCAGAACAAGAAGAATTATACTTGAGGATTGATACCAATGTGGCAAATGCTATGACATACATAGAACAAAACAAGCCTTTCGCTAGCTATTTTCAGTAAGTTGTGACATTGTAAACCAGTACGAATTGTTCAAACAGATGAGACTTCAGCACAAATTACATTAGAACATAACCAAGGAAGGGAAAAATGAAAGCTTAAAGCTGCAACGAGATTAAAATACTAGCACTGCTCTGGATCTTGTTACCAAATCTGATAACGAGAAACAGTCAACACTGAATACATTTTACAGAAGTATCCATTTTTTTTATGCCACGACATCCAAGACAAATACTGATAGTATTAGAATTTTTTCTAAAAGTATCCCTACATTAACCATGATTTCACAGAAATTGATCCACTTTTCAAATTAATATACACTTTAGTGGATATACAATTTCATTTGAAAGCAAGTATTTAATTAAAGCGTATTGAGTGTAGAACATGATTGATTAAACGTAATCTGCTGAAAGGTGTTTTTAAAAAAACATTCTTAATTATCTACCAGCAAGCCTACATGCAGGTAGGAAAACATCTATACTTAAGCAGTGACAGTCAGGTTACTGAACACTGCTATAGCAGAACGACCTTTATCTCTATTCTGTAGCTTTACTGTTTGCTTATGAAGCCATCCTGCCTTATACAACCCTCTGAAAAGAGCAAAAGGAGAAGTAATTTTCCTTACAATAGAGCTAGGTTAGGACAAAACCTGGTAATACACTGAAGATGCTTTTAAAATACCACTACTTTAAATGCAGGCCCTGAACAAAATAAAGCCCATCTGGAATTCAAGAACTAATGTTTCTTGAGAAAGCTGTATACAGCCTTAACAGAGATGACATTTTTCACTTTTATACTATAGTGCTATGCTGGCTATTATGAAACAGTACTTGAAGAGGGAGAAACATTCAAGGTAGTAATCAATGGGGTGTATGAATACTGAAATGTTAGTTCCACTCTGGCATTAAACTGACACACACACACACAGTGTGATCTAGCTAGTATAACTAACCTTCAAAGAAAGAAAAAGAAGAAGAAAAAACCCAAATACTAAGAACTCACTGCCTGTCTTGATCTGTATGGTTTATTAGCAACGCTGTAACTCTGTCTCACCTTCTTACTACATACTGAATTTTGCCAGATGTATTTCAGCTTCTCATGTCAATAAGAAGGCTTCAGTGATGTTTTTTCTGGTAGTTGTGCATGAGTCTCCTGGATACTAATACCACAGTGCCATCTTTTAAGCACTGACTGACACAGCACAGAAGTCGCTGACCAACTACCGACCTCATACAGAATAAGAGATAACTCAGAATGGATACTCAGTACCATAGAACCATCTACACTACCAGGTGGGACTCACATCGTTTGTATTCACAATTTGAAAGCCTTTCAAAGGACAGCTTTGATACTTTAAGGTTTGGCAGAGTGCAAGAATCTATTCTGGAAGTGTTTTCAACCAACACCTTCAACATTTGCATACATGAGCCTAAACAAGTATTTCAAAACTCTCACCTTTCCATTTAGAAAGAATGCTTCACGCATGCAAATTGGCACCATGACAACAGCGCACATTCAATCTCAACAAAACGATTCCTGGTCTTTCACAAGAACAAGACAGCTAGTATCGCCCTTCAGACAATATTTTAGTCTATTATATCCATAAAGAAATAATAGTCTACAGAAAGTTTACTTTATATAGATAACTGAAGAATAGCTCCAACTTGCAAAAAAAAAAAAAAAAAAAGACAAATAATACCAGAAAAGTTTGGCAGGGATTTGAAAGTAATACCCTAATATCAGTTCACTGCACTAGGCAGCACCACCAATTTCAAGTTTAGCTTTATTTTTCTGTTTGAGTAAAGACAGTAACAGGGACAGGAAAAAATATTGCAAAACCACAAGTCACAGATATTTCTACCTTGTGACTTGAAACACTTGCATTCAAAAGTAGTCCAAAAGGTGCTTATGAAAAAGTTTGAGGCTTTGTATAAACTCTCTCTCAGTTTCACTCTTGATTTGTCACCTGCCTTTTAAATGTACCGTATAACAAAAATAACTCTTTCACTGCAAATACCTTTACTTACACTTATATGTGCACACATAGGTACATACACACCAGGCACTGCACCTACTTCAGGTCACAGCAGTGGGAAGAAGAGCATCATGCAGACACTCCTAGAGCAAAATGTGTCATACCATAGTTGAGTGGGATGGCTAAGCATACATGATAGACTTTTACTCAATGTTTGGATCCTCATAAAAATATCTTTGGTATCAAACAAGTAAACCAAAGGCTTTTGCTTGGATTGTTAGTGATTTTGCTAAAACATTGCAGCTGTAGAAGTAAAGATTTGAACTATCATCCCAACTGAAGATACAGCTCTTAGAAAAAAGCTCAATAAGACATCTTCTTAAGTTTCATATTTATTATGTACCGCAGTACATTAAGAAACATGTAACTCTGACCCTAACCAAAAATACTTTTGCAGGTCATACTTTGAGGCTGCTTATGCCATTTAAAAATACAGACCAAATGAATCATCACAGGATAAAGTCAGAAGAAAGCATCTACAGACCAGTGCAACCAAAAACTTAACCTCATTTAAACAGTACATAATTTTTGAGAGGGGACAGAAAGAAACAAGCTATTACTGGATAATCTTAAGAATCATATTAATGTATTCTCTTGAACGACTTCAATGGAATCCTTTACCATTAGGATTACCATTACTCCTCTGCAACTCAACGGACAGGTATCAGCACAGACGTATCACCAAAGCTGGGTGTAAAAGAAGACACGTTTTCACAACACCTATTCAACTTATCTTGTCTTCCTCAAGATGACGACTAATGGAAGGAAAAAGGAGCCTCGATGAGATCCAGGAAACAACCAGAAAGAACAGACACAGATCTCACAATACCCTCTTTACATTTATCTGCAATCACTTAAAGTAAAGGTTACAACCCAAGCTAGATAGAATACATCATAAAAGTATAGTTTCAGAATACGCATCCATCACACTTATCCAACTTACTGTACATAAACCAAAAGATTTAAGATTAAAGGCAGACTTAAATGCTGATTTTATTATCCTTTACTGATGTGTGTAAAATTTGATACGTTAGTAATTTTATGGATGAACCAAGACAGTCTATATATACATTAATACAGGCTGTTACGGCATTCTTCAGATTGCTGCTATCAACTGACACCATCCACAAGACAGGACAAAGGGCAGGCTTTAACAAGTGTTGTGAAATACTTCAAGAATCCTGTTCCTCTCTCACTACTGAGAGGAAATGAATTTAACATTTCTTCTTTTTACATGAAATATGTTAACTGAAAATATACTTGACAAGGGGCAGAAGAAAGTAGTGCTCTTCTCACACATCTGGAAAACAAAATTAAAGCTATCAGAATACCCACTGACCTTTGACCGTGCAGGCTCTACCTGGGAGTTTTAAGAGTTCTTTTATACTAAGCCCCCTGGAAACAGAACTGGTCAAATGGACCTGTTACAGAAAATAAGCCTATAAACAAACAATTACTACTCAATTTTCTAACAGTGAACACCAGCACTAACAATAACAGACACCTATCAATACGCCAGTGGCACAGGTTGGCCTATCCACTCTCAGTATTTATTTAGAATGGAAGAAGAGGGGAAAAGGAAAGCCACAGCATCAAGCTGAAAAATCTTGAAATGTAGTTACTATAAAGGCAATTATAAAAGCATTACAAATAGCTATCTTTTAAGCTAATTTCTTTATTTAGCTCATATTTACTGTATTCATTAGCTATAACGATATTAATAAACTACTAACAGCATCTTCAAATTAGTTACCACCGAGACCTTCATAGACAGTTGTATGCATATTTACCTGCACATAGTGTCTTGCTTAAAGTTTTTCCATTACCTTCCAGCGTGGCATGCCTGGGCCATTCCATTTTTCTGGTGACAGGGATTCTCTACTAAACTCCAAAGTATAGTTACTCTCAAACTATCTAAGCATCTGCCTTTCCTCTCCTTGTTTTCTCCTTGCTAAAGCAAGGAAAAGAACAGCCAATTATTACAAGTCATGTTTGAATGAGGAGAAAACACACCAACTGCATAGTCAAACACTAACACTAGAACAGTATCAAGCCATAAATAAGAGTAGCATCCTTCCACCATATCCACCTGTGTTAAAAAAAAACAACCCAAAGAAAACCCAAGCTATTCTTCCCAGCAGCCAGTATGAACAGCCGATGAGATCTCAAATCCGACCTGAGGACAAGACTCTGGACAGAGCACAACTAAGGCCTCGCTGCCTTTGGGGGCCTGCTACCGCCAGAGCCAAACCACAACAGCAGCATCATCATACTGCAGTCAACACGTCGAAGAGGCAGCACCAGCTCTTTTACCTGTGAATTTAGTTGGGGTTTTTTTATTGTTTTACACAGCAAGTGCAGCATCCGTGGCCCAGCAGACCCCGCACCCCCTGCTAAGCGGACACCGCACAGGATCTCCGGGCAGCCAACCAGCCCCCCCTCTCCAAAGGGCTCCAAAAACAAAGACCAAAGTTTTCTCCGCTCGGCGCGTGGGAGTGCGGCAGCAAAACACGAGTCAGGATCAACACCAGCACCCTCCCGCCACCACGCCCCTGCCCCCGCCGACCCCCCCCGCCCGGGGCACTGCCTCCCCCCGGACCGCCGGCGGGAAGGGCCGGCTCCAGCCCGCTCCCACCCCGCCTCCCCCCTGGTCGGGGGGGGCGGGCAGGGGTCACCCCACCGCCCGGCTGAACGGGCGCGGGGGCAGCACGGAGGTGTCACCCCCCGCTCCGCCCTGACCTTCCCTCCCGCAGGGGGCACCCCCGGCAGCCGGCAACCCCGCCCGCCCCCAGACGCAGCCCCCCCCCCATCCCACCCCGGCCCCGGGGCCTGCCCCCCCTCACCGTGCTGCGCTGGGGGCTCGGCTCCGGCGGCTGCATGCCCGCCCGCCCGCCCGGCCCCTCGGCTCTGCCCCGGGCCTCCGGGGCGGCGAACGTTGCGGGGGGAGGGGGGGGGGGCGGCACGCGAGGCGCCCCGCGCGGGCCCCCCCGCTCCTCCTGGGCGCGAGGCGGCCGGGGCGGGGGGGGGGGGGGGAAAGAGGGAGAGAGGGAGAGGCGCGTGCCCCCCCGGGAGGGCGCGCGGGGCGTTGGGGGGGGGGGGGGCGCTCTCCAGGCGGCAGCGGGTCTGCGCGAGGGGGGGGGAGAGGGGGAGGGGGGCCTAGAGCGCGGCGCGCGGCCGGGAAGCGCTTCCGGGATGGGCGGGCGGCGCCGCACGCTCAGTGCGGGGCGCTGAGGCCGCCGGGCGCGCGGCAGGGGGAGGGGCCCGGCCTGCGCCGACCAGGCTCCGACATGGCGCGGCCCGCGCGCCGCCGGCCCCCGCCCTCGCGAGACTTGGCGGCGGGAGTTCGAAGGCGCGCGTAAGGGAGCGCGGCGGGGGGGAGGCCCGGCCGCGCCGGCGCGGGGGCGGTGCGCGGGGTCCCCGGGTGCCCCGCCCCCCGCCTTCGCCCCGCCCCTGTGCCCGCGGCCCCTGAGGGGGGCGGGGCGTTCCCCGGCGGCAGCCGCGGCCTGGCCCGGGGAGAGGGGGCGCGGTGCTGCCGGGCGCGGCGTTCCCCGGCGGCAGCCGCGGCCTGGCCCGGGGAGAGCGGGCGCGGTGCTGCCGGGCGCCCAGTCGCGGTCTCGGCGCCCCGCTCGGCGGGTGGGAGCCGGCGTCCTCGCCTGAGGGCTCCACCCGCCTTGGCAGCAGGCTCTCTCTGGGCACGGTCAGGCGGTTACCGAGGCTTTTGGGCGTTATTTTCTGAATATTGGCAGCCACGATAAGGTGCGTGGGCACGAAATCTACAGCCCCGCTCCCACTCGGGTAGCAGGGGGTAGCTGTTGGCGTAAGGATGCCGGTGTGCCGTGCTCCTGCCCCAGGCTGTCCTCGTCCCGTGCCGTGCCGAGTAACGTCTCTGTGTCCCTGCGCTGGCAGGGCAGGCCTCGGGCCGTGGTGGTGACACGGACTGATCCAACGTGGACTTTGCGCTGACGCCAGCGGAGGCCAAAACCTTCCTGTTGAGGCAGAGCCTTGCGGATGGTTTAGTGGGCGTACGCAGTTCATCCACAGACCGGGCGTTAGTTTGAGATTGCGTTCTTCTGCTTGTGCGCCTGTGTAAGCTGGCCTGAAGCATCTCCTCCCAAGCAATAAAGACCGTGATTTGTGTTTCTCATTTCTTTTTGTCTTCAAATATTTTTCTTTGTTTAGCTAGCGTCTCTCTTACATAGGTCTTTTTTTTCTTCTTAGCGCTGTTCGTCAGAGCCGCAGAAGCACCATTGCAAAGAAGTTACAGCAGATGCAAAGTTCCTGTGACCGCCTTCTGTCTCTCTGGCAGAGATCTGGGAAGTGCAGGGTGAAGGGATGAAAGGAGAAGGAGGGGGCATGTATCTTGTATTGCCATTACTGACTCCACATCATCTTCCGTATGCGGAGGCCTTGGCTCCTGTGTCAGATTGTGTGAAGTTAATTAAGGAATTCCTGTATTCTAATCACTACATCGGAAACGAGCCAACCGTGATGAGCATTTCTGGAGAGGCAAGATGCAAAACCAGAAGTAAATAGGATCTCTGTTACCTAAGAGACTGACTCTTATCCTATGATTGGAATTAATATCGAGGTGCTGAAGTGCACGTTCCTCAGCAAAAATCCGTAATTTCCAAATATAAATGCGTGCTTTTGGACCCAATGAAGAGTTCCAGTAGCTCTATCTAGTCTCGCACTTTCTTAAAATGTAAGAAACAGCTCTTTTTATAGCTGTTGATCCTTATGCATGTTAGAGTCTCGATTACACGTGCTGGCCCTGGCTTGTTCAGCATTTTTTGTGTTGTCCAGCTACTGTCTTAATTCATCCTGTCATTTGTTGCTTCCAGATCTTTCAAATCAACATCTGAGGCAAACCTTTTCTCTACTGTTTCTCACTGTCTGTCTGTAAACTCCCTGTACTGCAGCTCTAGGGTGTCTCGGCTAGCCAGTGTAGCATCATGCAAGTAGGCTCCATGGCTCCATTTCAGTTCAGCAGCAACCAGGCCTTTATTCTTGTTTGGAAATGATGCTTTTCCTCTGCAGTCCTCTGCAATGGAGCATAATGGAAGTCTATCATCTAGCGATTGCTTGATTTATCTGCACCTATCCCACTTTCAAAGCAGGAGTGTTCCAACAGAAATTGCAGAGGCTTCGTAGTTTTCATCTGCCCTTAGCTAGTCATAGATTTGAGAGCAGGATTGTGCCACTGGCAAATTAATCAGTCTTGAAACTTCACAATTAATCATAGCAGAGCCAGTGCTCTGCTCAAGAATTTAGGAAAAAAATCCTTATGGGTATTAGGTGCCTGATTACCCCAGAAATCAAAGATTGTATATGTTTTAACTCTGCTGAACACGTCTTTGAAAGGAGTTCATTTTATTGCTGATCCAGTTCTTCTGTCTTCTCTTATCCGTATGACAACTACAACAATTGATTATACGGAAAAGTAATATTAGGAAAGTATTTAATGTATTTTTAGCTGCTTCTAATGGGATTGAGCAGCTGGAAACAAGGAGAGCTGGCACTGAGTAATCAGGGCAGTTCTTAGACAGCTGTGTGAGAACCAGTGTATCAGACATGGCTGTGAAATACATCACCATTTCTTTCTGTATTTTAAAATATGTAATATATGCAATGAAAAATTTGAAAACTAAACCTCAATATTTGCAGCTAAGACAGTTAAGTAGAGTGGAATTCATTGTTAAATCCAGTTCTGTAATACCTTCTAGATGAAAATGCCCCTGGGTTTTGTTTTTTAAATGTAATGCTTATGGCAGTTATTACTACCCATCTTTGAAAGGCCTCAGGTTGGGATTTAAATTCCATGCTACATTCATTTTTAAGCAGAACAAAAATGTAGTTATTTCTGCTCCCCTTTTTATGAACAGCAATCTAAGAGACCTGTTTTCCTGTTTTGGAAGAAAGCAATTTTCTGTGTGTTTGTGCCTAAGAATTGCAGCCAGAAAAGTATCTTGATAAAATGGCCCTCTAGTATTCCATATGTTTTCTGTCTGAATAGTTCTATACTGAGTTAGTTCCATTTGCAAATCAAAAGAGTAATTTTTCAACATAAGCACTGTAAACTGAGTCTTGAATCTAAAAAGTCAAACTGAATTCTTTCTCCCTGTTACACTGCGGTCAGCAATCTGTATTTTGTCACTGAAATATGCCTAAACATTTTGTTTGACGATGCATAAAGTAGAATACGGTATGAATCCAGTTGTCATAGTTTTGGTTACAAAAAGAAGTAACATTTTTGGTCTTTGTGTACCTGAAGTAATTAACTTCATTATAAAAAAGCCAGCAATGTGTCTAAAGTAAGGAGGTACCATTTTTTCCTATCATTTTCTATGTGGGAGGAAATTATCTTGGGAAGAAGTGTAAGCAGAGTAATATATAGGCCTGTGGTAATACCTTGTGTTAGTGTCAGATCCTGCTGACTCCTCTGATAGTTTGCTTGTGTACAAGAAGTTGCAGACTTAAGGGTCTAAGCAGAGTTATTGAGGTGAGGGCTTATAGAACCAGAGCTCACAGTGAAGGATATCCTTTCTGTAACAATTTTAATTCTGCCTACAGAATTAAATAGAAAATTTTAGTCCTGTATGTCAGTTTAAACTTCTCAAACTGTCTAGCTATTCTTTAATAAATCCTGTGTCATTGGTTTATAAGACCACCTCACTCCTCTGTCTTTCATTCCATTTTAAGGAATGTATCCTTGGCCTTTGCTCCTCTTAAGGCAAATTCTATGCCCTAAAAACAATTAGTAGAGCACGATTCATCTACTAGATTCCAAATTTAGTCAAAAGTTTTTGGACCTATGCATCACCCTTTGTACTTTTCCTTCTTCAGTAAACCTGTTTTGACTCTGCTAGGTACCCTGGTTATTTTTCTGTTTCAAATTGGTGTCAGCCCTGTGACTCTGAGAGAACAGTATAAAAAGTTTATTGTTTTAACAGGGATCGTGGATCAAGAAATTGAGTTCAAAATGAAGATATCTTGGAACTTAAGAGTAAACACAGCAATACTAATGTTGAGAAGTCAAAATAAACCTCTGAGAAAATGGAAAAGATTCATAAGAGCACTCAGAAAATGTTATTACTTTGTCTTAAGGTGGAATCTTTTCTACCTTACGAAGTGCAGATCTGAGCAACTGTCACTTGTTATACCCTCTGAAAGGCTACCCAACAGTTTGGGGAACCTGTTGGTGTATATGTAAATGTGCATATATATTTCTGGTAAATGAGAAGGCGTTGTCCCTCACTATTATCTTTTCTGTGTCTAGTGTTCTCCACTGTAGACACACAGCACTACAATCACATCTGTATATACACCAGGAAGTTTTCAAGGTATGCCTTTCTATTCTCAGGTTCTATGAGTGAGTCTAGCAAGGGGGGACAGAACTCTGCTGCTGTTTAGGGAATGGTCTTTTGACAGAGAGTACAACTTGGACACTGGGAAGAGCAGTAGAGCTAGTGCCAGCGTGCACCTTTTAGTTGGCTTTCACTTTCCTCGAAGAAAAGCTGTAAAGCAGTCCCCATTTTTCTTTTCGCAATTTCCATAATTAAGTTTTTGCTGCTTTGCAAATATCTAGCCTGTGACTTGGAAGAACTAGACTCTACAGAAATACAGGTTCTCCATAGGCCCACTTAAAAACTTATGAAAAGCTTCAAGTGTTCCTTTGCAGAGTCTTCTTAACTGCTGCAGTCCTGGCATGGTCATTGTCACTAGCGCGACTTGGTGCTGAAAGGCTGATGAATCAAATCAGTAATAATATATAAAGTAAGTGTTGTGGCAAAAGTGTTTTTGGAATGTTTGGATGGGATGTGTAGTGTGAGGGAAGTGAAGAGACATGCTTGCATGTATGCCTTTATGAGCATGCATTTTTGTTGTTAGGGTTCAAAGGCTTTAATAAGACAATTCAAAGAGGATTTGTGATATTTTTTTTTCTAAAGCGACATGAAGACCGTATTTATCTTTTGGATGATATATATAATTGATTCCTTTGGGGGTATTTTTCGTTACAATTAACTTTTGTGCTCTGGTCCATTCCAGTTTCTAAATACCTCGAGTTTCCCTGCAGTAGCAGGAATTTAAATGAATGATGTCATTTGCTCCTTCAGTGCCAGTACTATTGTGTGGGACTACTGTATTCTATAAAATTAGCTGTCCTTTTTTATCTTAGGTGTGGCTGTACTTCCGCAGTGGACACAATGACTGGGGTGTAAGTCTGTTTTGCCATTTACGACCTACATGTGTTTTATCGATATACCTAGGTTGGCGAGTATGTGATTTGTAAAATTGCTGGTAAAGGATTTTGAAATTCTTAGGGATAAAAGAGAGAGATACATTTGTAAATTATCATGATAGAAGATTGCATGTGCTCTTCTTAACTTGGGATGATTTGGTGGCTTGCAGTCCATTCAAGATGAGAGTAACGTTTTTTGCCCTGATTCCGATAATCGGACCTAGTAGTATCAGGGTGGTATTTCCAGTTCCCAGATTTTTCACTGAGGTATGACATTTGAAAGGGAGATAATACTTTTGAATTGTACTGACTGCTTGTCTAAACTCATCATCACATACTGTCAGTGGCCCAGGCATTGCTCAGTGCCAGCTTATCCTGTGAACAGGAATATGGGCAGATAGCAGATTGCCACATCGCATCAGATATGGTTGCTAGTAAGAGCAGTCAGAATGATTGGGTCAGAAAAACCAATCTGTAGAAATGAAATACCCTTCCTTATGGGAATGCACAAGAGTTCTGTGCAACAGACAGAAAGCACTACTGCCTGAGGATCAAATGTTTCTTACATTCTTTCTTGCTTTCCTGCTTGTATGTGCTGGGCAAGAGAGACATAAAGGGTGTTAGAGCTGTGTGGTTTCTTCCAGAGGGGAGAAGCAGTGTGTTTTGACTGTGATGCAAATACTTCCTTTTGATATCTGTTGTTATATTCCTGGAAAGATACACAAGTGTAATAGAAAATGATTTTCAAACCATGCTCTGTAATACTACAGAAAGTTGCAACCGTCCTGCAGAATGCAAAGAAAAAACAAATACTTACATAAGGTGTGGGGGGTTTCCTACTTATTAACTAAAATACAATATATCTCATTCTGTGATCATTTTGGTTGTATTTTACAGCCTGATATGGAATGTTTAGTTTCAGCCCTACTAAAATATTTTGGGGCAGCAGTAGGACTGCTTTAGTAGGACATAAGATGTGCAGAAAACGCTGTTAGTATTCAGTCTATTGAACTAAAGCACTTAGAGTGTCTTTACGCGGTAAATGATGGGGCATAACCAAACAAAGTTTAATCTAGCTAGCATGCAATTTAACAATCATAAAAACATAGCACCGTAGGTTTTAGTGAGGGTTCACAAACTTCATAGACATACATGTATATATATACACAGGGTTTTCTGCAGGTTTGTACAGTCAGTGATGAAGTGTGTGCTGCTGGGTCTGTATTACTTCTGTTGCTGGTTCTAGCTAGATAAAAGTTAACGTGAGCATGCCCAACTACGCTACAAGCAACTCTTGTTGTGGAGACATCTGCACAGAGGCTGCAGTGGTGTCATAGTACGGAGATTGGGTCAGCAGCCAGAAATTAACATCATTTATGACATGCATGTGTTGCTAGGTAATAACAGAGGATTTTGCCTCAAGTCACTGGACAAAGCATATAACTTCTTGGACCTTCAAAAGGAAGCTTTAAGGTAGACCCCTGTAATTAAATAGTTAAAAAGGTCTTGATCATTGATTTCCAGTTTATGATTATCTTGCTAGTACTGCACAACACCTTACAGCCAGAGTAGTTCTGTAAGTCAGCAGCACCACTTGTAGAGGAAGGGTGAGGTTCTGGAAGAACACTGGTGGTTCAGGGAGAGTTGAGGCTAAGACGTTTTTTAAATCCCAGCTTGTGCTGCAACGCTTTATTGAAATAGTTCTCTCAATTCTTGCGAAGCTAACACTTAACTCTGAAGACATCTGTGACTGCGTTCCCTGTTCCAATCTCCCACCTCAGGACAATAATCAGTAAAGTGCTAAGCTCCCAGCAGCCCAGGACATCTGAATATTGTAAAGGTCTAATGATAATCTAAGGTCAGAGCAGAGCAGGAGACAGTGTTAGTGGTTCTCAAGGGCTGCGCACACTATATGACCTCTGTGCTTGTAATACCGTGTCCTGCAGCCTTGGCACTACGGACTATCATATGCAACAACGAGATTTTGCAGAGTCACTTACAAACGTGTCTCATGTAGAGCTGGGGGCACATAGCTTCTATTTGTCAAGGTCATACCAGGTCCTACGTGGTGTTTGAGTTGTTAGCAAACTTGCTTGCTGAGTTGCATTAGTTTCCAAGCGGGACTTGTTTCATCTCCAGCTAGCTGAAAAGCATTGTCCCTGCTTTCTACCTGATGCTGTGGTCAATAGTAGCAGGTGCTTCCAACACTTCCAATGTGGTTTACCCCAACTGAAGTGAAATGTGATGACAGCTGATGCAAAGAAACATCTTCATTTCTACTTACATCTGTCTCTCTGCTGAGGTCCTGTTGCTAGCTGCTACACATTCCTTGGTAATAACTTCAAAGCAATTAATGAATCAAGCCACACAGCATCAAGTATCTATGATTCTGTTTTGATGCACAGACCACTGGTTGTTTGGGAAAAGCTAGTGACAGGACCTAATATAAAGTATATGAAGACTGGAAACAAACACTGCTGTCCCCAGGCAGAACTAGATGAACACTGAATAAGACCATTTTTAGGAAATTCCAAATGGTCTATGAAAATTTCTTTTCACAAAGACACTCGTCATAAAGATTCAGCCCCTTCTGCTCCCTTTAAAACTAAAGACTCCTCAACTTAGCCCACCATTTTTCTCCTTAATGAAAAGAAGTAGATTCTCTGAAGACAAGGAAGAACTTACTGCTGCTGGCTTTGTATGGAAGACTTAAATTTTACAGAACTGGGCAACTATTCTAAAATGCATAGCTTAGATACATTTGTTCTGTACTATCCAAGGCTGTCATAGTCCAGCCTTGTGTATTTTTCTCGACACAGGTTAGCAGAGCACGGAAACAAGTTCTGATTAACCTTCTGTCAGGTACTACAGGAATAAGAGCAAGCAAAAGAAAGGAAAGAGAATTGTAGCAATTATCCTGAGTTGCATGACCAGGCAAAATTTGGGTGAGTGATTTCCTTCAGGACAGTAGTTTGAAAAGCTAGGCAAAGTTCACAGGGGGGAAGGAAAAAAAAAAAAAAAAGAAAAAAAAAAGATGAATGCTGAGTATCAGAGAGACATAACTCAGGGAACTAATACCTTTTAAATAACCCTTTAATCTGACATGCAGCTTTCCACTGGAGAAATGGAATGTCCTTTCCAAGAAATGTGTTTTCCTTTGTGCCGAAGTCTGTGCTAACACAACAGTAAACACAGTGAATGCAAGTTAAAAGGAATGAAAATGTTCATTATTACATTGAAATTAATGGAGAAGAGAAAGTGAATACTCCGTATTTCAGAAAAATAGTATTGGGGAACTAGGTGAAGCAGTAAACAAGTTAGGGTAAATATTTCACTTGTCATTAATGATAGTGGCACTATAAAGAATCATATTTTTCAACATCTCCCTAGAATTGTTTTCTTCACACACACTTTCAATTATACATAAAGCTAGGTAACTACTCATTTCCAAACACAGATAGCTGTGTATTTTTAACATACGTTGCCACAAGGGAGCCACACAATCCTTTATTGCAGTAAAACACAAAAGCATGTTCTTGACATGGGTTACATTTTTCACATTAGATAGTGGCTGATGGCACTGCTCTTGAAGACTGTACTTTAAATGGTCTGCAGGTATGGAAAGTTACTTTTTTGTCTACCTTGTCCCCAAGAAAATGTTTTGTTTCAGAGTCTACATATGCCTTTGAAAATGTACCTTCAGCAATATAATAGCTGGAATTATGTTACTGATCCTTGGAAACAGGGACCCCACTCCAAAACTGTCACCCAAAGTTACAGGCTATATTGTGTTTGGTTTCAAGTGAAAGCCATTCAGTTTTACAGTAATTAGAAAGTACCGTGATGTTTAAAGAAATAGCTGCTTTTTAAAAATTACCTTTCAAACCTCACTTACAGAAGGTCTGCTACTTGTTAACATTCAAGTCAAGGCAAAATTATTTACACTTACTTTGGCACAGAAGTTAATCCTTATGCATCGTTTACATGGGAAGGCAGCCAGCTTCGAAGCATAGACAAAAACTCCACTAGTATCCCCAGAGTGGAGGGTTTGCAGGACTCCTGGCCCTGCGCCTTTCTTAGCAATGCCATAAATCTTCTGGGACTCATCAGCATAGGGGAGGCCGAGGCTGATTTTTACCTCTTCTATTTCCTATCTCATTGCAGTCTTTCAGCCAGAAGATGTGCCTGCCAAGGTGTGCATAGAGGGAGCTGGTGTAGTTCCAGGAGTGAGTTTGTGCTATTGAATTCTGTCAGCCCCGCAGCTTCACTCACACACAAATGTTACTGAAGTCAATAAGCTTGCAAGGACTTGCAAAATCTGTGTGATTTGTTATTTGGTTTGGTTTTGTTTAAGGATGAGGCAGATTTTAGGCCAATAATCAAATGGGACCAGCATTGATTTTTTTTTTTTTTTATTATTTTTCAAGTAACGATAGAAAAAATATATAGTGTGCAGAAATTAACTCTTAAACCCATCACAGCTGGTTTTATTTTTAGATTTTTAAGGAGCACACTTAAACCTAATGTAGCTGGAAGATTTCCCCCTGAGTTGGTGTACATGGGCTCAGACCCTTAATATCTGAAAATAGAATCAAGAGGAAGACATACTTAGTTGAAATAGAATTAAACACACATATCTTTCCTCCTATAGGTAAATTATTGGGGGGGGGGGCTTTTTTTTCCGTGAGTTATGACAATGTGCAAATTTTCATTGCTGTGTGGTTTTTAGTTGTTAGTGACAGGATCACCAGACATCAGAGAAACCCATACTATCAATTTATATTTCTATTTCAGTCCTCTCAGTTGTCTGTGTAAGGTGAGAGTCTTATCTAGATTTTACTATGGCAGGCTAATTCCCCTGAAACCAAGTGACCACCCGGGATCTCTTACAAGAGCAATACACTCATTAAAGATTGTTAATAGACCAAACCAGCAGTTGCTTTCCAGGTCAAGGTTACCTGAGGCTAAATTGTTTGAAGTTTGATTCCATGTAGCCTAAGAAGAGGAAAAGTCTATAATTAGGTCTGTTTAGATCACTATCCTTTTGCCATCGTGCATGCAGCGTGATCACCTGGAGTCCCAACTGAAATGAAGGTTTTGTCAGCTCAGTTTAGGTGTTTGCAGGATGAGCTTTGTAATTAAAACTGAAATAGTAGTTCTAGTCTAGTATCTTCTTTTTGTATCTACAACTTTCTCCAAACTGTTGGGTTTTGCCTGAATTATGTCTTCATCTGTCTCATCTTTGACCATTTCTATTTTCTATGTTGCACTACTGCCGTGGTATAGAAATCCCCACTCCTGTGGAAACTGTTGTTCCTGCACAGTTCTTGCTGGTTTCTGTGGGGCCTTAGTGTCTTGCTAAGTTTTGTTAGATCCCAATTCTGTTTGTTCTGCAACTGCTTCTAAGACAAATATAACGGTTTATTAACGTTGATGTCTACCAGCTATGGAAGTGTCCCTACACTGACATGTGATTGCATGTAAGCACTTAATACCTTGCACCACGTCTCATAATTTGGAACGGTGAAGAGCAGGGTCAAAGCGTGTGTAGGGGACACTCTGGGCTGGAATAGTAGAATTTCATAGCCATTTAACATTGGCAAAAATAACTACACAGGATGTTTTTTCTTTAAATAGTGCGAAAAGTACCTGCCTCAGTTACACCTCTGCATCTTCAGTGGCACCAGAGCATTTGTAATACATGTCACCAAGTCCTGAATTTGGACTAGAAATTGTGACGCAGCAGTTTAAATTTTTTCTTACATGTGATTTCGCCAGTACATTTAAAATACAGTTATATTGAGACATTTGCTCTCCAAGATACAAAACACCTTTGTTTTGCTCTCCAAGTGTTCATTTAAAACAGACAGTTTAGCTCATATACTGTGATTGCTTCCTGAACAATAAAAAGCAGAAACATAGTTCCTAATAGACCTCCTATTTGTTCATCCCCCTCAAAGTATTTTAAGTAGATAATTAACACTGGCTAATTAGAAGCATCTTTAGTCTGTGTAATTGTACAGCCTATAATTTTTCATAGTAATGTGATTCATTTTATCTAAAGTTGTTTAACACATTTCTTTGTAACAATTTAATTTGCATGCCTAGTTGGTACCGCCTTCCCTCAGTTGCCTTCATTTTGTGAGATGCTCAATTAGTCACAAAGCTAAACAGACAGATTCAGGCAGATTTGCAGCTTCATTGGAGTACCCTTTGCTCACTGAAATCCTTTATAGGACTTAGAAAACACACTATCCTGAGGGCTAAACCTCCAGCGCAGCAACACAGCCCTCAATTTATAGATAGCACACCAAAAGGGAACAATTCCATGCTCATTACTTCCTAGCAAAAGGAATCAAGCATCCGTGAAGATGGAGGGATCTGTTAGCCACGTGTATCTTTTTCTGCAGCTTTACAGACAGTACAGAATATTGACACTTCTGTTCTCCCCATCATGGGCTTCTGTATGTTCTCTGAAAAAAATCCTGCCTCTCACTACCCCTAGTAAGCCACGGTAGTTTTATTGCCAGGGTGCTGCATGAATCTAAAACAGAGTGCAAGTTTGGCTCAGCAGAGTTGACTTCTAAGTAATGAGCAGCCAATGGATACTAATGTGTTACATGAAAAAAAATGCAGTTTGATAATTTTCATTAAAAAAAAAATTTATAAGTAAGCTATTTAGAGATTAGCACCCATTTTCTGATAAAATTGTAAGGTGAACACAGATAAAAAGTAGTTCATATGTTAACATACTTACATTGTTGCTGTCTTAATGTTTTAAGAGAAATATTCTTAGTAAGAACATAGTGAACATCAGCTTAGTTAACAATTCTAATTCAAGTCATGTAGAATGATGGGCCATATTCTGTATTTAGCCTTGCATGAGGCTCCAGCAGAGAATAAGGTGGGCAAAAGTAATTTCATGCTGTCTCTGCGCTGTCTGAATTCTGGGCTTGATGGGGTCTGTTTGCTCCAGGCCACAAAGCTCAGGGGTTTAAAGTCGTAACTGTATAAAATTCAGAGTCCACGTAAGAAGAAATAAAACTCAGCAGAGCTTGGCACTAATGTAAAATGCTTTTGTGATGGGGTCAAAAATCACTTTTGGTTATATTTTTGATAACTCATTGAGGTGAACTGTGTTGCCCAGAAGAGAAGAAAAGGCCATTCATGCAAGGGAAAACAAAAATTGTTTCAGCCATGACTCTCCAAAAATGTCTTATACCCTGTGTCAGCTCCTGGCATGTGAGATGATTGCCCATGCCTTTGGTACTCACGGATCATTTCGGTAAACCTTCTTATCCTTCCTGGCTTTAGTCAATTTTTCTATCTTAGGATAGATTGTAGTAGATAAACGCTGTGCCATTTCTTTGTCCAGTGGTCATTTTCTCCTTGCTTTAAGAAATCTGTGAACTGGTTTTCTCTTCTGTTAGATTGTGTAGTGAAGCAATTGGATCCTTCTTAAGTATCATAATTACATCTTTTCTAAGTTCCTCTGTCACATTAGTTCCTACACACAGGTGCTTCTTTCCATGTTCTTTCTAATCCACCATATCTGAATGACCGAAAATTTGAAGTATCAGTCAAGGAGGTGTTGAGAGGAACAGTAGCCAAGAAATTAGCCAGGCTTCCAGTGAGAAGGAAGAGGCTGAAATACCAGCCTCCAATATGTTGTGTGAGAGAGATGTCTCTCTTGGAGATTTTAAATGCTTGCAGGGAGGAAAGATCGTGTTTTGTTCATTTGTCATCGCCAAAGAGTCTCTTGGCAACTAGATTCCCTTCTTGTGATTTCTAACAGCTTATGACTATCCTGACAAAGAGAAAAAGTGGAGAGATAATGAAAAATAAAAGATAAGATTCTTTTTTATAGTGCATTTCATCCACAAGAAAGGGGTCATGGACTGTAAGCCCATGTAAGGCTGCTTATGACGAGTTTTACAAGAAATTTGTGTCATGGACAAGAAGCAGGATCAGTACATAGTTTCTTTGGCTTTCTCTTCCTTTTGGGAAGGGATGTGTGAAATTCTCAGCTGATAGAGATCCAACGAAAGGAGAGCATCATTAGCAAAAAGATAAATGTAAATAGCTAAAACGTGCATTTTCCCAACCCAGGTTGTATGGCTTTGCTAAATCAGAGGAGTGGGTTTGTTATGAGGTCTGTGATTTAGAGAGAATTTAATGGAATTTTTTACTGTCAAGGGCTGATAATGCTTCTGTTAGAGTCCAAAACCAAATACAGAACGCGTTTTGGTGCAGCATCACCCCCACCAAAATAAACCAAACTCCGTACACAGCACGTCTAAATGGCACTGTGGCCTGCACATGCATGGCTGTCAACAGATTTGAGTCAAATTTCCTTCTCAGTTACCCAGTTGAACTTAGAGATTCATCGCCGCTTTGGTATACATGCTTCTGGACCTTTTCCTGCCAGCAGCCTTTCCTCGTACCAGAAGTATGCGGTATGATTGCCTCTTGCTGTAGGGAGACTTTAGGTTGTGGCCGTGTGGCAGTTTTTAGTGACTGAACCTGCAGCGATCAGCTGACTCCTTTCTGGCCCTTTCATTGATAATACAGCCCACTGTGCATGGCGTCACATCCACATGACAAATCTGGAACAGAGCTGGCTTCCCTGCTATCATTAACTTTGGTTCATCACGATGCTTCAGCGAACTGCCAAGCTCTCCAGTAGTAATGAGATAAATATAACTAACTGAAGTAACAACATGAGTGTAAGCAGCAACTTTATCTTGCCATTTCAACTTTACACTTGGGAAAAGGAATGACTGTTCTGAACGACTATCGCAGCAGTTGCTGATATTGGCCTGAGCTGTTGATGTTGACAAGGTTTCCAAAGGAGTCTTACAATGTCCCAGGGGATTCACATTTTATATACATCAGCTTGTAAATGGTTGGAACTTCCTTTTGGCATTACAAGGCATCAGCACTAAAGAAGCTACATAAGCCAAATTCTCTCTTGCTGTAATTGATGCAATTGACTTTTCAGACGATCTGGCCCAAAGTACGTATTTAATCCTTTCAGTGCTAGGGTTTTTTTAGTTTATATTAGTGAAACATCTTTTCCTAGTTTGCCCTGGATTTATATTGATATAAATATACAAAGGATACAGAATCAGGTTCCTGAAAGTGACCATCAAAGTACTTAGTGCTGCAGAAGAAGGGCTAAATACTTCTCTCATCTACATTGTTGTAAATTCAAAGTAATACTGACTAATCAAAATAATTTAGTTTGACAGGAAAATGTGATACCTAACACTGAATGTATATAGCCTTCGACACCCACAATGCTAAATCGGTGCTAGCAAACAGTCCACCTGTATTGATGAGACACTAAAGTAAAAAATTGATGCAGTATACTGGTGGGGGAATGACCAAAAAAAGCTAGTTCTAACAAAATAATGCAGGAAACACACCTGCTAAGTGCAAACACACTGCAAAGGCAAGTGACCTAAGGTAGATTCCAGTCTGTCCTGCCATTGTACACTTGGAGCAACTCTACAAAGTGTAACTGAGAGCAAAATGTGTCTGCTATATCTTTAAGAGACCAGCAGCCTCAGGACAGCAAGTTAGCCTTAATGTGTGTTAGTAGTACATCTGCAGCCTATATGTCAAATGAGTCTGACTTTTTAACATACAACCTATGAGAGTGCAGTTGCAGAGAGTATCGGTGTATCTGTGCTTCTCGTTATTCATTCAAGGATGACACCTTCTACGTTATGCTTGCTACCGTTGTGCATTAATCTACTTTGCAGTTTTATGTCAAATACCTTTTTGAAATCCAAGTAGATTATGTGCTTTAATCACTTTGCCCAGTCTGTGTTCCTTGTGATCTCATCTCTTATTAATATCTTTAGGATCTTGCCTACCACCAAGGTCAAACTGGTCTATAATTTCCTAGCTCCACCCCAGGCCTTTTTAAAGAGGGTTATGTTTGTGTAACTGTGATCCTTCAGTAGCAGCCACCTTTTCAGAAGGCTGTGAAGAATCTTTCACCTGGTTTGTATGGTTTTGAGTTCTAAAGTTTTCTAGAAATCCTGAAAATGACGCTTTGTTTTCGTTGCTCTGGTTTGCTGCAGTGTGTTACACTGTACATCTGGACTCCTCGCTGCTAGAATTTTTCCCTCTCATCTTCTTCCTACGTAGAAAGTAGCTCACTTCATTTTTCATTTATCTCCTGATAGCATAAGGTTTCTAGTCTTAAATCAAAGCCTTCATCTTTTTTTTCACTTTTGTGAATATAGTGAATCTTTTGCCAGTGAAGTGTGGGCAGCATAAAAGATTGCTTGGGCTATACAAATGTTATTGATCAGATTCTACTTTCATGTCTGGAAATCCAAAATAATTCCTAGGAAAGCAGTAAAAACTTTTGCTAATCCACTGAGATTGGAATCATAGCTATGTTTGGTCCTCATTGTGTCCTGTCTTCTCTGTATGTACCTATCAGCTTAGAAATTCCTTAGTGGCAGGGCCATTTTATTTTGTAACCTTGAACACCTCCAAGCATAAGCAAAATTAAAGCGAAATAACAGCACAGTAAAGAACAATATACAGATTACAGGCTGAAGTTGATTGTGATGAAGAAAAGTCATCAGACAAATAGTATTTTAGTACATTCTGTAAGTATATACTTAGTCCAGATTGGAGTAATTATATTTAAATGGATGAAAACGAACTGCAGAAAGTTAAGTAAATATATAGCATCCTCACCAGTGGCTTCAACAGAAATGCAAATAAGCAAAAAGATGTATCAGCAGCAAAGACCATACCTGTCATAATTAGAACAGATCCTTTTGGTTAGGCTTGACTACAGTGATGAGTCACAGAAAGAAATTTTGACTTCATATTGTCAAGTGTATGTGTGATGAGAGTAAACAGGAGATTTCACTGGAAATTCTAGTTAGGAGTCTTTCAAGAGAACTGAAAATAATACATTAAAAATAAAGCATGGGAATTTTTCCCTCCTGCCATTTAAAACTTTTCTACCCTGATAATTTACGTCAGTCCTATGACTAGATACTTCTTTACTTGTTTTTGATTTGGATTCTCTTTCTGAGAGAGATTGCCATTTTATTTTGTATGCAAAGCAGTGCAGATAAGGGCATAGAACATGCCACTGACATGGTGTCAGCATTCTCAGCATGTAGCATAGCTTCAAAGGCATGTCACAAATTAAGATCATGTTTAATGTACTGTTGTCTTTGCTGATGCTTGTGAAATTTGCCACTAATGTTAGTAGCTTTTTTTTTGTTTTTAGAGCCCAGCCTCTTCATGAGTGAGTATACATACATGACTTGGTCAAGGGTACAGCATAAGGGGCTTTTGAAAAAGTGTGGGGTTTTACCAGCAGTAATTAGCAGGATGGCAGGGGATGGGGCACGAGTGGTGCTCTCAGGCCTTCCAGTGAGAGGGAAAGATTTGGGCAGGAGTGGGTACCTCCAGTGGATCAACACTTGGTGCATGGCTGCTGTCACAGACAGGAGTTTGGCTTCTGCATGCATGTGATCGTTTTGGAGGAGCAAGGACTTCAAAGCAGGAGCGAGATCCATCTGATGAAGTTGTGTGTTCAGCAGGCTTCAAACCTAGTGAGGACAGCTTGAAACTGGGTAAGCTGGGGAAAGTCTCTCCTAACCTATAGAGGAGTAAAGGCACAGGGAGCAGTGGGGAAGTGACAGTGCCGTGGGGAGTGTCTTGTACTTCCCTGTGAACACAGCATGATGGGGTCCATTTCAAGTGCCTGTACAGAAACACATGCTGCAGGGGAAACAAAGAATTAGAAGTCTGCAAGTTGCAGAGCTGTGCCTTCATTGGGACGTATGTGGTGAGATAACATACATGACCGGAGTGCTGCATGGGTGGGTACAGGCTCTTCAGGAGAGACAAGCCAGGAAGGCAGTGAGGAAGGCTCGTGCTCTGTGCCAACGGGTGGCGGGGTGGTGAGCCAACTGAGAGCTTGTGGGTAATCATCAGGGGACGTTTCCACTGTGAGGGTGGTCAGACACTGGAACAGGTGACCAGGAGGGTGGTGGGATCTCCATCAAGCAGGTACTCAAGACTCCACTGGACACAAGAATGTTTTTGGACCTGCTTCAAGCAGGGGCTTGGATCACGGTGACCTCCAGAGAGCCAGCCCAGTATAAGTTATTCTATGATTAAGTGGAGAGAAAGCATACAGTGTTTAACCCCATAGTACCCCTATGTTTAAACTGATTTCAGAAGGACCACACACTTAAGCTGAAGTATGAGCAAGAAGTGTGCCAAAGCTGAAACCTAAAAACCCTTATCTATTTTATTTTTTCTCTTAAAAAAAAGAGTAGCTATAATTTTTTTTTTCTTTCCTTTGCACAAATACAAATGAGCACCTGAGGGAGAGAAGGCAGTATTCGCTTGGGGAGCAGAAGGAAGGAGTTAAATTCCTTACTTTGACGAAGCACAAAATAATAAAGACAATAAATTCCTGGAGCTATTCTAACATCGCATCCAGCAGAGGGCAGGAGAAACTGCAGAACAGGCTGCGGACTCTGGTTTGTTACTTTTAATTTTATACTAAGGAAGACCTACAAAAGAAAAGAAGCTGCCTGGACTTTACAAACACTTCTAGACAGAACAGGTAAAAGCCAGATTAATGCCTAATTTCAATAATCTTGAAGTGGTCTAGCGCAACTCTGAGCACAACAATTTTCAACAAAACAGTGTAACACAGATTACATGTTGGTGAGAACAGCTATTCTGAATATGGTAGAGAGAGCATTAGCAGTAAGGATATGAGGCTGTGTTAATTTAATGCTAATTATGGCAAGAATATGAATATTCATTATGATGACTGAACAAAATATTGTAGTAGGAAGAAAACCAGACTATTTAGGAAATTAATGTTTGGTAGCATGGAATTTTGGGTGAGCGCTTTCAAATAGCAAAGAGAAAAACATGTTGCAGTTTGCAACAGGGGTATAGAGGTTTCTAGTGACATTTTATTCAAATAATACCTCATGGAAAATAAAAGGATTATTCCCTGATTTACAGCAATATAGAGATTTCCAACACTGATGCATTTTCAGAGATTGTATCCACAGTAATAAGTGAATGACATTAAGAAACAATAAAAAGCTAGAATTAACATGGGATACACAGAAGATTGTCAGCATAACAATCTCTGTAAATGTCTATTGTGTCATATAGAAGGATTGAAATTAGTGGCAACAGTTTTTCTCTGTAGATAACACCTTGAATTAAGTTAGGAGTAGCAAGTGAGTATAAATAAATGATGCATTTTTCCTGCTACTTATCAGTCATTAACAGTATTTTGAAGTGCCTGATACAATTGTCAGAACGTAAATAAATCCATTAAGGTTATTCTGAAATAAACATTAAAAGTATTTATGTGAGTGAAATTTTGTTAGCATGCCAAAGAAGGACCCTTGCAGAGAGGGGTTTTAAAGGGATGGAAACAGGAATAGACCTGCACAGTGATTTGAACAGCTACTTTATCCAATTGTAGGAAATTCATGCAAATTCTCACCCATATCTCATCTACTTTGCTATCTGAAGAGTTTACAGTTTATAATGCATACAGGCAGAGTCCTGGTAATGACACAGAAGCCTGTTCAAGACATGGAAACCAGTCAGCTGAAATCATTCAAGCAGCCTACTCTTCACTTGTTCCCTCAAGCAAAACCACAAATCAGAGCACAAGGAGAAAAAGGCAACAGAGCCTTCCTCTGCGATGAAAAAGATCTGTTTGCAGAGGGTTTCCAGTCCGTACTGTTTCAGGAGTATGCAGCTCGCTCGTGGCTTAGCTGGCCTTGCCTCTTTTGAATACCACATCCATCATCGTAAACCCCGAATGCTCTTTGTGTAGCATCAGGCAGGTGAATTCACCCTTCCATCACAGGCAGTGCCACGGCGGTCTCCCAAACTAAGAACAACGCTGAGTATTGTGACAAGAGGCAAGGATTAGGTGAAAAAACACTAAGGCATCCCAGCTGTAGGGTCTCTGAATTGTGCTTTTTCTTTGGACTTTCTTTTTTAATATATTAAAAATGTGTAATGCCTGGGCTGGAGGCAGAAGTGAAGTGCACCTAAACCCAATTCAGCAGAAACTGAGTTTCCGTAAGAAATGCTATTCATTTCTACAGAAGCTGTCCAGATCCTCTGAATTGAGAAGGAGAGGGATTGCTGTGTGCAGGATTTTCCTTCTGGTAAGAGGTGGGAGCTGGCAGTTCACTGTTTCTTCTGATTGCTGAGTTCAGTGAGAACTAGTTGACAAGTGACCTTGTTATTCATAAAAGCAAGATGCAGTTCGAAGATGCTGCCAATAAACAGTTAATTCAGTTTGGCTGAAGTCTTTTCACCTCACACAGTGGTACCTCACACTGCGGTACCTCACACTGCTTTGAATATTCATTCCCTTTATTTTCTGTCCTGAGTAAATGAATATATCAGTTTTCACTCTCTGTAATTTACGTAATTACCTTTGTCATTTGCATAAGATTTAAGCAGATGCAAGGATTGAAGAGAGGAGAGGGATTTTTTTTCTTAAAGTTTTAACAACAAAATAAAACTGTGATTTTGTTAAAAGAAAACAAGAAACATTCTTTGTCACACTTGAGGGCAGCTGCTACAGTACTTGTCACTGGATGCTTGCAAGCACAGCTAGCAAGCAGGACATCTTCAGTTTTGTCACAAGTGGCAGAAATAAGAGAATGTAGAATTATTTTTTCCCCTGAAGACAGAGAACACAAATTAGTTTGAAGCTGATTATGCTTTAGTTTTTTCTCAAGAGGCGTCTGAAAGATAATAGAAAGCAGGCTTTGGGAGGAAGCATTTGCTCCATAATTATAGATGATGAGACTCGAGTGGTAGATATTGGTAAAGCATCTGTTTTACAAATGTTTTATGTTGGACTAGCACTTTTTGCATCGGATGCTGATTTTGCATACTTCTAGGTCCATCTAAAACAAGGTTTGTATCATTTTAGCTATTATTATTGTTCCAGCCAAAGTAGCTATACTAGGTAGCCTCCAGTGTGAATACTGTTATAAGTGAATAATGGTGATTAGATTCGCATAAACAATTCCCTCATGGAAGAATATTGCTAATTCGGCACAACTAAACTAATATGAATTTCCTGTATTGAAAAAAACCTTTGAGAAAGTTCAAGGAGGTCCCTGAGGCAGCAGTATCTTCAATCCTTGTAGAGTCCCTATCAAGGACCACTATTTTACTGCCAGTCCTCACTCAGCGTTTTGCCTGAATTTCCCCAACTTACCATGAAACCTGTTGGCTTCACTGACCCAAGTACTCCTGGCAAAGAATCCAGTATGCAACTTGCTTTATCCAGGTCTTAGTCATAATAAAGCTGGTTGTGAAACAGTAAACATTTATGCTGCCCCTCTCAGCAGCTTTCAGCAAAATCATCTGATGGCTCCGTAGTCGGACACACGCAGAAGGCTAAACCTTAGGTCGTCGATGATGCTGACACAGGCAGCATAAGGCAAAGAAGAATGGGGAAAGGGGTAAAACAGAGAACTAAAGGAAAGAAGTGAGAACGAAGAAAAGAAACAGCTGTTGAGGTGAGTTCATTTTGGTGAATGAATGTGGTGAGTATTTTTAGAGAATTTGGAGAATGAATTAAGGAGAGTGTTTTTACCAAAAGCAATACGCCCATATCATACATCAGAGCTTGTGAATTTGTTAACTTTCCTGTCTAGCCCTTAAAACTTAAAATTGAATATATTCTGAATCCCATAGATAACAAATGTATTCCTAGCACTGCCTCATCATGTTTCTGTATTTTCTCATAGGTCCCAAAGCTGTGTTTCTGAGGAAACTTGTCCGTCACTTTTAAATAAATTTGTAAAACACTAAGTACTTCACAGAACAAGTCAGTAAGCGTTAGGAAAATGTGTACCAGGGCCTTTAATTTCTTCATGGTTAAATGAACAGTAACGTCAGGACACTTGAGATCATTCAGAGGCTAAAAGTGCAAAATACAAGGAGTCATCCCTTCAGGTGGAAGGTTTTTTAGTCATGCAATAGATACGCAGGTACAAAGGCTATGGCAGTCTTTTGTCTCAGACTCTCAGAAAAAGTATTTAAAAGTGAATACTGCTCATGACAGAAAAGTGGGCAGGTTAGTTCTTTTTTTCTGTAGTAGCTATTTTCTGCTTCCAACATAGGCAAATATTGTTGTTGATCCTGTAGTTCTGAGTTCACTAGGTAAGGTGATACCAGTGAGTTAACCCACGAGACTCACTGGTACGGATTACACAGCTTTTTATAAATTCTCAAACTAAAAAGTTTTCTGGAGGTGTTCTTCTATGAAATTACATTGTCTCCCTCTAGTGACTGCTTCTGTCTCTTATCTCAGTTTTAACATGAAGTTTTCAGGGACTGGACATCTTTTACATTTTGTATTGCAGTCAGACCCAAAGCCTGAATTTGCATGGATGGATCGGTATATTGGCACATCAGAGACAATCACTGAGGCTGTGATAATCAGGACATTTTGTTTAAATATGCGAGTTCAGCACATAATTATATTTTCATTTCTTAACAAACAGCAAATTTGATGCAATAGAAGATAAGTATACCATATGTATTTCAATGTGGACTGAACCAAGCTGTGGTCACCAAACAGCTGTGAATTACATTACTGCTAGCTGAGATTCACAGTTGAGAAAGTTTTGTGTAGTAGATTGTAGGATAGAAAGTAGAAAGTCTAAGAAAAATAATCTTCCACTCTGTTGCTCAGTCTGGCAATATCAAAACCAATATAATATAAAGTGTAGGTCATATGCAACCCTAAGAATGTCGCCACTAATGCATCACAATTTTGATTTTTGCTGGTGTAATAATTTTCTTTCTGTAAGCCAAATGAGCGTGCTCCTGATTCAAACAGGTGGAAGCAGGAAAGCAGAGCATCTCTTTGATGGTGATAGACACTGTGGAGATTTGTTTCAAAGACAGGAGAGACTCTCTGCATCAGGGCTAAGTTTAGGCCTTGGAAATATCAAAGTAAAGGCTTGGTTGTTCTATAGTGTCCACCATGCTATGTATGTATGCAGTTAATGAGAAGTTAGCAGAAAGTATGTTGTTTACACCTGTTTGGGGCTTGACCTGACATGCAATTAGCGTGCAGGTTGCTCTCAAAATGACAGAGACTAAGGACAGAATAATGACATGGTGTTTGTCTGGCTTACATGGATGTAATTGGGTGAAAGCGAGGAATCGTGGATGAAAATGAAGAAGTGAAAAGGGAGCAGTCCCTCATGTGTGGTCCTGTGTTAAAAAGACAACTCTGAGGGTGCTCCAGGCTTGTAGCAGCACTCGGGGAGGAGAAGAAGACGCACAGCGATAACCTCAATAGCATGGTGGAGGCTGCGTTGATAACTCCCTGTGCATTTCCCTGCTTTCAGCCAGTGCTTGGCACTCAAAACCTATGTAGCTCTGATGAGCAGAAGCGATGAGCAGTGTTTGTGAGCTGACCTTTCTGAGTTCAGGTGTGTGCAAAAGCAAACTAGAAAATGAAGAGCAAGGCAGGAAGCGCTGGGTTATCCGGTCAGGTATTGTTGTGATCTCCGCTAAGAGATTACTTCAGTGTATTGAAAAAAGGAGAAAAGTAAATGTCAGATCTTGAGAAAGAATATCCTCGCCCTATCCTTAGAAAGTTCATTTTAGTGAAAGGAGTCATGAACTGAAAGGCATTAGAATGGATGGATAGTCCAGTTGTCTGAGATCTCATTGACCAAATCCTCTCAGTTGCCGTGGCCATAAGCCTGCAGTGAGTCTCAGCGCTAGCTATGTGCTGCAGACATGGAAACAGAGTTCAGATGACTGCTTTAGCTCCTTTTATAGCTTTTATACTATGTTTTAAGAAGCATATGTGTCTTGAATCACTAAACAGGAAGAAATTAAACAAAAAAGAATTTAGCCTGTGTTACCTAATACCTTCTTCATTTTACCCTTTTTTGGTTCTTTTTTCTATTTGGCTGTCTTGCACGTGGTCTCACCTGAGAGCTGTATTAGAAGGCAGTTTTGCCTTCCTTTGTTAGACTGATGATTGTGCTACTTATTTTGCAATATGTGTCGATACAATGAAGCGTCACATACATCATCCTTCCTTCTGACACGTAAGTGCTTCTGACAGAACATGTTCAAAACTGGTGGCATGCAATGACATTTTTCAGACACTTTCAATAAAGATGTGTAAAACTGTTCATGCATCTTTTCTTTCAAAACAAGATTAAGAAAAAAACCCTAACACAGGACAGCATGTTTTCTGCAAGCTTCTTATTTGTGTACATTAGCAGTTGAAAGTAAACACAACTTATCTTTCCACCTTATATCCAAATGTGAGCATTTGGAGGTGCAGTAGTATTTTTGGACCAGTTTGTGATCTCAGTTGTGGAAATTCAGTTCTGAAAAATGTCTCACTAAATTAACAGGGATTAAGGCTAAGGCACGTTGCTACACAGACTCTGAGCTGTTGGATAAGGGTGTTTGGGCATGTCTGCTGAACCCCATATCATGGGTGAAGGTCCAGATGGTGCACACTCTAATTCTCTCCCTGTCCATGCATCCATGTGTTTGTTTCTCAGGTTCCCCAGTTCAGGTGTACCAACTGTGAGTAGCAAGAAAAAATAATTTGCTGTCTCACAGCAGTTTCACACAGAAACTACCTTGCCAAAAGGTAGCTTTGCCACAGTTTCACAGATGACAAACCAGCTAGGGCAGAGATAGGCCAGTGAGAGTACGGTCTGGGTTTCCTGAGCCAAACAAGAGAATCACTCTTCAGTCCTAATGTGTTGCCTATGTTTTTCTATGAAAAGATGCTGGCAATGCCTTTTGGGCTACACAGGGTCTGGTGTGCGCTTCTGAAAAGCTTCCCATCTGCTCGTCTACAATTTAAGCAGTCTCTTGACAGAAGCCAGAGTGCTGGACTCTGAAAAGCTATGTAAGCCAGTGCTGTCCAGTTGCTTCATCCTGCTTGACCTCATCAGTATGCTGGATCAGCTTCTGGAGCAAGAATTTTTCCTTTTATGAGGAATCGTACAAGAAGTTGCGGAGTTCATTCCATTTTCCCTGACACCTCGGGGCCCAATTTGCAGGTCTGTGCTGTAGCACAGTTTCCCACCAACTAAACCAGCATACAAGGCAAGGCCTAATCCCTCTGCAAGCATTTATACGGTCTATGGATTCCTCAACTTCTCTTCTGTGTTCATTTTCCTGTCAGGTTTAAATGGTGCTTCTGGCTCCATGTGAAAAGTAGTTTCTCTCCAATAAAAGAAAATCTGGTAGTTGCAGCACCAGATTGAGACTCAGGAGTCCTCAGTTATGTTTCTGCAAGTGCCATTGGGCATGCTGGATGATCTTAGACGTGCTATTTCACCTCCCTGTGCTGCCATTTCTCCTTTTGTGGAAGAAGTGGACGACGATACTGACCTTGGTTATGAAGTACTTTGATTTGGCAATGTTAAATGCTATAAAAGAATGAGACATTACTAATTTTAGCAAGAAAGCATTTTACCTTGGCATACCACGGTCTTAAGCGTCTCTGTGTCCTAATTTGCAGCTGGCAACCTGAATGGCTGATCCAGGCTCTTTGGAGCTCATAGTTAATTACGAGGCAGATTAGGCGTTCTGCTGAGGTAGGTTGTCACTTCTGCTACACAGAGACTTAATTCTGCATAAGCAAACCTCAGTCTTTACTAGCACAGGAATCTTCCTCGTGTTTAGGGAGAAAAGAAAATCCTTCATCTTTTCTTTGTAATAATCACCCCATCAGGATAATGGTGGCTTTTCCCTTCCTAAGAGCACCTCCCCCAATGATTAATACTTCATCTCCCAGTGCCCATCTGTTCAGCTAGACCAGGAATCATGAAGCTGGTTTGCAGCATCCCCAACAAGTGCTTGCAGAATACCAGCTTCAAAAGCTCACGTAACACTTTTCAGCTCCCACTCATCTGCAGAGAATCCAGGTTGCCCCATTTGCCAGCAGGCCTGGTTTAAAAAAGTGCTTGTCCAGAACTGACTCAAGAGGGCACCTTGCCTAAACTGGGACAAATACCCTGTCGACAGAGATCAGTGTGATTTCAGAGGTGAAGATGATGGCAATAAGTAAAATTGCTCAACAGTTTCAAGCACCCTTCTTTCAAGTGCACCCTTTCTGTTGGGCACGTTGTCCCTGTCTTTTCCCTGGCCTTCTGCGGGTCTGGGTCCTCATCACTTGTGTTTCTGACGAGTGACCTTTGCTTTCTCCTTAATCCCCGAGTGGCAGCAGAGGCACCACGGGCACCTCTCGGCAGCTGGAGGGAGGATGAGCGTTGGAGCGTTTCTTGTGCCTCTCTGATCTGGGGTAGCTGGAGGAAGAAACCGAGCTGTAAACTGGCTTAGTCCCTGTCGCTGGGTGGGAAAGCGTGGTCAGTTCCTCGCTGAGGATGATCTGGAGTATGTAAGCAGGCAAGGTGCAAGGTGCTGAAGTTCTCTTATAATGTTTGGAAAATTTGCTGTAAACCCCTAATGAGTCTTTACCAACTGTAAAAAAACTCTGCTTTTTTAATGCTCGTCACTTATGATAGTTGAGTGGATAGATTTTTCTGGCAGTGATCGGGACATGCTGCTGACACCAGCATGACCCTCTCTGTCGTACTTAATTTTTTCACTACCAACACTTTCCCTTAATTCCCTGAAACAGCTGGGTCACTGTGACTTAAAGTCAACAATGAGAGACAACTCAAAGCAAGCCTCCAGCCTGGAAAATTTTGGTGCAAATGTTAAAGCTTACTAGATCATAAGCCTCTGAAAACAAGACATTTAAGCCTGGCGACATTAGCCACAGGAAGGACTACCAGACACAACGATGACATTGGGTTTCAGTGCCCAATTCATACTTAAAAATGGAAATTGCAATGAACTTGTACTAAAAAAAGCATCAATTGGCCTATTCATCGCAGCACTTGGGAAAACAGCTGGGGCAGAATGAAATGGGCAAGACCGTAAAAGGATGTTAAGCCTGACAGCTGAGTACTGTTTCTGAGTTTTTGGGTCCCCACTGGGTGATATTTTCACAGAGAAGAGTTTCCTTTGAAAAAATGTATTAAAATGGAGGAGAAATGGGGTTGGCCATTTTGTATCAGGAAGCATGTTCCTGGATATGCAACTTAAACCAGATGCAGATAACTGATTAGAAAGACCCCTGGCCAAAACCGTTGTTATTATCTGAGTACAAGGAGAATAAATTAAGCTTCCTCAGGCAGCTACAGTAAATATGAATTTATGCATAGGTTAATGCACTAATGATTTATGCATCTGCCCTTTACCTGTAAGTCCTTTTCTCTGGGGTTAACTCTAATTTCCAAGGACTCAGCATATTGAAACAGTATCTCTTCATTACTAATTTTAGGTTTTTTTCTCTTTCTTTCACACCAACCTCTTTCCCCACATTTAAAAAGGCAATATTCAGTTTGTCACATTCAAATGTTTAAAATTCAGTGCTTTGCAATGCACAGGGTTTGAAGTATAATTCAATACCACCAAAACAGGGATATTCTCAGTTTCTCTCTGTAATACATAGCATGTATTTCTAGCTCTAAAAATGTCCATGTAGATCTTAAAGTCAGCATATTCTCATGCATGGAAAAACTGTTTCTGTTTCCTTTTAGTTCCCAGTAGCTCCTTAAGGCTAGATTCAGAAAGTAAAGAGTGGTTAGGATTATGCCGTGAATATCCAGTGTCAGAGGGATGCTGCTGCCTGTGCACACTGGCATCCCCAGACTCCTTGCTCCTGGTCAGGCATCTACAAACAGCAGGGCAGAGCTGGCACCGTGGGCTTGCAAGTGGGCTGAGGTAAGATTGCTCCTCAGCGTCAGTCTGGCCCAGTGCCATGCACAAAAACATAGTAAAGCACCGGTAGATATTTTGCTTTCCATCACTGAGATTTCCTTTGTTGGAGACCCTCTTTGGCCTTTTGCATGGTTGGGACAGCATGGCCCAGGACAAATAAAATATTTTGCTTTCTAGGCAGAAAGATAAAAAATTGCTTCTATAATAAATTTAAAACATTCTTCACTCCGTGCGTTTTGATTTGGTACGTCCATTTTGTGGCTTCCAGGGCAGTAGTATCCAAAACATCTGAAACAGATACAGAATCGTGGCAGTGTGATGTAGCAAGGCACTGATGCTACACAGCGCTTGGCTAGCACTGAGCTGAGAGCATCATATAAGTACTTGGAAAGAGTACATAAAAGTTTTAATGGCACTAATTTGAGATGACCTGCCTGCTGTATTTCTCTTGGTGTGCCATACCATGTGAGCTCCAATAAAATCTTTATGCCCTACTATCCCCTCAAGCCTCAGATACATATTTTCAGTTAAAGGTGAGGAAGTAAGTGTCAGTAGTACAGAAGGAGCAAGGGTCACATTGTTAAGTAGTCCTAAGATGCTGATTTATTCTCTCCTTCTTCCTTCTCTGCTTTTAGCCTGGACAATATTTACCCTACAGAGATTTTCTCTGTAATAAGTATCAATGATCCTGGGCTTCACATCTCTGACCTGCAATTCCTCTGCTGCACCACGGGTTATATTAGGTTTGTTCTTACTGTTTTGAGCAGCATTAATGTAGCAAAAAGCATATGTTTGAATAAGCATAGCTTTGCACAGCATGTGTCAAAAGGCAAGATCATACAGTTTAGCTTCCACAAGGAAGTATTTTGGGAAATGCAGATTCAGAAGGACCACCATCACCCCCGCAGGCTGTTGCATGGGCCGCTAACTGAGCAATGTGAATGGGTTTTGCATTATACTGCAAACACCTAGGCACTTCAGGGCACAAAATATTTGCCAGCACTTCCGATAGAGTTAGAAGCAAAATATAAGCAAAACAGGTGTAATGTGGCTCAGAAAAAGAGCAGGGTATCACACTAGGTCCCTGCCGTAACAAGGGATAGGTTAGATGACACTGGAAACCCATGGAGGTGGGCGAAGAAATTGCCTATGCTACAAAGAAAGAAAAAAACCTTATCATATAAAAGCTTTTTCAGATAATTTTTTGTATGAAAAATCTCTTCTATTTTACCTACATCTAACCTGATCCACTGTCTGCATTTTGGGGCATTTGATCTAGTCCCTCAGGAAAGCTTTGAACAGTTAGCGGCTGGTCCTGTTAACGTGACAGCCACCAGGGGACACCTCGGAGCTGGCATAAAAGAGCAGGGCTGCATGGACAGCTGAAAAGCAACACTGCTTAGACAAAGCATTGCCTTCAGGCTTCCCTAATTTCAGTCAGTGCTTTATTGTCCTCCTTTTTATTTATGGCCACTTTGATAAATAGGGATTCAATAGGAATTGCTTCTAGTGACCTAAATTGATTACTGTAAAGTTTATGCTACATTTAGTGCAAAATAATTATTTGGCTCATAATTAAATACAAGGTTACAATAAAGAGTTATCAGGTCAGCCAGGAGGGGTTATAACACAAAAATTATAAGGGATGCAAGATTTTCCTTATGCTTTGTTTAATTAGTCCTTGAGGCCAATGCTCAAAGTCGTATTTTCATATCTTCAGAGTAGTCAAATGTTGGTGAAATGAAGTAGGAAAATTTTCATGTTTTCACGATGTATACATATGTAATCAATTTGATGTTCTGTCCTGAGCTGAGAATACAGTTGTCATATGCATTTATCTGCAGAGAAAGCGATTTCGACAAACATGAATATACTTATAGCACATAAATGACAAATTATCACAAGTTTTATGTAAGACTGGTCCTTTGATTTTCCTTTGGCTTTTCAGTTAAAACAAGAAAAGTAGAAACTAAAAAAATAGAAGAAAGTAGGTTAATTCAAATTAGATAGAGAACACATTATAATTCACAACACATGTCTGGATTTTTTTCTACCTCAGAGTTTTGAACAAGGGTTTATCACAAACCAGTCGAGCTCTCTAAGAGACTTCTAATTCCTTCAGTCCTGTGCAAGAAATGGGTGTTCCTGGACCTCACTGGGGGAAACTCTCAGTATGAAACCTTTAAATTAGTGTTAAAGGAGGGTTTGGACAGTTTGCTCCTCTCTCTTGAACCAACCGCCAGATTGCTCTTTCAGGGGATATATTCTGCTGCCTTGCAAAAAATCGTCTTGCTGGCCATATTTCTTCTGCACTCACAATGATATTATCGTTACCTGGGCATAAGCCCAGGACCTGAGCCATTGCCTGCAGAAGCTAATGGGAAGCCCCTGGCCAGCCGCACTGGCTTCTCATCAGGCCCCCGCGGCTCTGCAGCACCACCACCGTAGTCGGACACTCTTCAGGGCAGGACTTAGCTTCACTCTTGTTTCAGCAACAAAGACGATAATATTTCCTAATTTTTTTCTTGTGTTAAGTGTATCATCCTCAGACAGCTAAATAAACATCAGTATGGCCTCATGTCATCCCATTTCCGTAACATACACAGAGTTTGTAATTAAATTTATTATTCAGATGCTTTCAACTATTGAAAGCAAGCTAATTGGCACAACATATGCCTTGGGGTTTTTTCAACATTGTAAAGTCACAATGTATTAAATGACAAAAGTAACAGCATTTGGCACGTTTTTCTGATCTGAAACTTGATTTAGATTTGATTGGTCACAGCAACCAAGGACAAGTCAAGTGAACAGCCTAAATCTGCAAAATTCGTAATTGCCAAATCATTTTATTCACAGGTTACCCCACCAATGCCAATACTTCTGCTGCTTGGAGAGCTGTGTCTGTCACAACGGAGTCACCTGTGAGTTCAGTGCTGCACCTCCTTGTAGTGATGAGAGGCGTGATGGCAGTCCTGCAGCGCCCTCGGAGGCTACGGGCAGCTGCGAAGGGTTTCACTCGGTTTTCCGACTGGTGAGATACAGACATACATAGAAAGAGAAATTTCAGTATTTCGATTCACAAAGAAGAGGCAAGTCAGCTTCTTACCTCACAGTGAAGAGTCTGGCTGGACAAGAATGGGTAACCAAGGCAACTTTCCCAGATTTTAGAAAAAAACTAATACAAAACCTTTGTCTTGATATTCTACTGTTGCATACCAAGAATCGGATGAAATCTAAGTGACCGTAGTCCCTCCTCAGCTCTCCTTCCACAAGTTCCTTCTTAATCACAAAACACTGCTTCTCTGAGTACCTCAACTGTGGAGCTGCCGTGCGGAAAAAGATGGATGCCTCTGCCATGCTTTTACCTCCTCTGATACTGCAGCTGTTCAGCAAGAGATGTTTGGTGTCTCCACTTGGAAAAGAAACCATTATTTTGGTGCTTTAAGCATGAAGATTTGATATGCAGTTCACATATTTTTATATTATACCTCCCCCGATTGGTGTGTCATCACATACCTGCAAAAAGGAAGTCAGCAAAGTAATATTCAGATTAATATGTATAAGTGTAACGTGGATGGCAACATTTAGATGCTTAATGCTGAGCCAGTAGTTCTGCTCGCTGTGGTCACATACAGGACTGTTATCAGAAAACCAGTGTCGAGTGAAATTGTACTGAACCTTATCAAAACTGCTGTCATTTTCAAGCAGCAAGATCTGTGGCTGATTTCTGCTGGTGCCCTCTCATGAAGAGGATCACTCAGCTGGATGCGGAACAAATCAAACGGTACTAAAAATCTTTGAAAATGATAAATCTTGCACAGAAGAGCACTTGCAGTCATTTGGAAGTGGGACTTACTTGACACATGATTGCTTTTCAGGTTAAAATGGTTTCTTTCTAAATAAAGATTTTCTTCCCATATTAAGTTAATATAACTGGATTGTGTTTGTACAAAGACCTATAATGATTGTTTTTTTCCTACCAAACTGCTGCTATAGCTTCTGTTGTCAGTTTGATTAGCGTGCCTGCTTGTTTGAAGTAATGACAAAGATTTTTAGTGTTAAACTTCATTATAAATAGCCTAAGAAATTTTGCTTGCGATGTGGGCATAAAAATGTGGACTCCTTTTTCCTCCAGATCTTTTCCACATTCTTTGCCTGTTTTTTTTAAAGTTGGTTTTTGTTTTTTTTTTATTTAAATAAATGCTGAGCATCTAGTACTGTACTTCCATTCTTCTTTCAGCAAACATTTTCCAGCACTCCATCATCTACCCCTGTGTTGCTCAGCTGTTGGCTCCACTCCACTCTTCCAGCTGGGAGTGCTGTGTGCTTTCCTTGTGTTCAGTGGGCAACCAAACTGCCCACAAACACAGTCTTCCACAGAGCAGGGCTGGGGCGGGTCTCTGCTGTGACAGTAAGGAAAGGTTTGATTTCAGTGGGGCAGAAATATTCCCTGCCCATTTGTTTTACCAGGGTACAGAATAAGCCAAAATTAGGAGCATATGTAGGCATTTTGTTGAATCTGGGCCACAGAAATCAATGGAGGTTTTGTGGAAAACTGAGTATCATACACATTTTTTTCAATGCTGGCTCTGTAGCAACACATTTCTGAAAAAATTGACACAGTCCCCACACCCCCCATAGCCATAGCCTGATAAACTAAATGGGGACTTTCTGCATGTGATCTCCTTTCTCCTTGCAAAGTGGTCCCTCCTCTCCTCCTCTCCTCTCCTCCTCTCCTCTCCTCTCTCCTCCTCTCTCCTCCTCTCCTCTCTCCTCCTCTCCTCTCTCCTCCTCTCCTCTCTCCTCCTCTCCTCTCCTCTCCTCTCCTCTCCTCTCCTCTCCTCTCCTCTCCTCTCCTCTCCTCTCCTCTCCTCTCCTTAGGTGCCTGAGACACCTGTTACACTGCAGGGCAACACCCTAATGCAAAAGTCCTTCTTCTAGGCAGTTCTGTCCTCTGAGAGGCATGTGGCTGTTTGGTTTTAAGAAACAAATTTTTTGCTGTTTATTCCTCCCTCAATCTGTTGCCTGTCAGCCAGGGGTTTGTACTAAACCCCATCACAACAGTATCTGAGCCTGAAGGCTGTGATCAGCAAGCTGGGCTTGGGGGATACTCTGTGGTGGGGAGAGAGGATGCAGACGTGCTGCTTTGGGAAGGACTGTGTTTTCTTTGTGCTTTCTGTTTTAGCTGGTCGGTGCTATGCGTGTTGCTGCTGCAGTGGGAGACGTCGACAAGGATGAGAGGTAGGAAGCGTATCCCAGCCCAGCCCTGCGCAGCCCCTGCCTCCTGCCCCATCCCGTGCTGCAGCCGCTAGAGGAAGGGGACTTTGCTGTCGATACTCACAAGCTTCATCCTGGGCTTATTGATCTGGGCTTATCTGGGAATTAACTATCTCCATTAGGTATTCACTGTTAGCACGGGGGCTACTGTGATATTTTAAACAAAGCCCTCTATTGAGATTTACTGCTTGGCTTCTGCTCATCTGAGTTCCCTTTGATGCAGGGAGAAGAAACTGTGGCTTTTCAGACTTCTTAATGACAACAGTGTTAGCTGGCTGCAGGTATTCGTGACAGGCCTGTAGGCTGTCAGTCTGTGCACAGATAAGTAATGTCTGCAGAACTGGCTCGGTAGCAGGCCTGGCCGCCCAGTTTAGCAGGACTAAAACATTTCTCTATGATTTTCAGTAAACACAATGAAACCATTTGAAAGTGTTGTGGGTTTTTTTCCTAAGCAGTAATTTTGAAAGTATTCACCACCTCAGGAAGCAGAAAAGCTATCTTTTAATTCAAGAATCATGGGAGAGCAGAAAATAAAATATAACAAAATAATTGAAAAATAAAATAAAATAATAAAATAAAAAAATAGAATAAGTCTGGGACAATGAGTTTGTGATATGCCACCGAGTGAGCTAGTGACAGGGCCTCTAAGGAGAGAACAGTCTCTTAATGAAGACGAGTGCAAGGTGCTGCGAAGCACCTGAAGGCTTCCATTGCTGCAACTGGCAGCAGGGGCAGCAGGGGATAAAAGGGCACATGTGATGCTGTGTTTGCTGTAAGCAGCTAGAATGGGAACTTAAAAACAAATTGTTGCTTGCTCCTAGAAAATTTGGGTGGAGCATGTACCAATGGTTATTCCTTTCATTCAGTATCTTAAAATCTTTCTGCTTGTTCCCCAGAGGTCCTAGCTTGTTTGACTTCCCACTGCATCATACGACACAGACAGTCCTCCTGCCTCGCCTGGGCAGCAGCCGCCAGCAGCCAAGAAATGGCCGGTGCAGCCTCTGGAACTGCCTCTCGCCCACTCTGCGGTGATGCCTCTGTTCACAGAAAGGTAAAAGGGAACAGAAGGACCATTTTTACTAAATGTGATAAAAATTTATGACGTGTGTGAATGTGCATTCACTAATGAATGCACCGCAGGTGAAAGAGCGGCGTGCTAATTGGTGTTACCAGCCACGAGCACAGACCGGGATGTCGGCAGAGCTGCTCTCTTGCTGCTGCATAATTACTTTGCTGTGGTTTTGCTGCCTCCCTGTCGTATCCTGGCTTGTTTTTATGTCTTGCAAACGTATCGGTACCCTTGTATATCTAAGTGTTTAAGAAACACTCAATTCCTTACCTGGGAATTTGTTCACCTCAGGATTTAGTGAGCATTCTCCCAAACGTGCCACGTAGTGAGTTACTGACTCCAGCATCTGGACATTGTTTTCACCGTGTGCCTAAGCAAAGAACCCATTCAGCAAACAGCCAAGGCAGGGAGAATAATTATACAGCCCTTTTTTTAAGCCAAAAGTGCTCTCTGTTGGAAAATTCCAAGTGTGATACTTTAGAGAAATAAAATACCACCAGTAACATGCTTCAGGGTGAATCCTGTATAAACTGTGACCACTGAATGGCATTACAGATCTATGGACTGCCTCATTCCGCTTTAGCAATAAATGCAACTGGGATAGCAAAATAATGTAATGGCTCTTAGCTTCCCTAGAGAAAAGAATATTATATGTAAAATACGGTAAAAAAAAGAAAGTTAAATTAAGGAAACATAAAAAGCTAAGAGATTAATTGGATTTAGGCTTTTATCCAAATCCTCTTACTCTTTCCCAGGACGAGGTTCAAACAAAGCAAAAGCTAAATGTAATAATTGCTATCACAACTTGATTTTGAGAAGTGATTACTCTAAGGCAGGCCACTGCATGTCTCCAGGAACTGAGGATCTTAAACATGTTGGTGTATTTCCCTGCTTACCCACAAGGTTCATTCATGGTGATGTCCCAAAGCAATGCCTTCAGAGTCTGTATTGTCAGAAATTGCATGCATCTGTGCAGATACTCTGTGATATCTGATCTCACCATCAGCCTCTGGCATCCCTCAGAAGACCGCCTAGACATACCAATCCAGCTGATTAGAGCTTCTGCAATTTAATGCTCCGTTAAAGTGATACTTGTGATCAGATACTGAATCTGTCCTGATGCATGTGATCGGGTACTGAATCCTTACTGATGCTTCCCACCCCCAGCTGCCAAGAGGCACAGCAGAGCCGTAACAGAGGCTGACGGATGCAAACACTGCAAGGAGCAATCGTGGAGTCTGGCGTGGGCGGGAAGCCTTGCAGGGCCTCGCCAGCAGCATGCGATGCACCCAGACTGGTGCACATGGAGAGGGCAGGGGGAGGCAAGGCTGGGCCGTGAGGAGAGTCTGGGCACACGACGGCCTGTCTCACCCGGCAGCCCCAGGAAGGATGAATATGCCCCATGGGCCATTTATAGCACTTGCCACTTGCAAATCTACATCAGGCCAGAACCGACTGATAAAAGCACAAACATGGCATAACTGTACAATAACACCTTCTGTTCCTTTAATTATGAATTGTGCGATATTGCTTTTAGGAAAAATTACTTTTTCACTATAGAAAATAATAACGCAGAAAACAGCAACAATGCAGATAAGCATGATTTACTGCAATATTCCTCACCAGTTGCAGTCAGAGGATATTTTTCAGCTGTCATTAAGTATTTGAACATAGCAAGAAGCTAGAATGGCATATATATTGCTCAGCAATTTTTTTGTGCTTTTGAGGTAATTGCTACAGGTACCACAGATGCACTGGAATTTACTTTATCCTCTCTTTAGTTGGGTGTATGCAGGCCAGCAGAACAAGTCAGGGTAACATGACCTCAGAAATTGGTTCCTCAGAATGAGAGGATTTTAATTAACCATGAGCTCTAAAGGGAGTTTTGGAAGAAGTCCACATACAGTTACAGTAAAAGGGTATTCTGGCCATTTTGCTTTTTAAATGAATTTCCATGTGAGGAGAGAGCAGGGAAAGGAGGAGCCCTTTAGAAACAGGAGGGAAAATAAAGACCCATCCTGATCAGATGCCCGGGAAGCTCGTCTCTTAGTGCACATCAAAACTGACCAGCACTGGAATCAAAAGTATTACAGTTCATTACTGCTGCTTCTGTGAACACTGCGAGTTGTCAGATGAGAAACGCTTTTAAACACACTGAAATATAACATTTCAGGCACTTTCCTCTTTTTGCATTCATCTGATTCTACCACCCAACACTCCAATATATTCTTCTGCTGTACAGAAAATTCACGGATTTTCTTTGTAGATGCCCCAGTGTGTGTGTAGTGTTGAAGAAGAGCATGCTGGTCAGCAAGGGATGCAGGTAACACTTTAAAACCCTCAAAACAAGGTCCCTGCCGACTGACTGTCAGAAGCAAAATGTAGTAGCTGATTGCAAAGCATAACATTATTTGTGCCTCTTAGTACTTGGGTGCCATGCTGACTTCTGTCAGGACATGGTACCTGAAACTCTGAGCTGGTAAAGCACAAGCAGGCCCTGAGAAGCACAGAGCTGCCTCAAGCTGAAACCCAGGGAACGAGAAAATACTTGGTGGCTTTGAATCAGCTCTCGGTATCTCTTAGAAGCAGGCTCTGAGCAGTTCCCTGGGCCCGTTAAGGCCTCCTTTTTCAAATAAAAGAGCGCCGTACTGCGAGTGTGAAGAGCTGGCAGTGGCGGGGCTGCCTTTGATGCAGCTGCTGCTCCTTGTTCCTCCTCCGCTCGGTCACACTCCCAGGGCAGCTCTGCCTCTGCTTCGGAGGGCTGTCTTACCCACTGCTACAGAAAGGGGGGAATAAGTGGGTGGGGGAGAGAAAAGAAAAGCCTTCTTGTTGCACTGGGAATTGTTTTTGGAAGCTTGGCGTATTTACAGCCCTTTTACAACCCACCGACGTAAGTAGGCTCCCAGCGGGCATGACGTTGTTCTGGGCAGCCCACCTTTGCCACGTGGCTGGAAACCAGCAGCGCCGACACTGGGGATGCATGGCGAGAGCGGCAAGCACGGAGCTGCGGCTCACGGCGTGAAGAAGAGCCTGCGTGCCATGGCTCCCGGAGCAGGCGGCAGCAAGCTAACCAAGCATGCTTTACAGAGCCAGGTCAGAGCCAGGTGCCCACCCATCTTCTAAAAACTCTTATCATACTTCTCGGGATGAAGTCAGCCCCAGCTGTTACGCTACGCCGCGCAGTGGCCCTCTTGTTTTTTACAGCATTTCTTTGTGCTAGAGTCGCCCTTTGCTTTTCACAAGGGGATGGTGAACCTGAAGCCAATAAGAACACAAAAAATATTGCGGTCCTTATGTGGTGAAGGAGAGACGATCTTACATCACAGCTTCAGTCACACCAAGAGCATGGAAATCCCTCAAATCCCACTGTTCAGGGAAGCAGGCTCTATATATAAATGTACCAGAGTACTGCAGTAAGAGGTGGTAATTAACAAATAAAAAAATAACATCTGTGACCCTTAGGAAACACACAAACTTAAGCAATGCAAGCAGCAGTTTGGTTATAACATCTTCCTTGGCCATCTTCCCTTAAGCCAGCCTCTTTTCACACTATGTGTCTGAGGGGCCCTAGCCCCAAAAACTCTGAATGCAAGTGAGTATGTGCAAGCTACACCAAGTTTCAGGGTCTTTAGAAGGACCATGAAAGTACCCTTTTGGGCACAAAAAAAGGCCCATTTGCCAAATCCATTAGCAGGAATGGATTAGCGCATATAGGAGGCAAGAGGCCTCTTTGGGGAAAGACAGCTTTTACATATCTGTCTACCAAGATATGCTTCCCAGCTGTTAATTTGGATATTAAAGAACATCATAGACATGACAGGGATTCCATCAGCCTTTTTAATTTCTGCCCAGGGGCTTGCTATGTACTGTTGCTACACATAACACTACTCAAGGAGATGGAAAAGACTGGAAAGAATGCAGTTCCCCTGATTTCAATTCCTTCCTTTCAGTCTTTTTCAACCAGTTTATCTGGTATATGGTCAGTGCATGCTACAGCAGACGGGGCATCAGTGATCTGCCCCTCCAGCTCCTCTGTCCCATGTTTGATCCGTTGAGTGTTTGGTGTTGGGCTGCTGCTCATGAAGCAGAGACCCCTGTGTTTCACCTGTGTCTCTCCCAGCACAGTGGCCATCCCTTAGGGATGGGAGGGGGTGTATAATAGTTTCTCACTCTCTGTGGCTAAAGGAAGGGAGCTGACAAGGGATGCGTATTACAACAGTGACTGAGGATTATATATATATCTTTCACAAAAAGAGCTGAGAACCCAATGACTTTATTGCACCAACCTAGCAGATGCTTCCTTGGGTCATGCAAAAGGGTACTTGGAAGCCAGCACAGTGCTGAAACAGAGAGAGGAGCCTTTTATGTCTAGAGGAGAACAGAAGTCACGCCGAACACATTTGGACTTTTTTCTCTCAGAATTGTTGTTTCCTCTGCATAAAACACTCTTTTCTAGTATCAGCTGGAGAGTCCTTCTTTTTTTTCTTTTTTTTTTTTAAATAAAATTTTAATGAAGCTGCTGCTAATGAGAGCTCTGTCAAAAACTTCCAATTATTACCACAACATCCCTTGATGTTTGTGGGAAAATGGAGCATTGGAATATTAATTGACTCCTGGTAGTAAAGAGGACCCCTCTAGCAGAACGAGGATTAAAACTGAGAAGCTCTTGGAGTCCAGTGCTACAATATGGAAAAAAAAACTCTGAAGATTATGGGAAGGTCATCAGGATGATCCAAAAAAAATTCCTCTGCAGGGAAGCGAAAGCAGCTGGATTAGCGAAATACCTTCATTCCCAATGCTGAGTTTATCGAGAAGTCAAAATGAGTTGTCCTCCACTCAAAAAAGAATGAGACCTGGATAAAGAAGGAAGGACTGCCTCTTGCTCTCCATAAATGCCTACGAGTCCTGTGAACACAGTTGTAGTCTGTAGACTACTGTACACCATATTGCTGAGAAAAAAATTTTGAGAGCTGTTTTCAGTCAGTTTTGTGTTAAAAAAACAACCAAACAAGCAAACCAACCCAGACAGAAGTCCAGAGAACCCAGTAATTCATCTGGGAGTTCATGGACTGTGGCACTGCTCCAGCATGGCCATCACTAATCGCAGTGGATGCCACCCTGACACCCCTCAGTCTTCCCCGGAAGGAGTAAATTATCTGAGGAGGCATAAAATTTCTCACGTGGGAGAACAGGAGAAACACTCCTCTAAAAGAATAAAAGCCCAAGAGAGCAAGACTTACCTTACAGAGTGAGATGAAATACCTATGCCTAGAAAAGTATGTGACAGAGAGTCCATAAAAATGTGCAACCAAGTAGCTGTTGACGTGCTTTATCTACAAATGTCAAGTTTAATTAATCTGCTTCACATAGTTAAGGGCTTACATACACTGTAATCTACATATAAATTCTAGGACAAATAACAATTTATACCTAATCTCTGCCCTACATTTCTGGAGGTGTTAGGTGAGAATATGTAGTACAGTAGCATTTCTCCCCTTGAAAGAAACCCCACAGTCAATACACGGTTGTGCTGCTGGCACAAGTTGCACTGATCATTGTTAGTTTGATAGAAATCTGTAAGAAAACCCCTCTGTGCAGTGCCCCTCGAATCTCATTTAACTGTGATGAACAGTGTTGTAGCCTTAACTTCTTTCACCGATATAAAAGGTTATTGTATTTTTTGTGGGGACAGTGTGAAGTGGGATAAGAAAATAGAAATTAAAGTCAAGAAGAGCAATGTGGTCAGAGATATCCATCCAGTTGATCGCATCACCTCTTTAACAATTCTGTGCACAAACAACAGGGTAAGTTTTTGGCATATTTAAGCTCTTCACACCAGTTAATGACAGAGTCCAGGCAAGGTCCACCTGCCTGACTCGTTGCACATCAAAATTGCCACATGACAGAGAGCTATGAAAGTAGATCACATGCCTTGAAGAAGTGAAAGAAGGAAAACTCCCAGCACGGTGTGATTTAGACTCCCCTAATGACTGGGAAAGGGTTGAGCTTTCAGCTAGATCCCAGAAAAATGTGGTGAAATAGATTTTCACCACTGGCTTGCTTTCTTCCAAGGCAAGAGCAGTCCCAGTGTCTGCACTACCTCACCACTGGTCACAAAACATAGTCCCTGGGTATAGGGGCTGCATTTGACCTGACCGTGGCTCAGGAGCTGGGAATGAGCTGCACCAGTCTGGTTTGTAGTATTTTAGGAGAGGGGTGTAAGTGTCAAATAGTCCAATTCAGATAGCCTCCTCCCAAACTTTCAGATGTTTATGTGAGCTGTTTGAGTTTCATGAATAACACGCTTGGATTGACAGCCTCATAGAGACTTTTTGATTGGTTTTCCTTGTTGCTTTACTTGTCTATAGCTTTCTGCCTACAAGAACTGATTTATCTCTCACTGAAGCTGATGGGAATGGTCTTTCCACATTCTGGCTGGAAAATAGGCTGTCTCATTCATTTCTGTGACTTGGGCTTCTGTAGAAAACATTAGAAGATTATATATAAGTGACCTGCTAAAGTGGCCATCAATTCAACGGCACTAGCTGGCTACATCTCTGTTAGCAAATTAAATGTGCCAAGGACCACACTCTAGCAATGAAGTCAGTTAGCGCAGAAGAGTCTGCATCCACATTCTTGGTCTTTCTTAGCCTCCCAAGCAGGGTAGTCATATACAAACTGTGTTGTGGGGATGGTCCCTGACCTATACTAACTTGTAGTCTGAGGATACAGAGTACAGAGAGTACAAGTTACCCTAGGCCAAAACCATCCCAGAGACTGTCTTAACAATTTAAAAGCATACCTGAGTAAGTTGCAATGCCCAGGAACATCTTATGGTGTTAAATAGTATAGATACAACCTCTGTCTGCTTAAGCTGAGACCCAAACGTAAGTATGGAATTCAGACTTAAATGATTACTTTTTTTACTTTATACTGATGGAAATTCTTAGCAGATGTTTCATCTTAGCCTTTTTGAAGTAGAGTTCTATCTTGGAAGAAAGCTCAGCCCACATGTTAATCAGAGGCTCCCCATTTACTGTATTTCACTGTAAACCGGCTTGCTTAGTTTTTTAAAAAAGGAAGGTGCCTGTGCTTTTTCCCATTCTTTAATTCTTTTTAACCTAGAACATGACACAGGACAGAAAACTGCAAATTTGTCCATGATGAATAGAAATAGAAATACTGTGGCTGACAAATTCAATCTGCTAATTCATGCAGGGTGTTGCAGGAAAGGATTTGGTGATGATAAAGGTGTTTACAGTTCTGCTGAGGATGTAGGAGCCACAAAGGCATCTGAAAGAAATACTGGAACAAAACACCCCAACAGACTGTAAATAAGCCCCACAATTTGCTAAGAGTAAATTCTATAAATATCTTGAGAGTTATTCTGTCGATACTCATTTAAATAGCAAAGCTGAAGTCATTCAGACTTTTTGGGTAGGATAAAATTTTGTCTGACACAGCCAATGACTGTAACCAGACGTGATATATTGTTCCGCTTTACCTCTGGCTCAGTGATATATAGGGGCATTGTTGAAGCAGCAGATTATTATAGAAGTTAGAAGCACTACAAAAGACAGTAGGATAATGCCAGATTTGTGATCGCAAGCTACATGACAGAATGAGTACAATTTTGAAAGCTTCAACATCAACCAGAATAGAAACGCAGCTTTTAGTATTTTAGTAATAGTGTTATTAACAAACTATCTCTAACCCATGCCAAAGTACTTAATGTGCTATAATAACATCAATTAAAATACAATGATGGACTTAATAATGTGGCCCATAATGGAAAAAAATATTCATGTGGATTATCTCTTCATACCCAAGAGAAAAATTCCAATGAAAAACACTATAATGAACATAACGCTAAACATCCTTAATGTAATACGAGTAAGAAATCTGCCAGGATAGGAAATAGTGTGGATAAAGTCAAAGCCATGTCCAGAATGTTCATCAGCTGCTTTGCTTGTTGTTTTGAATACGTAAGTCTTCAAAGACACCATTAGCAAAAGCCAGTCATTGGCCCAGGTTGGTTTGAGCTGCACTTCTGAGCAAATATCCCATCAAGTTCAGTCTTGCCAAAGGCAGGTCATCTTGTCAGCTTCTTCTAGGACCTGCCTCTCCCAGTGGCTACTCTCACATCAACCAGTGCTGGTATAGCAGTGACAACAGTAGCCATTCTGGGTAGTCCAGGGACGCTGACCCAATATTGGCACTCCAGGATGAGGCTGATTACTGCTGGCTTCAGGTAACTGCTCTGGTTTGTCTGTAATCCCAGCTCTTTAGAGACCAAGTTCATTTTGCCCAGCCGTGGGCACAAAGCTTGGCTTTCTGCTGGAGATGTGTCTTCATAAGGGGGATATAAAAGGTAGTGGTCAAACAACACATTTGGGATCCAGCAGCCTAATGTCCTGTTTGACAAGCTAAGGCGTTCTGCATATGTTAACCCTGCACAGAGCTGTGCTGTTGGCTGTGGATATGCGGCGTGCCTTTGAGTTCTGTATTTGGAAATGCCCCAGTCTGCGTGTCTGCACCATACAATACCAGAGTACTCTTGTGTAGATGTTTGTTAGCCCTCTCATGGACTACAGATATCTTATTCATTAGTCCCTTATCTGTTAAAACATGTGCAAGCTGCCCATATATTTGTTACACATCCTTCAGTTACTGCATATTTACTTTTACTTACTGACCTTTCCTGAGCATTTTTGAAAACCCAGCTGCAAACATATGGTGTTGCACAGGACTACTCAATTCAGTTTTCACCAGGGTCCATTTACACCCAGCAGGACCAGGCTTCTGGCACAGGGAGCCGTGGCGGCGCCTGTTGGCTACCGCCCGTGGCCGGGCACATGAATGAGGATCAGGCCAGTGACAGCAGTAAGAGATGCAGGCTTTCCTGTGGGAAGGCAGGAGAGGACATTGTGCATTTGAGATCCTGGCAAGGTCCATTCTTCGCTATCTACCTCCTGGCCACTTGAATTAGGCCCCGTGCAACATCTTAAGGCTTTCACCTGCAGTTCCTAGTTTCTACTGAAAGATAACAGGGCTGAGGTGCATAAATCACATCCAGAGACTTCTGGAAATTCTGTCTGGAAATGGAGAACATGCTTAAGACTACACTTACTGTGAACTCAATTATAATAAGATTTTTTTTTATAGTTTTTGAGAGCTGAATTTAGGTTTATATTCAAGAATCCACCTCTAAGTTACAGTAAAATTCAGCAAAAGGTTGAATATTTCTCCTCAGCATGCTTATTCCGGCAGCGTAAATTCTTATTTGTATCTTACTGATTCCAAGACAAAGTAACATCAGAATTCATGAACAATAACAGACAGATAAGTATTTAATCCAGAAAGCAATATGCAAATCTACTAAAAAGTAATGTTTTCTTCTCAAAATGAAAACTTTTTGAAAAGGCACTCAACTCATTGAAAAAGAGCGGGGCAGAATGAACTATGCAATGTGCTAAGCAAGAAAATATAAGGCACAGAAAGTAAAGAAAGTGGATGCTAATTAGAGTTCATTCATTTACTAGCTACGTGTTACCTCTCTTAAAATATGCTACTACACTATTGTTACTACTCTGTTTTCTGTGCTTGTCTCCACTTACCTTTCCAGTGGTGTGATTTAACCATTTATACCCTCTCTATATATACCTTGGCTGATATTCTGTTGTTTTGTTTATTAACCATAATGTCAGATTTGTATAAACAAATAAGCTGATAGACTTTAATGTGCTTTAAAGTAAAAACTTCTAGTGAGAGATAAATTTAAGAAAGTGTTTGGGATTCTCAAATACAAAGGTGCAAACGAAGAAAAAGAACTCAGAGTAACAAGAGAATAAAAATTGCACATAAAAATATACTGACCAGGAAAATCCAGATGTGCTTCTGTGCCATTCTAGAAGCAGCACAAGCCCTGATTATTCTGGCTCAGCCCAGAAACCTCTGGATTTGTCTCACATCAGGGTTTGCTTGATTTAAATAGATTTAGCATAAGCATGTTTTCTAAATGTATGGTAAAAAGAACCTCCCCTCCCAATCAAACTACTAGGAACATTATACATTAATATGAACAACTGCCTTTGATATAATTAACACTCATTGCCCGGAGCCCCAGCTTTGGTGAAATAATGAAGCAGGTAAGATGTAAACCATACCCAGCAGATGCCCTAATTGGCAGGTTATGGAACTTAAACATCAAATGGCTAGATATAAAATACACCAGGGAAATGACAGGAAGGAAAGTGATGGAAAGAAGAACACAGTACTGTTTGCTGGGTGAAGGCACAAAAAGGATTAGAAAGGAACAGAGTTTGAAATGGTCAGGCTTTGGGTCACATCTCTGGAGGTGTGGAGTCCTCTCCATGTGGGGAAACCTTGGCTCCTGCTCTGCTGAGCACCGTGCCAGAGTTGCTCAGCACCTTGCCAGGTCAAACCCCATCACGGGGCTTTCAGGTATCAAAGTGGTGACAGGAGTTAAGCTTAAGCGAAGTAATGAATGGTCCAAGGACATGAGAGAGGGAAGCTTGTCTGGTCTGGTTGTGATCTCAAAGAAATGGTGCTGGGGAGGAGGGAATAGATAAAACGAGAGCTAAGCGGTTATTGAAGTACCTATGGCCGCATGTGTACTGTAACTGGAGGCATAACTAACTCAGACAAGATAATTGCTGAGGCTCTCTGCTCCCCCCTCTCCTCTCCCCTGGCTGCTTCCCTGTTAGATGATTTGGGAATTCAGAAATCTCAGCAGCTAATCTATACCATCAGATTTCTGTCACACCTGCAGGTTCTTTTTTTAATGAATATTGAATGTATACTGACCCTGAGATGATGATGGTGCAGAATATTTTCAGGTTCTTGAAGGTCACAATAAATTTTGGAAAGCATAGTCAGCTTAAAAAGGCTTTGGTGTTCTTTCATCTAAAGCTAGATATGAATGCGCTATGACCTTTATTGGCCTCCTATCAATGTTTGTGAACGGTGTACAGCTCAGATGATGAAGAGACCAGCACCACGGTCTTTTGCTCAGTTTGCTGCTGTGTTATAGTTTGTTGGCTGATACCTGTATAGCTGCTACTGGGCAGAAAGCCTCTATAAACAGGCTGTCAAGTTTAATTGGACTACCTGGTAAATATATTGTTAATAAATAAGGATGTGCTTTTTGCGTGGCACTGAACTACTTTCTTCAGACTTACTTGGGGGCTGCAGCAGCTCAGTACTTGCCAGGATGAGACCCAAGGTGCCTGCTGTTGCTCCTATCAAGTACAATTGCAATTTCATCATTGATGTTATTACCAGCGGGACTAAGCCTTAAAACTTGTGGAAGGCTTTTGAACCTCTTTTGATCTATGCATGATGTAACGGCGAGGCTCTCCAATGCTATTAAGTGCGTATTGTAGGAACGAGATTGTAATAGCCGATACAGACTGTGACAATGCAGCCAAATGAGCCCCGTTCCTGAGTGTTTGTTTTCTCAGAGCCCTGGAGAGGGGTAGTTGTGGGAAAATCTTGAGTTCATTAAAATCCAAGATGCTCCTGGTGTGTGTGATTGCTGAGAAAGGTGACAGGGAGTGTTCCCTGGGCAGAGAACAGTGTGTGTGTGTGTAAGTGCGTGTGCCTATGTGATAATATGCCCATTGTGATTTTTAAGAAAATTTAATGAATTCTAATGGCCTGACTTAATGCTTTCTGAATGCCGCACAGCAGCAAGATGTGGTTGTTTGTTAGTAGGTAAAATATTTCGCTGATAGCTGAAGTGGGAAATTTTAGGAGACGTATTTATTTAATGATAAAAAATGTGTTATCGAGTCAAATGTGCTGATACTACTTCTGTAAGCTAGCCCGTCTGCTCGGTCTGATAGTCTGACTGTACGTACATGAATGATGCCAGCCCTAAAAAAAAAGGAGTGTCAGCATCCCCTCCTGGTAATGACAAATGCTATTTACTCCAGAAAGGGAGATTTTTGGAGAGGAAAAGGAATAATTTCAGGTTTACACAAGGCAGCAGGGGAGAGGGAGCTCCTCTCTCCGGGAATCAGTCACACAGCCCCAAGCCAGCTCCAGAGCCCTCTCGGTCAGACCTGCCTGGGGCCATTCATTTCACAGCCCTCTGGTTCAGATAAGTTAAGCAATCAGAAAAGCATCTGATTTTTACCCTTAAAATTGCATTTCGTGTTGCTTTTTCTTCAAACATTTGTTTGAAAAACCTCATCAAAAAAATAGCTGACTTTGCGGTCTGCTTTGTTTTACCATTACACCTCTCTGGAACTGAAGACAGCCTGAAACAAGTTAAAATGAACAAAGCCAGCAGGCTTTGTCTCTCTGTGTCCACATACCCAGGGCTTGCAGACGCCCCTGGGGCATTTAGGGGAAGTGTTCGGAGACACCAGGACTAGAAAATTTCCAGATTTACTGCAAAGGGCCAGAGAAGGAGAGTGGAAAATGTTGCCTGCAGCAGACAAGCAGGCGATGAGCATCCCTTCTCCGGAGGGACTGCGAGAGAGAGACGGCACTGCTTCGGGCAAACCCCAAGTCTCATGCTGGGGCTTTGTGCGCTTCAAGTGCTGCTGTGTTGTACAGCACAGCTTCCAGGTAAGGGAGTGCTGTGCTCCTTATTTCCAGCATCTTGCCCGAAGAGAAATACGTATCAGTAGTAATAACACAAACAAACATAGCCAACCTGGTTTTAACATTCAAACATACTTAGAAATAATTACATTAATCAACTTAGTACTTGAGGAGGACAAATGTTTTCCTGTTTTACTTAATGCGAGACACTTCGTAGCACGCTTGACATAGTCTCCCGGCAGCTAATAAAAGTAAATACAGCAGTGTCTTTTTAAGAAATGCATCTTTGCTAGTAAAAAGTACCTACTTAAGCTGGAACAGCTCAGATTCAGGCATCATCAGTTTATAGTGCTGGATGTAATCTTTCAAGGCCTCACTTCTGGAGAGGCGGCTTCCAGCTGACTGCAGCCATAGAGGTAAGGAAGACACTTGACAACTTTATGCCTTCTTCAGTCACTCTCTGAATGCTGGAGCCACTTGCCTGTACCTTGCAAAACATCAAACATCTTCCTTCCGTTATCTGACAGTGAGATGAACCCTACCTGCTGACGTGATTGCTGCTTCCCAGCCAAGAACACAGTCATTTACTGAGCACGTCATGTTCAAAACTGACTGAGCCCCGAAATAAATCTCTTGTCTCTTTACATCTCCCGTGTTGGAGTTTGGGAAAAAATAGACAGAATCACATGCTGAAGTAAAATAACACGGTCAAATTACCGTATAGCAACCAGGTAGAAACTAAAATAGCAACACAGTCCTGTCTCATTCCAGGTTCTCCAAACCGCCAGTTTATGGTCTCCTTTTCTCTGGTGCACCCTTACTGCAAGTAAAAATCTGTTATCCAAGGGTACCTTGGAAAACCACCTGTAACAGATTTCCAAGTCACAAATTTGAGTGGAGTTAGTTACGTGGAAAGGCTGACCTTGCGTATATGCTACAGCCCAAATGTTTTTGGGGGATGGCTTTGCTGCCAGTGAAAATATATTTAACTAACCGCGCTTGAAAGCCAGCTGTATTTTCATGATGAGTTTAGTTTGTGATTCTTATTAATATAAATAATAATTATTATTATTACTTGTGGACAAACAAAGGTATGTTCTTTGTTGTATAAAACATAAAAGGAGACACCATCTCCTCCAGTGCAAGGTTCAAAAGGACTCAAATCTGCTGAACCCTTGAAAATTTTGGACATGGAGATTCCCAGTGCAGGCAGTGATCGCCAAGATGTCTCAGTGGGGTCACTCTTCACAGAAATCTCCTTTTCCTGGAGGGCAGAGCTGACTCCCCCCCCCTCTCCTTGGGGGTCTGCTTTGCTCAGCCACCCATTATGAAACCTGGACCAGAATTCAGGCACTTCCTGACCCTAATGAACTGTATTGCCTGCACTGCCAGAAAGAGAAAAAAAGAAAAACAAGGGAAAAGCAACCCTACCCAACCCCCTAACGCTATTTCAAATGAGTATTAGCAGAACTAATTAGTTGTTTCTGATTTGCTGAATTCAATCCAATAAATGTGGCCAGTTGGTTAATATCTTTGTTCCAGGATCAGACAAGCATCCATCATCCAAACTAGGTGCTATTAGACAGCTCATTATATCTGAGCGACGACTATTGATTAGCAAAACCCTAGGCCCAGAGTTTGCAAAACTCTGAAATTTATCACCTGGCTTTCAGAGGCACCAGATATTCAGTGCTGTTCGCCTCAGGGGAATCTGGCAGCGGCTTAGCACTTCTGAGATTCAGGCCATTTACTTAGCTGGGTAAGTGTGGATTTATAAACCTATACTTCCTTTTCAAATTACAGGGGTTTATATGCTTGCTAAATCCATGCCATTTCATGAAAATAAGAGATTGAAATCGTAAGGCAGGCTAATGCACTTTAGAGAGCTGTGCTCAACACATTTTTCTTCTGGCTGTGCTAGTCCCCCGGTGGCCCCTCTGTGAGGTCTACCTGTCAAAATGGGGCAGAAGAAGACATCTGCACCGACAAAGGTGGCTGGACCTGCTGGTGCCTGCTCTCCTTTCCCTCGCCCCTCGGTGAATGCATTTTAGGGAGGGCTGTGGGTCCAGCTGAGGCTGTGGGTCCCTCCCTAGCAATGCTGGCTGGCTGCAGCACGCCCCTGCGGACCACTGTGCAGCGCGGGAGGCAGGCACCTTGCCTCCAGCCCAGCCCTGGGGCGCTGGTTCCTCCCGTAAATTGCATAAAACGCTTCCTCTCCCCCAAAGGAAAGCATGCAAACTGTGTGTTTTCTTCACTGAAGAATAGAAAAGGAAGTGGTATCAGAATAACTAATTATTTTTACTAATAAGATCTGACAAAGGGTATAACTGTCTCTCTTGGGCAAATATTATTTATCATTGACAGAGGAAGAAAAATTGTGCTAACTCTAATGGTACCAGCACTCGTTTAGAGCACCCTGTTAGGACGGCAATATTGCAGCAGCGTTGCTGGCCGTGGTTTTGTCTTCTGCTTGCAAATAGCTCTGCTTTCAGAAAGCGCTGCCAGAACTGACGCTGTCAAAACCAACTCTGTGTTACAGGGTTTTTCCCCTTTTCTGTGACCTTGGTGGTAATTAAGTGTCTCGTTCTCACAGGGGAAAAATGTGAAGCATGAATTGGACCTGCTGGCCTGGCTGCTGATTTATGGGTCAAGTCTCTAGTTGTTACAGACAAAATTTTTAAGTCTCTGATTAAGAAGCCCTGCTGATTTAAGGATCTCACAAGAAATGTGCGCATAATGAATTATCTACAAATGATAATTCAAATTGTTCCTTGATGATTCATATCACCTTCCTTTATTAAATTACCATTTTAGGAGTCTAACAAGGGCAATGCAGACTGACAGGTGGTGACATTACAACATATATAACAAGTCAGCTGAGCAGCACACTGCAAGTTTGGGTAAGTGGTATCTGGCCCCAATCGGAAATGCCAGTAGGAAGCAAAGACTCAAGGAGATACAAGAAGCAAACCGGTGTCATCGCAGGATAAATGTCTATCAACAGCCAGCATTTCTGCCTCTTTGTGTCTGAACCTGTGTTAATTTTTTTCCTCACTTGAGCGAAAGTTTCCAGCAAGCTGCCTGCAGTAAAGCCCTGCTCCACTATTAGTTGCCATATTAGTATTAGTTATTAGTATTAGGTATTAATATTAGTATTAGTTGCAGTATTAGTTGTCAGTAGCAAAATGGCACTGTCTGTTCTCGATTAGGAAACACTGAGGGCTACCAGGCATCACCAAAATCTATACATACATGGGTAACGTTACAAAGACATGTAAAAATGTGTGGCAGAGTGAACAATGTTTTTCCTTTCTAGGTTCAGCTTCTATTAACAAGGGCTTATTGGATCTCAAACCGACATGCTTGGGAACCTGGAAACACCTGCTGTGCCCTGTGCCCTCTGGAAGGGGTGTGTAGCAAATCAGTGCTGCAGACAACACGTGCCTCTTATGGTCTGATGGTAGAAGGACACATAGTGAGCTTGAATAGTGGGAACTGGGAAATGCAAATGCACCGATTCTGTTGTTGCTTTAGTGTCATGTCATATTTTTCTCCAGGCAAATGCATGGTAGCAATCTCTGTCTCTACCTCTGACGTACATCAGGAAAGTATTAGAAAATGCAATTAGCCACTCTTAGTCTTTACCCTGACATGTCCCAGTAAGAAGGCTCTGCTTATTTCTGTATGAGTTTCATCAGCTGATATGAACAAGGTCTCAGAAGGAGCCCTGTACCTTCAACCTTCTCCAGCAGTGCCATTTTCTCATGGCCAGGTGTTAACCAGAGAGCGCAGAGCAGGCGGCAGGGGGTGGCCGGGACCGCAGCACTCATGTCATTACAGCTCTGGCGACGACAGTAGGGGTTAAGGATCTGCTCCCAGTCACCAGGTGAGCACCATCCCAGGTGGGGATCAAATAAGCACACAAGGGAAATCAGAAAATGGTGTCTGCGTTTTGAAGGTGCTGAATAAGTGGTAAAGGCAAAAGGCACTGTTCCATATCTGCAGTATTTTCACAAAGAGATTGTGCTGTTCCTGTGAAACATTAGCTCTGCAATTGCTTAAACCCTGGGGTTTTGTATTATCTAGCCAATGCATATGCTAAAAATGAACAAAACCATATTCCGGACTTCAATAATTTTCACATTCCATTGCCTGTAATGAGCGTCTTCCTGGCAATAACTTAGTAAGCCCAGCAACACAAGGCTTCAGCAAATGCATTTAAAATGTAATTAATATACAGAAAACCAGACCATAACAGCTTGTGCAAGAAAAATGACTTTCAGCAGGAGGATTTCTGTATTTTCCACAGGGAAATCCTGGAAGACTTGTATGTGGATGGTTATGCAGTGCATACACCGTAAAATCCAGAGTGCTCTGGACACCCAGGGCTTTCCTGAGCTTCCTGAAACACTACTCAGCACAGAGAGTCACACAGGAGTCAATGCACCTTCGCTGTACATGTGCTCTGGCTTGGAGTCTGTCAAGTCTCGCACCAGAACCGCTGCCCCAAGCAAGCCCTCAGATGGCCTGAAATCCTGGACGACTGCCCCAAGCAGCTCTTTAAATGCTGGGATAAAATTTCTGGCTGGAAAATAAGGCGCTGTTGGGGCAGCAGGGGTGGTGGCTGCTAGAGATGCTCGAGGACATACAGTCCAAAACAGCACAGGCAGCAAAATCAAGCCACAGTTACGTCTGTCTTCAGAGGACACTGAAAGGTGTTTGTGAATTGTTTTTTCTTAGTTTGTGAATTTTCTTAATTTATAAACCAATTGCTTTACAGCCCATACGACACTGTTGTTGAACCACAAAATTGTATTAGCGCATCTCTGTGCTGAGAGGGGGATAATTCATCTGTGAGACTGGCTTGTCTGTAGCCAGAAACCTCCTATAACACTAAGTCCTTCAGTCACAGCAATGAAATGGCATTTCTCACCATCCAATCTCATTATGCTCCCCTTCACTTGATCCTAATTATTCTGCTATATTCTCACCTCAGAAATCTCCTCTAGTAAGCCCTAACCTCTGCTTAAGTATCATTGTCCTTTCAAAAGCCTCTCCAATTTAATTCCAAACTCCACTCCTTCCCTAAACTGCTTTACCCCTCCTGACCTCTTAATGTCTTTCCAGTCTCCCCCCATTTGCTTCTCATCTTTTCACTCTATTGTCAGGGGCATTTCTGTATATGTGTGTGCGCATGCATGAATATAGTTACCATGATCCTTCTCTAAATCTTTCATTAATTTTCAGGAGCTCTGGATTACTAAGACAAAATACATGGGTGATTTCCAAAGCACCCTGGAAGCACTCAAAGGAGTCAGCTGTGTAAGGTCATCAAGGTGGCACTTGCCAAAGATAAAAAGACAATGATTGTTTCAGGTGATTTTGTTGCAGATAAACTGATGGGCTAATACCAGGGCAGACATTATCAACAGGCTTTATGACAAAGCCAGCCAAAGAAAAAGAGCTGTAGCCACTGGAGAATGTCCAAAGGCACCAGAGAAAGCGGGTAAATGCATGGATTAGAGAAGCAGCAAGTGCAGCTCTGGACAGGGACAGACTCACGGAGGAGTCGTGGTGCAAAGACCCAGGTGCAGATGGAGCTGTGTACGTATGGTACAGGCAGAGGCTTTAAATCATGTGGAGTGGGCCTGTGGCTCCAGGTAGCTAGCCAGAAAAAATGAAGTGTGGGACTTGAAACCATTAAGGTAACATTTCCTAAAGTGTTTTTAAAGGATGAATTAGAATGTGGTTCTTTGCTTACTTTTTTAAAAAAAATATTATTCTTCCATTAACCTTCAGTGTAATCTTAGTGGTTTCAGTTTTGCCTAGTCACAGGGACTTTTGCATGAAAAAAGTGGGCAGCCTCTAAACCCTAGTATTTAATTTGTATATTTTTCTGCACTTCTGGGGTGAAATTAACACAAATCAGTCTCATAATTAATTGCATCTCTCTATGAATGTAAACTGTTTTGCAGTTACTTCTCTAAATTTCTCACGTGGATCCTTTAGCATCTAGTTCTCTTCTTAATGTCTATCCTAAAAATGTAGTATTCTTATAACACAACTGTTAATATTCCTCTAATGGGTCTTTTAGATTCTTTCTCAGCAAGACTATCGTCTTCTAGTCTATCATGCTTTTCTTTTTCCCTCTCAAAGTCTGTTGTGAAAATTATTCAGTCATAAGTTGAGCTTCTCTCCTTTTTCTAGTGAGATGTGAAGGAGAAGATGAGAGAGAATTATTTTCAAGAGTGGAGCTGGAAGAATGAAAATAAAAGCTAAGAGCTAAAAAATTCATGTTATTTATTAAAAAATTTAAATGCTGGAATCCAGGCTGAGAAGTGAAGAGAATGGTTATTTACCCGCTCTTCATTTTAATAGCTGCCAAAGATTAAAGTGAATAATGAAATGAAGTTTCAGAGCAGAAAGAGCAAAGCCCCATCCCTGAAGTGTTCAAGGTCAGGTTAGATGGGGTTTAAGCAACCTGATCTAGTGAAAGATGTCCCTGCCCACGGCAGGGGGTTGGACTAGATGATCTTTGAAGGTCCCTTATCAACCCAGACGATCCTGTGACTCCATGATTACAGGATTCTCATCAACGCATTTCATGCTAGTATTTAAAATGACCTTAATGAGAGCTGAAAGTGCCTCACTGATGGTGCCGTGGCAAAGCACGCAGGCATGGCGCAGCTTGCCGCCTGGTCCTCCTCCTCCTGCCTCCCTTTCCGTACCAGGTACCAGTCACCCCCTGCACCACTTTGAAACGGGCAGAGCCTGGGGCGAGGAATTTTCCCTGCTCGCCAGCGGCAGAGCTCCTGGCTGCGCTACCGTGGGTATTTCTGCAGGTATTTCTACAAAACCCTGCAGTGTGGATATAATATTGTGCATCTTGTGGAAAATCTTCCAGGTACATGAATCCCAAAAAAAGGTTACTTTTCATTTCACAGTCAGCAAACTAGAGTAACACTGAGTTTTTTGTAAGTTATGCCTTTTTTAGGTACAGTTCTATTTGTCTCTGAATTCCTGGAAAATTTACTTCAGTGTAATCAGATTATTTGACACGGGTCCTCTTGGTTGTGCGCTGTTGTATTTCCACATTTGAATGCACTGCCTCATTTAATATGTATTTCTTCTTCCACTTTCTTATTTATTTTTCACATTCTCCTTCAGTGCATGTTTCCATGTATTTGCAGATGAAAAATTAGCCCTGCAGACCACGTCGTTCTCCTTGTCAGAAGAGTTATCTGCTCCTGTTTGCTTCCCCGTCCTTCCTCTGCCCCCTTTCTGCGAGCAGCAGGTTGAGGCCAGCCTACCTCTCAGCTTGTCTCTGCCTTCCGCTTGTATTCTCTCTCCTCACACCTCTTTCATCCTTCCTCTTTTGCTTTAGAAATCTTTACTTGCCCTCATCCCAGATGTCTGCCTGCCTGCCTTGCACAACACACCTGTGGCAACTGCTGAAGGTGGTGGCATCTCACTTCAACATACCACCTCCCCTTCCTTTAAAGCACCGTTTTGTTTATTGCTCGTGACATTTCCAAAATCTTGTATGAACTTTATAGCAACTGGGTAATGTTGGGTTATGTTGAATGAAGGACAACAGCTTGGTAGTGTTGGATGAAGGACTGGTGTCCCCACACATGAAAGAGGACAGAGGTACATGGAGGGGGGGACACATGACCCTGCTTTTGCCGCCCCCCCCCCCCCCCCCCCAGTCTGTCACAGGAGGTGACCAGCCTCACGGCCAGGGGGGACCTCCATTGCAATGGGGTCAGCAAAAGGAACTCAGACACCTTTGACTTCCCCCCATCACTGTCTGTGGGGGGACGGGACTCTGTATGGGATGCAGGGTAGAGCACCTTGGGGCTGCACGTTTATGGGCTGTTTCAGGGCAGGGGGAGGGGACCCAAGGTGGGGAAGGGGAGGGATCAGGGCAGTTTGGGGAGGAACAAGTGTGAGAAAAGAGAGGGGAAAAGGGATAAAAGGGGCTGGTTGTGTACATAAGTTGCTGGTCACCATGCTTGTCTGGCCCTGCCCTGCACCTGATCAGTGCAGTCTGTCCCTGTTTTCTCATTAAACTCCGTTTCTAACCATTTTCCTGGGTGAGGGGTTCTCTCTGGGTGCATATGGGTGTGGGGGTGTCTAAGTGGCAGCGGCTGGAGTGGGACCCACAGGTCTTAGTGCCCATGCACCTGTGGGCCACCACTGAAGTGTGTGAGTGTGTGTGCACCAGCATGTGTCACCAGCAAGCCTCAGGCGGGACTGCCTGGTGAATATGTCGAGTGGCCTGGGAGCCAGGGAGAGACCAGAGGACCTGTCACTTGGCTACTGGAGGGACCAGGAGGTCCCAGCCAATGACTGCGGAGACTTTAGGGTCTGGAGGTCGCCCGAGACCTGATTTTGTGTGTGTGTGTGTGTGTGTGTGTGTGTGCACGCATGTGCATACTGTCAGCACACCCGTGGCTGGGTCCAGGGGCATGCAGCAGCCCCTTACGGGTAGCGGCTGTACAGAGGCTGAGCACCATCGTGACTCTGTCCCCTTTGAACATCTGTCAGTTTCATGGGAGCAGAGCTGGGCTGACGCTGAGAGCTTTCAAAGCTCCACATGCGCTGTCTAAACTGGAGGAAGACTTTGATACAGACTGTCAAAGCTCAAATAAATCCTGCTTCAGCTCACCTGGAAAACATAGTTCTGCACCATAAAGCTGTAATCCCTGTTGAAACCTCTTCACGAGGGAGAAAAAAGAGAAGAAGCCATAGCATAAGTCAGCCTGCTATTGCTCAGTGTTGCATATTGCCTTTCTTTGTAGAAAAAAGTGTTTGCAATCAATAGCTTTGAATTCTATTTCTGCCTAGGTCCCTTTAAGTGACAAATGACTAAGATCACATTTTTGGACCGAAACCATGAGAAAAAGCCATTAATAGTTCGTAACGCTCAATCTCTGTGCCCTTGGATTACAATTTTAATACAGTATGCCTGGGTGCTGGGTGTACTAACTCATGTGTAATCAGCCATTTTGTGCACACGGCGGAACAGGGAGGTATTTTCCCTCGAGGGAGTTGAAAGAAAATAGACATCGCGTGGCAGCCTTGGAGATTCGTCATGTGAAAAGGCCACTGGAGTTTGTACCTTTAATAAAATGAGGAGAAAATAAAACGAAATGAACTTAGAATAATCCCTCTGTAGTAAAGGACATGTTGAAAACTGTTGGGATAGACACCTATAAGGCTTCCTACCCAGGAGGAGGAGGGGGGAGAAGGGGGACTGGGGTATCGCGAGCCTCCATGAAGAGGGTTGGGGGGGCTTTAACAGAACAGTGCCAGAGCAAAAGCAAAAACCTTATCTAGTTTTACTCAGGCCCTGCCAGATTACAGGGAAAAGAAGGAACGCAGGGTGCTGCAGCTCCATTTTCAGTAGCTCCTGGCTCCGCGTGTGCTTGGTCACAGATGGCGAGCCTCTCTGGCCGCTCGCTTCTGCCTGCCTGAGTGGCAGCTGCAGCCAGCAGCAGTCAGAGGGGCACCGCAAGTTGTCAGAACACCTTGTCTTCTCTTCCTCTCTCTGTGCAATTTTTGCTCTTTTCTTCCCTTATTTTTTCTTTCTCTGGATGTTTTTGTTCTTTTTCCCACATTATTGTTTTACTTCCCTTCCTTGCTTCATCACTTGCATCTCCATCATCTCTCTGCCCTCAGCCATGCCCTCGGTCCCCACTAGCTCTCCTTTCATTCCCTGGCTGACCTTGTCATCTCTTTCTCCTCTCTACCTGTCCTGTTGTGGTAATATGCCGAGGTATAGCAGAGCAGTTGTTTGGCTGGAAGCAGTGTCTCCCCAAGTAAATATCTTTCCCTGTGCCCCTTTGTGTCCCTTTGCGCACTAGTGCATGACGTTGAATGTAACATCAGAAACAGCAGCTTTGCTCATATATTCTTTCCCTTTGTCTCTCTTCCCTCCTCCTTCTTTTCCCTTTATCTTTCATATTTTGTGTGCACTTGAACAGTGTCATAGCCTCAATCTGATTACAAATTAGCGTGGCTCTGTCAAAGCCAGCAGACAGGGTTGAATTAAAGGCTCATACCAATGCAAAGTGAAAAAGGAAGCATCTTTTTTTTAGTAGGAGGCAGACTTGATACAGAATGATGAAGAAGTAGAGTAGATTAATAACGAGGACAAGGAAATGGTAGCTCGAGTGCACTTCACAAGCATACCACTCTTCTGTAGCTTTTATGCATTTCTGCAATATTTGCTAGAATAATAGAAAGGAGCAGCTGCAGGCAAAGGCATAGACAAATTACAACCCACTGGTAATATCTGTATTCAGGACAGGTCTGAAATACACTCGGATGCTGTCCCATGAGATATTAAATGATACTGTTATTGCATTGACCTATGGTTAGTTACTGCTCTGTCACAAACACACTGCACTGTCTTGGGCAATTGCTTTGCATGAAGCTTTCAAGGACAGTAGGGATCTGAATAACCTCAGACAGGTCTATATGGCTGAATATAGATGGACTTATGCTTGCTCTGGCCATGCTCAAAGTTGTTTGCAACAGCAAGCCCAGGGCCATATATCCTCATTAGTATGACTCTATAGCAGAGGGAATATGCAACTGGACAGTGCAAGTGCAGGAATACCTGACCACATGTGTGCAGCCACGCGCTTAAACATTTTAAAGTAGACCTTGGCAGAAATGAGCTTCCTGTCCCCTGTGTGAGGGCTTCTGTGTATATATGTGTGGGTGTATGCATGCATGTATGTAAGTACAATATATGTATACATATATAAATATATATATAAAATATGTAAAAATATTATATAAATTTAAGCATAAAAAAAATCTAGTTCTGCTTCAGGACAGACCCTTTAAAGGTTGGGGTTTTTTTGGGGTTTTTGGGTTTTTTTTTCTCTTAAGAAAAACCGAACAGTGAGTAAGATATCCCTTTCACACCTCAGAGCACTGCAGAAATGCTATTTTGCAAATGCTTTTTTTGTTTGTTTTGGATTTGGAGTGATGATTGCAGCTCACCTTTTCTCTCCTCCCATGACTGTGTCCTGTGCACAGACCTTTTGGCTGATGGAGGCACTAGCTGTGGCTTATCTCCCCCTCCAGGTCTGAGCACCAGGTCTGCCCTGGGCTTGCCAAGCCACTGGGTCCTCACACTGGTTAGTCCAGGAAAGTCCCGGGAGATCGTACTGAGAATTCCATTTTCAACCAGCCTAGTGACACTTAAATGTCTAAGTTGCATGTACTTTTGAGTCATCACAGAGACTCTAAGTAAGACCCTGTGTACTTTTGAACGCATTACCTTCAGTCTGCTTTGTGTCCCTGCCTCCTCCCTGGCTAGTGGAGAAAAAGTATTATTTCTGTCTTTCACAGGAGACATTGTGGGGATTGAAGATCATATGAGATGAGATAGTAGACAGTGTAGACAGTATGTAGTAGACAGTGACTGCTCACAGGCTCTATTGACCTGAATGGAAAAAGAGTCCTGGACTGGGGAAGGCGGAAAATAAAAGCCAGGTTTGGTTTGTTATCAAGGACCAGGAGCAGGAGACAAATGTGTGACCACTCCACATCGTAACAGCAGTAGGATCAGCTACACTCACTGGAAGAGAGGGTGCAGAGGACGCAGGGGAGGGAGGAGCCCTGGGAGGTTTGTCCCTCTGCCCTGCCGCAGCGCCAAAACCTTGGAAAGGAAGGCGACAGCCAAAGAAAGCAGTCGGCAGCCTGGGACGTGTCCTTGGCTGGCTTAGGTATCAACCCTGTTGGCATCAATCAAAAATGAGATGCAGCATTCAGAGAATGCTTCTTTGGGAATTTTGAGCTAAATCAAAATGGCTTTACATGGCCAAGGTTGCTACGAGCTTACATATGCTTGAAGCATCTCTTTTTTTAAATCAAAAGAGTGGTGTCATTTAATTTTTTTTTCTCCTGCCACGCAGCCCTCATCTTCTCTCACTCTCCTTTCTTCTTCACATCCCTTTTTCCTTTCTTCTTCCCCCTGGCTCCCCTCCAAATGTAAAAAGCCAGGAGGAGGGCAATATTAAGCACTGGTTTGGCCCTGTAAGGATGCTGCCTTTCATCGCGGCTCACTTTGCTGTTACTAGCCAGTAGGTGGAGCACATCCACTATTTTAAGTACCGGTGGGCTTTACAATTTTTTTCCCCTTCTCTTCCTCCTGTAAAACAATCTATCATTTGTGCTGCAGTGAATCAGTAGATGCAAGGTAGCGCAACACTATACAAAACAGCTAATATCTTGGCTGGACCTCAGCATATAACATCGTGACTCATGTCAAACCACATGGGGCCAAACACCGGCTGATCTCAATGGAAGACAAAAATCTGAAAAAGAGCAAACATTCAACAGTTTCCAGTTCCAGGCACCACTCTTTTTCTACATTTTGTTGCAGTTTTATTTTTTTTTTCCCCTAAGAAAAACCCATTCCACAAGTGAGCATCGGGCTGGGCACCAGCCCCCCAGCTTTCCTGCCCTTCTGTGCTAGGGATGCAGCTTCGCACCGGTTTTGCATCGCTGCAGCTGGTGCCGCTGCCAAGGGGCCCCGGCACTGCTGAAGCAGAGTGCGAGGGCTCAGCGTGAGGCCCCCCCATAAGCACAGGGGCCCTCCCTTTCCTGCCAGCACCAGGGGTATGAGAAATCTTAGGACATCCATCATCTCTGTCTGAGGTTTCACTTTTTGTCTCCAGCGTGTTTTTCATGAGTCTGAGGACAAAATCAACAAGCGCAGACTAGCTTTTAGGCAAACAAAGCAGCCCATCTTTAATCACGTGCACCTGAAAGCTTGTCTGTATTTCCAACTAGATCAGCTGCTCTAATAAAAGACATTGCAAATATTGCCCTGCTCACATGCTTGGATCATCTGGGCTACAACACGACTCCCGTTACACTGCAGGCAGTGTCACCACTGCAGGCTTTCACGGCTCCCTGCGAGCCCTGCGCCCTCTCTTGCTCTGTGCAACTTGCTGTGACACAGCTCTTGCAGAAAAGCAAACCCAGCCTTTTCCCCCAGCCCAGCTGCAGAGGTTCATGGTCCAGAGGGTCTCAGCCAGCCTGCCTGGCATTGCCAGTGGCTTCCCAAAGCAGCAGCTCCTCACCAGCAATATCCCCCCTCCATCACTGGGCCACATTCACCTCAGGAAGTGGTGGGCTTAAAGCAGATGTTCATCTTTAATTTTCAGAGGGTTTTTCTTTTAATGGGCTGCTGCGTTGAGATGTGACCTTTCTGATCTGGCAGACTGACACTTCACACCTCCAGCATGTCTTCCCCGTCGTGTGTGCTGTGCAAACATCCACCAGTGGTTCAGAAAGGGAGGGAGGAAAGCTCAGGGTAGGACGAGGAGCCCCAGGACGAACTCACTTGGCTGGGCTAAACCTGCCCATTCCCACTGTGTTCAACGGAGACTGGCGGATTTATGTGAGACATAGTCTGCCTGGTTGGCCTTCTCCTTTGAACAGACCAATTTTGTCACTGCCTGTGTTGGTGTCAGACCAATTTGCCTGGCTTGGCAGGAGAGCCCCCAGCATTCCCTTGGGAATCGTGGCTGATGGGGGCAGCCCCAGCGCCCAGCGAGAGCGAGGACAGCCCTCAGCCACAGCTCGGCTGCAGCTGCAGCACGTCCCCTCCTCTTGGGGAGGACACACTGCAAGCCGACGTGTGCCTCCAGAGATAAGAGGAGGCCTCCCTTCAGCAGTAGTACAACAGTGGTGTAGACAAGGGGACAATTTTACTCTCAGTTACACTGGCAAACCCCAAGAGGGTTTTTCCTAAAAGCATCATTCCTCCCCCTCCTCTCCCTTCTCTACAGGATCCCCTCAAGGTTTCTTGCTGTTTCCCTCCTCCTTGCAGTCACTGTGGAGGGAGGTGGATGCTTCATCCTGTGTCTTACTCTGCCCATGACTGCCTTATACACTGCTGGTTATAGGCTGGGACATTGAGGCGTTGCTGCTTGTGAGGCCAAAGGTGGGGAGCACAAAGGGTCTCCGGAGAGAGGCAAAGCATTGTTGCTGGCGACCTGATGCATTGCAAGCGCATCTCTAATGTCCTCTCCCCTCCAGAGCGGGAGAGGCGAGGCAGGGTTGCATCCTGCCCAGGGTGCTCAGTGCTGCCTGTCTGCGGCGCAGCCTCGCTTGCAGCCCCGGGAGCAGCCTGCGAGCGGGCAGAGGCATCGCTGCCCTCTCCATTGCATGGCGGGGCTGTTTAGGGGCTCAGCCCTCCCTTCACCCACGAGACCATCGGCTTGTCTCTGCACTGTGGCACAGCAGCCAGCGGGGAAAAATAACAGGCACGCCTGAAGGTAATGCGTTACGACCAGCAGTCATTGCTGTGTGTATTTTCCAGGGTTCGTTTTATTCCCTGCTGTAGTCCTTCAAATTAAAAGTGGTCTAGTTATTTACATTTGAAAATTGGATGATATGCTGGACTGCTATTTCTCTATTGACTCTGTGCTGCTAATACATTTAGAAATTGTCTGCCTGCTGCAGATAGACACTGCCTGCTTGGAAACATTTGGATTTCCTCTATCAGTGTCGCAGAGGGAGACACAGAAAATAGGAAAGGGCATTTGATTGTTTGCACTTACCTTCATCCAGCAGTAATAGAAAAGTGTTTGTGTTGATACATCCACCCGCTGTGCACCAACACCCTTTGCTCTGTCTTCCTGACGAAGGCGAAATCTGGCTGACGTTTCTGCCGGTTCCTTTTTTGAACTGCAGAGGTTGTAATTAGTTCATTCAACCCCATGTGTGTCCACAGGAGTCACTTGCTGGGAAATTCGGGTGGTGCAAGTACTGCACCAGGGCCTGTGAGCCAGTGGGACCTTGCGCTGCACTCAAAGCCCAAGGCGAATGCCGGCCGGCCCGCTGAGGGGCTCGGGCTTCACGCCGTCCCCTCCAGCTGTGTCAGCTGTGCTTCATCACCATCCACCGGAGCACACTGGCAGGTCTCATCATGCTGAGTTTATGGGGTGGAAAGCAGAACAGGAGCTACTTTCCTATCGGGTTGACAGCAGTAGGTGTTGGGGAGAGAGTGGCTGAGAGCTGGTAGGACTTGGCAGGCCGATTTGTGTTTTCCAGGTACGGTGCATGCCGGGGGACAAGAGGAGTGAGCAGGGGAGGGGGCAGAGCCCCCGGTGCCATTATGAAGATGAAGAAGAAGAGAAGGGCCACTGACAAAATGGATGGGCCAGGAGACCAAGGCAAATGGAGAGAAAGCATGGTAAAAGCTTTGGGAGAAAGGCAGGTAGCCAGAAGACACAAATGGTAGCAAGCAATGGTGACCAAAAGAACTGGGCAGTAACCAAAACAAGGTCTGCAGCGGAAAGCTTTCTGCACCTGTGTGTTTCACCACTGTCGAGGCAAAGGTGTGTGTTGTCACATACTCACTTCTACGGGAGGCTGAAATGAATCTAAGCTTTTGTTTTCCCTCTCTCTCCTTCCCTCCCCGCCAGTCCTGTTTTTGCTACCTTGCAGATGACATGCTTGTCACCATTACAAGTGGGATGACTGGGAAGGTCTTCTTGCCTCCAGGTGCTTGGTCCTTCCCTCCTTTCCTGCCTCCCTGGAAGAAACCTCCCTGCAGTCCTTCTGGTCCTCAAGTCCTCCATTCCCTCCTGCCACAGCCACGGCAGCTCTGCTCTGGGTCTGCCCCTGCCTCACAGACCCCGCAGGCAACTGCCACCTCCAGGGAAGCCACTGTTCCTCTGGTGCTGTGCACCCCAGCAGAGGATAAGGAGGCTGCTGCCTTCCTCGCAGCACCCCAAAGGCACCCCGCCATAGTGTTGGGAGAGGGGAAAGGAGGGCTGGAGTGGGGGGACCCCTAGAGATTCTGGGCCAGAGTGAGGCGGGGGGGAAGCTGGGGTGTGAACAAGAAGCAGCCCCCGGGGCAGGTGGGACTGGGCTGGGACAGGGTGAAAGACGGGTAGTTCGCAAAGGTGAGTCAAAGCAATTGAGGTAGCTTTCGGGATCATATGTGAACTATTAAATAATAAGGAACAGAAACATTTTGGAAAGCTGAAAGTCTCAGGATTTTTGTACAGCTGGCTAACATTTGGGACACAGCGTTGCTTGTTACTTGCTTGTTTACGAAAGAAAAGGCTTCTCTAGTTCTATTTTCTCTGCTGTGATGTGTGCTCCAGCTATACAGCCTGGCAGCAGGAGCAATAAGCCCTGATTTCAGAGGACATTCCCATTACAAGCCAGCGTGAGAGTGCTGCGGACCGTAAGGTGTTAGGGGCTGCCCTCCCCATGGCTCAGCACCTCGCTGTGCTGGAAAGTAACAAAAAGCTGTAGCAATAACCCAAAAGGAGGACTTCCCAGCTGGAGTCTCCTCTGCCACCACTGCCATGAGAGATGCCCTCCTCCCCGGCTGGTGCAGGCCGTGCATGGGTAGTGAGGGTGCTGCACAGCCCTAGGCACCCAGACCCACTGCCGCCCCCGGGCATCCCCTCTGGGCTGCAAAGCACAAGGGTCCACGTGCTCAGCGTGGGCTGCAAAGCTGGCCAAGAGCCCCCAGCAAATGCTGGCACAGCATGAAAACCCTCGCAGAAAATCAGGAGTACTTTGCAAATGATTTTCTACTCAGTCAGGAGGCTGTAGCTGTTACAGATCATCACTGGTTCGACCGTGTCCTTTTGAGCTGGGAGGCCATGGGTTAATAAAAGTTTGATTAGATATATGTATTTCTATACAATCCCTGCTGCTGCCAGACACATATGTGCCCCCAACTGCTTTGCAGACTGCAGTGCAATCACCAAAGGGTGGTAAAGGCACTGGGCTGGCTGCAGAAGAGAGAAGGATTTGTTGTTTGCTTAGCTGCAACTAAAGAGAATATTCCCTGTGTGCAAGCGGGTTTGATTATCATGTATGGCTGCATTTAGTGTGATTGGTTGTGGATTCACACACTGGACCAGTACGGCATCATACCTATACATCATATTAAATATTTCCTGCAGGGGGGGAGCAGGCAAGTTTTATGGTTATTTTGTTAGCTCCTACAGTTTTAGAGCTTTCCTGCTTTCTTTCTTTCTTTCTTTTTCTTTCTTTCTTTCTTTCTTTCTTTCTTTCTTTCTTTCTTTCTTTCTTTCTTTCTTTCTTTCTTTCTTTCTTTCTTTCTTCCTTCCTTCCTTCCTTCCTTCCTTCCTTCCTTCCTTCCTTCCTTCCTTCCTTCCTTCCTTCCTTCCTTCCTTTCTTCCTTTCTTCCTTTCTTCCTTTCTTTCTCTTTCTTTCTTTCCTTCTCCCTTTCTTTCTTTCCTTCTCTCTTTCCTTCTTTCTTTCTCTTTCTTTCCTTTAGATTACAGGAGAAATTTCAAGTGCCAAGAGGTTTGCTCCTTGTGTTGCTGTTTCCTGCCTTTACCAGAGCGCAGTGTACAACCTGGGGTCTTGCAGCCTGTAAGAACAACTGAAGTGAAACCCATGACACTGTCAAGTGATTAAAATTAAAATGATGGTTTGTGCTTACAGAAACTATGTGCACCAGAGCTTAGCAGAGGGCTGTGGAGTTCAGGGAAGGAAGGGGAAATCGCCCATTAATGGATGACTGCCCTGGAAAACATCAGTCTGCTGGTGCTCCTGCCTCAGCCAGGAAAGCCCCACGTGAGCCTTTCATAAATTAAACTATTTCTGCCTTAAAGAAGCCTCTGCTGCAAGTGCACTGCTGAACAAGGTGCCCCACCACCTGTGCCACCTTGAAATTATCTTCTGAAAAGCCTGGGCCCATGTGTAAACCAAACCAACCCAACCGATGAGCTGCCCTCTTGCTGCTTTGCTGCCCCTGCGTGTCCCATTCACCCCCAACTTGCGCCGGGCACTGTCGGGATGAATGGATTTGAATTCTCCCGTGCAAATCCCTGACCTGGCTGGAGGACAGTCCCCAGCCTGGCTCCAGAGATGCCCAAAGTCTCTTCCCCTGCCAAGGAGCAGCCCTGGCCCTGCTGTGCCATCTCTCTGTGGGGTGACTGATCGGCCGGAGGCACCTCTGTGGGGGCTGCCCAGGGTTAAGCATGCACTGGCACACACACACACCAGGTCTCCGGCACCCATTCAAACGCAAATTATTCCCCTATTTTCTGTTTTCTTATATTTATATTCGCACTATGTGGGAGGAGGAAGGCTGCAGTGAGCAAATATCCTGGGCCTGAGGGAAAAGCCCAACCTGGGCAAAATGTGAGGTGCCTTTGCTTCGAGGCTCCCTTGTGCTTCTGCAAATTGTGATTTGATATAACCCTTTCCTCAAACCTGTCATTGGGTCTGGTAACTGCATCAGTATTGCTGATAGCATCATGCACGTGTTCATCCTAAGTAGGTTATCCTTCACGCTGTGCAGCTTCAAACCTGCTCGCTGCAATTTATCAGTGGGAAAGGATATTTTGGGAATGATCCCATGTCTCTTCTCCTTGTCACAGGATAATGCGCTGCACATAATAAATCCCACCCGCAGGATTTCATAGTTTCTTATGCAATAACGACACAAAAAAATATATGCAACTCCCTGTCTCTCAGGATCTTAGGGCTTTTTAAGTGACCATCCAGTTCATGGCATCCAGTACTTCCCTAAGTGTTTGTTATACCCAGACAGTCATTATAGTGCACAGCAGAGCCATGCTGAATCACAAACAGGAGCTGCAGAACATCAGGACAGACGCACAGACACCGCTCCTCGGCACTGTATTTGAGACAGTGGCTGTCTGCACACTCTGGTGCCATCATTTTGTGGCCTGGTGGAGGCACAGCTTGCTCACAGTGGCACTTCGTGCACACACAGCAAATTTTACGAAGCTGAACTGATTCGGTGTCGCACACTTGTTCTGGCAGGTGTAGTGGTCAGGGGCATGGGTGATGCTGCTGCTGCTGCCAGCTCAGGACTGCGCTTCTCACGGCTCCGAAGTAAAGGACGTGATGTGGGGAGGGAAGGAAAAACAGAAAGGAGTAAGACCAGGAGCCCTAACTTCAATAACCTTCCTTTTACAAGTGAGACTGTTAGATGCCCAGACTTAGGAAATGCCAAATTTTGCCATCATTATCTTAAGTTAAAACTCGTTCCCCAGAAAGAAGGGGCAAGGTTTCTTAATGCCAGAAGTCTCACACTATACAGAGGGTATAGGTCCCACTGTCATCCTCTGTACAGTCCCACACAGACTATCCTTTGAAGTGTTACAGGAGAGGGCAGAAGAGCCCAGGGCAGGTGCGAAGCCTTGGCTCTGGGATACGGCACCGGGCACAGTGAGGGAAGCGAGGGGCTTTGCACTGAGCCTCCCCTGGTCCACAGAGCCTTTTGGGATGACTCACTTCCGTGCTGTTCCTTTTTTAAATAACTCAAAGCAGTGCAAAGGGGGAGAGGAAGAAGGTGGCTCTTGAACAGCCCTGACCTGACAGAGGAGAAGGCTATTCTGGTATATCGGTTCCCAAGGGGTGAAGCACGTGCATGGCCCTGGCTGTGTGAGTGGCACCTGAGCTAGGCCACAGCAGTAACTCCCTGGCAGAAAAGAAGCTGTAGGAAAGCGAACAAAAGGCAAGATCCCAACCAGCAGCACTATCATCAGGTGTTTGTAGCTGGGAAGCGGTAGGGCAATGAGTATCTTTCTTTGTTAATGATGTAACCCCTGCCTCAACAGGCAACCTAATGCCCTTTTCCTTCTGTGGGGTGCTGGCAGGCTGTGCCATGCTCAGCTGGCTCTTTGTGGCAGTTGAGTGCTTTGTGGCTGAAGGCAAAAGGAAAAAGGTCAAATAATTTGTATAAATCAGATGGAAGTCAAGAAAGTTATCCTGTGGCTGCTGAGCAAGGATCAAAGTGCTGGGATCATGCACAGAGCCCAGCTGGAGAAAAACTCTGTGCAGGGAAGCTGAGTGAATGTCCCCTTATCCATGGAAATGGAAACCTGACGTTGGGGCTGGGGGGAATGGGTGGGAAGGCCACCCGAGCACAACAGCCAACAATCTGGAAAAAATAATACCATATAGTGCACGCCATAATGAAACAGCTGCCTTAGCAATAACTGATGTGAGTTACTTCATGATTTCTTTTCTTGTACAAAAGAAAAAAAATGCCCTTTTACGGCAGGCAAAATCGAAGGTGTCTCCTGCAGCCTGCTGTTAAAGGGGTTTCCTTCTAAACTAGAGAGTCATTGCTATTACTTTTTCACAGGTAATTACTCACCACAGTTAATTTGAAGCCCTATTGGAAGTGAAATGGAGATATCCTATTTTACCCTTTTCCCCTTAGCCTGCCTTGATTTTCAGCGCCGGTGCCCATAGCAACAGCCACTGCCATCCCCGCTTCCCCTGAGCGAGCCAGCGCTGCTAATGCCTGACATTTAGCCAGCTGGGCTTCTCACCACAGGCTTCGCCTGCCTGGAGATCACAGCCTCCCTCGCTCCCTCAGTGCCGATGGGTGGGCGTAAGTGAGCAGCAAAATGAGGTGCGTTTCGTGCCTAATTTCCTAAGTAACATACTCAAAGTTTGGCTGCTAGATCTGCAGTAAGCCATTTAAGTGTTGGTGTTGGTCTGGTTCTGTGAGCTACAGATACCCACAAGCACACTGGATAATGACTTTGAGTGTTTATCCCTTTAAAAAAATAAAAAACAAAGGCCACTTTAATGAATTGCCTTCACGGGACATGAGCTGTACAGTTTGCAGGCCCCTTTGAAAGCAGAGTCCATTGGGCTGCCTTTGGTGCAGTCATGGTGCGTGGGGGTTATGTGGCCTTCTTGGTCGTATGGGCCAAACTCCATCCTCAACACAAATTTCAGCAGCAAGCAAGCTGGCAACCCCGTTCTTAAAAAAAACAACCCCAACCCCCAAAGAAACGAAACAAGAAAAAAAAAACCAAACCTTAAACAAACAAAGGAGAACCTTCCTACATACCTTCCTACAACGATTTTAATCATCTGCATCAGTGCATTAAAAGACAGAAGTGAGTCTCTCACTGAAGGTCTCATTCACAAAAAAGAAAACTTCGATTAATTCAGGGTTAGAGGCATCAAGAGAGTAAGAAGAGTAAGAACCTCCAGTCCAAGGAGTAAAGAGGAACATACATGGGACCTCAGACATAAACGGCGCAAACATGGCCACGTTCCTGAGCGTATGGAGAGCAAGCAGAGAGACCAGCGGGAATGGAAGAGGGGGGCTGGAGGGGGAGAGCCTGCTCTGTAAGTAAAGCTGTGTATTAGAAGTGGCACAAGGGAAAACGTTAATGCAGCATGAAAAAATGAGGCTCAGTAGGGAAATTAGTGGAGGGAAAAAAACCACCCCAGCACACTGAAGGAAAGACAACACGGAGCGTTAAGCAAATGCGTTGTGCTGGAAGGGAGCACTCCCTGGGTTGGGTTTGAAACCAGCTGTGATTCGTGTTTTTTGTTAAAAACATCGGCACAAGTCTTATAAGTTTGCTTAATGCAGAAGAAGCAGCCAGCAAAAACCAGGTAGAATAAAATACATGCACAGTCAGTCATTGAAAGGCTTAGCAGCGTTTGTCTGCCTGCAAGGTCTTGCTGAAAGAAGGCTTTGAGCTTGCCAGTGAGGTTAAAAAAAAAAGGGGGGAGGGAAAAAAACATGAAAGAAACTAAGTTATAGACTTGATATCTTTATTACCTTCTGCCAAGGCTGGAAGGCCATGCCATCCCTGCCAGGTGTTTCAGAGGAACAACAAAAGCAGACGTTACATGGAGCCAATGTGCTTACGGCCACTTTCCTCAGGAATCAAAATTCCTGAAAAAACTTCAGCAACTGCTGAATAAAATACTGCTTTGGTGCTGCAAAACGTGGGCTGTTATAATTTAGAATAAAGCTGAATTAACGCACATTGTCAAACTTCGTCGATTTTGGCACAACTGATTGTGGTTCTTTTTTTTAACTGAACATTTAACAGGCCCAGCACCTCAAATGGCTTGTGTGTGGGTGCACGTGTGTGTGTGTATGTGCATGTGTGTGTGTGCATGTATGAATGTACACACACGTGTGTGTGCATGTATGAATGTACACACATGTGCATGTAGGAATGTACACACACACACACACGCAAGAGGAAGACCAGGGTGTTTCATGCTTCTGTCTCTGTGTGTGCATATTTGTGTATATTCATGTATCTAGCATTTATTCTAATGTACTTAATATTTTCTCAGGACCATGAATATCTAGGCTTGTATTTGTGGTTGTTAGGAAAACCCCCAGTAGTTTCATGTCTTATCACCTGCAGCTGGTTGCAGCTTTTATCTAAGCATTCACGGTGGGATGCAGTGGGGAATTATACTGGCAACTGCCATCAATCTTCTGTGCAAGAGAAGTATCTCCTACATCAATGTCAGAATAAAACCATTTGTCTGGTGAATGAAGCACAACTAAAATTTACCCTGCTGCAGAAGTAAAAATCCTCTCATGATGATATTTTCTGATTATGTACTAGCCCTGCCATAGTTCATCAATAAGGGCATCTTTAAGTAGTTCAAACTTAACAGTAAGCCTTTAGATATTGAACAGGTTTAATCTTATTTTGGGACGTACTACCTGTTCTGAAATTGCACTAACCTCATGTTATGTCGTAACACTGCCAGTGAATGAAGATGCACCTGTGTAAATCTCCCTATGTACACAGCACTTGACTTCTGTTCCCATAAAATGCTTTGGGGTTTCGCTGCGCCTCTTCTGTCCCCTGAATGACCACGCAAGGCCTGACCTGGCCTGATCCCCAGCCTCGCGAGGAGCCCTCGCCTCTGCCGTGCTCCCCAGCTGGGTCACACCGCCTCGCAGGTCAGCTGCGCAGCAGTTTGTTGTCTGCTTCTGAGTCTGAAGAAAAAGAGCTTTCCTCTTGCTGAGGTGAGAGCGGCACTTTGGAGACGAGCAAGAAACTCGGTCCTCCCTTGCATGCAGCAGAGTGGTGAGCAGCGAGCCGTAGGGCCTGGAAGACGCTGAGATGCTGATGGCAGCTTCATGGCAGAAAGGCACACAGAAGTTGAATGTCCGTGTGTGCCAGGGAGCAAAGCATCTTTCTACAGGCTCACAAAGGTCTAGTTGACTGATTTACTTTAGCTTGTCTTTGCTTTAACAAAACAACGTGCTCCTGAAGACCCTCATCTTATTTAATGTAGTTGTTGTTAATGGTTTGAAAGACATTATACCTGCAAAATTGCACTTCATGTTGTTGGTTTGGATCATCCTCAAATTCAAGTAGAGCATGTGTGAAGGAAACAAATACAGGAATGTCACGTGAATTAACATCATTTTCTGATTTCCTATTATAGAAGCACATGAATATATATATATATATTTTTTTAATACTTGTTGCAATTTTGGACATACTGATAGGTTGGGGTGAGAATGCTGTTATTCCAGGACATGCTCATGTGGCAAAAAAACAAGGTCTTCCATTTAGCAAAATAAACACTAAAAGATTGGGGTTTTTTTTCCGTGTATGTGTGCATGTGTGTACGTGTGTGAGAGAGACAGGAAAATCTTACAGGCAGTGGATTGCTTATGTCAGCAAATAGGGAGAACTTGCTTGGACACAGCTAGTAAAAAGCATGTGCCAGCTATTAAATAAATGGTATGTCCATTGTAATGCTTGGATAATAATAATAAAAAGTAGTCTTTACACCTGGTAAACAATTGACAAGTTGACTAATATGAGCTTTGGGTTGGCAAACAGTAAGGGTTTAGGCAATAGGCTTAAACAGCAACTCTGGGTATTTGTGAAGCCCCATAGTTCACTTCTATAGCTACAAGATTTCCTTAACTCTCCTCCGTCCCTTAACCACAAGTGCTTTTTAACCAAGCTTTTGGCACTATGAACTACTAAATATGTGCTATAATCATCTTCCTTAGCTGATAAGCAGTATTATCAGCTTACAGGGATTCCTGTATGGAAGTGTTATGTCTTAGTTGGTTTCAGCAGCCCCAATACTCTTGCACAGATTTATGGCACTTTCTAATGAGTTGATATGCTTGCTCTGAGATGAAACAAATTCCCACTGAAATCTTTGAGCAGAGCCTCAGTCAAGAAGAGGAAGATTTATTGGGTTTCAGCCTGAGTGCACACATGTGCACACGGGCAGCCGAAATGGGTCACAGCCAGCGAAATGCCCTCCGGCTCTGGGCGTGCTGCGAACCCACCCACGTGGGACTGGGGACCAGGCTGCTGCTCCTGCTGCTGCTGCACCTTCGTCAGGAGGGGAAAATCACGTCCACCCAGTAGTGTCAATAATGCAGTCCTGCCTCACACAAAGCTGATAGTTGTTTGTAATTGCAGAGCACCCCGATATAAAAGTGACAGTGTATGTAATGTCACAGTTAGCTTCAAAGCTAAAGAAGTGCAAGCAGCTATTGCTGGTTGTGTGCAAGCAGGCTTGGCAACACGTGTGCTTCATACAGCATGCTGTAGCACCGCGTCTGCTGCCTGTGTCCAGCCAAATGAGGCTAGGGATGCTCCGCAGCAGGCTCAGCCATGAAATGAATTACGTGCATTGGCAGCTGCAAACCTTTTCTGCATCTTGCACGTCATTGCTTTCCCTCTTTTGTCCCGATGTTAGCTGAAGCATGTTGGGTTTTTTTTCTCCCGTCTTAGCTGTCCCTCCCCCTGATTTCTCCAGCCCCGTCACTGCAGCAGAGCAGGCATCACTGCCCACGAAACGCTGGGGCTCACGCAGCCCCACGGGGCAGTCAGAGGGGGTGCTGGGCTCCTAAATCATACCCTGGGCTAGGCTGGGTGGCACTTGTCGGGCTGAGGTGCTGGGCAGGGGCTGTGCGGCAGACGACCGGCACCTGCCACCCTCGGCCATGAAGGTTTGCCACTGCGACAGGCAGCGGGGAGCGCGGCAGACGTGTGGCCTCGGCGGGGAAGTGTGAGGGAGCTTCCCACCCCCTCCAAATGCTGAACTGGCTAGTAGGGCCTCAGTTTTTCCGTCTATTTGCCGAGAAGGTAGAGGAAAGACTATGAAGTTTATTGATAAATGGCAGCATATTAACCACAGCAACCAAAATTAGAGAGGACCAATCTTCCTCTCTGACCAGAGGAAACCCACTGAACGGTTAATAGCCTTGTTCTTAAAATAAGGAGGATATTTAGCATAAACATGCATAAGAAAAATGTTCTTAAGAGCCAGTCAGAAATATCAGATTTTATTGATGGGATGTTAGCGGTCATAAATGACCAGGAAATCAGTGATGCTGGCCAGCAGGCTGCATACCTTGCCTTTTAGAGCTGCAGTGCTTGCGGTAGCAGCTGTTGACAGACGCTGTGCCAATCCATTAGCACTGATGGGTGCGAAGCTTGTGAGGGGCGCCGGGCAGCCCACGATGTGTTACCTGTAGGACCAGGGTTTGGATTTACCTGTCGCAGCCCTAGCTTAGTGAAGGCAAGTCAGGGCACACGTATGCCGTTTTGCCTTCCCTGGCTCCTTCCAGCGCATCGAAGGGATGAGGCAGCATGCAACTGCTCCTCTGCCTCGCTCACGCGCACGTTTTTGATGTTCCAGTTCATTTAGGTGTTTAATAAGACCATCCCCAAGCGCCATCCTTCTGGCTCACAGCCAGGCTTAAAACCCAGCAGTCTCCTCATGTGCAACCAACTCCAGTGTTAGTGATGAGGAGAAAGCTATCCTCCCTCTTGCTTAATTGAATTAAAGAGGAGTCATCTTGGCACTGGTGGCTGCTGTGCTTTGTGGATTGTGTAATCTTCAGAGGAGACTTCAGTACAGCAAGGCACACACTGATTCACGTATGTAGGAGTGACTCCAGAGTAACTCAGGTCCGGGAGAGTAGATGTGGGCTGCGTATTTATTTCCTCAAGTGAATGAAATGAGGAAATTCCTACTTCCCCCTCACTGTATTATCAAAATCATGTACAAACATATGCTGGGTTTGCCTTTTTTTTTTTTTTTATTATTTTTCATTACGTTATTTCTACCACTGAAAGGTAGCTTAAAGACAGCATTGTGACACAACTGAGTGGAGTCTGGGTATTAAAACCTACGCGTGTTTCTTAGACGTGAGAGGGGATGCGTACGATCAGCCTCTCTGATGGAAACATACGCTTCCCGAAGCCCTAAAGGAGAGCGGTTTGCTAGCATTACACCTGAGGGCAAGGAGAGCATCAAGTGCTGGATTGATCAGAGAAGATCAATCTGATCTGAGGCTCCCTTCTGCAATGAGACAGAAAGCACGGGGCCGCCCATCTCCGAAAAGCTCAGGGAGCATAAAAACCAGAGGTTCGCAACTTCAACAGGGGAGAAAAACCCAAACCAGGGAGAGCCGCTTTTCCTCTTCCAGCCAAATCCCGAGTGCTGCCACCAGCATCCCGCCCGCCGCAGAGGCGGCCGAGGCACCCAGATGGGGCCAACAAGGGGACGTGGCCATCAGCAACCCGGGGTGCTGCGCGCGCACCTGAGGCGAGGGTTGCCCGAGAGGAGATGGCCCTGGGGGACTGCGGAACCGCGGGAAAGAATATTGCACCTTTTATAACATAATTGCGTGCTTTATTGATATACACAGTAAAGCAGTATATAATACAATAGTAAGGCATATATTTGGTGAAGTTTGATATGTTGTGAAAAAATGCAGTAAAACAGAAGTTTATAAAAATAATTAGTAAATGTTACAGTGTTGGTGTTAAAACACAATATATTATGATATCCAAGTAATAAACCAGTACTGAGTAACAATGAAATAACATGCCATATGGTATTTATGTATTCAATTACACTGATTATGTTTTACAGTTTAATACTTTGTCATTATAAGGAATATGAAATAATTCCCAAATTATGCTTAAAAAAGCAGCGATAAAGCTTTCAACTTTTTAAATATTTTTTGACAGACTCACTCCAAAACTAAGATCTAGAAAGTAAAACAAACAAAACAAAACCCTGATGAAAACAACCGTGCAACCCATTTTTCCTCCTTTTTTTTTTCTGAAGAGGTTTAACGTGTAAGGGGGAAAAAAAAGAGGAAACCCTTTTCTTTCTCAGATCTCAATTTAAACCTTCTGATAAAAAAGACCATGAGAAATACCGAGGGTTCCCATTGTAATAAAGTGTTAAAAAAGCTTTTTATTAGGAAAGCATAGGTTTGGGGGGATCTACTTATGTTTTGTAAATGATTATCATTGTTGGTATTATTTAAACGATGAGACCTGGTCACACAATGGACACGTGGTGATGATGTAACATTATCTGTACGGAATCGTCAGGAACACCACAAAACCAAAGTGAGGTAGAAATAGCATGACTAGCCATGTTCAATGTTAACTAGCATTCAAAATAAAATCTTTCCCAAGTTTAATTACACTTCATACAAGAAGAGGTAACAGATTTTTTACTCTTGCAATATAAAGTCAGATGGTGTGTTTCTACGTATTCTAAGGTAAAATTAAAAGCTGGTTAAGAAAATGAAGTGGTAAAGCTTTTGCTGACAGCACCTCATACCCAAACCTACCTCTCAGGAGCTACACTCAAGCTGGCTAATCTGTTTCGCTATCAGTTCCTCTCTTTCTCACTTTATTGTTAATTATGTGGGATTACTTGTAGAGAGAAATGGGGAAGGAGAAAGGACCAGGGCCTTTGTTTTGGTGATGAACATCTCATGGAGCAGTGTGGCTACCTTCACCTGATCACCATACGCGCGCAAGGACAGCAGTAACTCTTCTACAGCCTTTCCCAAAGATTGCTCGCAGCATTACAGCTCCTTGGGACCGGCTGCTGTAGCAGGCTGAGACACACATTGTGGAAAGCTCTGGTTTTATTTGCCAGAGGATCGAGGAGCTTTATGCTCATCAACAGCACTGGGAGCTGGAGAAGCCAAGATGCTCTGTGAGTAACCTACTTGTGTTTCGGGTCAGAAGCTGATCCCACAGGGGGTCAGGAGGCAACTTCTCCCTTTCTCCTCTCCTCTGCAGCAAAGGTGATGCGAGCAGCGGCAGCAGGTGGGGGAGAACTGTACCCAGCTCCTGCTGAAGCACTGGCTGCTGGCCATGGCCAGCGGGGCACCGGACACCGAGGTCCAAAGGTTTAGTCCGGTAAGGCAGTTTCTACGTTCCTTTACTAATAACATTCAGGAATTCAGTCAGCAGAGGAAACGCTGGCACATAGGATGGTCATTAAACTCTTTCCTTCTTTCTTCTGGGTTTTTTCTTTTGCTTTTTTTCATTAATTTTTTTGCAGGCTCTGTCATGTAATGTGCTCTTTCATTTAATTATTGCAAACTAGCTGTGTGATTAATGTAATTCTTAATTTTATTGGAAAGAGGTGAAATAACTACCTTCATTGGAAGTTCAGGATAGTTTATTTTTAAGCCAGCCCTAGTCAGACAAAACCAATGAGAAATGTAAGTTGGCCATTTTGGTGTCGCTGCAGGAAATACTTTTTTTTTTCTTTTTGACAGGCAAGGAAAAGAACACAGAACATGAATCTCTCTGATGCAGTTACAGAGCTGAAATGATACTAAACAAATGCACTGCCTCAGTATTTTTTTTGTGGTTTTTTTAAGGGGGTTTCTATAAACAATTATTTTTATAAAGCACACTTTAGTTTACAATCTTTCATTATAACTGTTATAAATTTTTTTAAACAACCCAAAATGCGTTCCATATAAAGAAATGGCAAGTTATTTAGCTATCAAGATTTTACATGTAGTTTTCTTATAATTTTTGTACAATTGCATAGACGTGTAAAACCTGCCATTGTTAACAAAACAGTAACAGACTTAGGAAACTACTGAAATCTACAGTATAGTACCACTACCCTTCACAAAAATATAGATTTGTTTTCTTGTAAACTCTTACAGTCTAATCCTCTTTGTAGTATGAATATTATAAAAACCATGCGGGACGCCTGAAGTTGTAAAACACATCTTGCTATTCTAACACCTTGTCGTCGGTCATCACTGTCACTAAGGTTTCCATCGCTCTTCCCAAGTCGTCTGCCATGTGGAAAAGGCTCCCTACATTGTGGCCTGAAAAAGAAAGTCAAAGAAGAGGAAATTAAAGGAGGAAGACAGGGCAGCAGAGTGGTAGGAACATTTTACAGAAACGGCCGAGCACAGAACCATCACTCTCCGTGTACCGCTCACCGCCATCCCCAGTGGAGTACACCGGGGAGTGCTCTTTCCAAAAGGCTCCTGGATGAGTCTAATACGCTGTTGTTAGCAAAAGTTTCCAGTTTTGCAGAACACTTAACAGCAATACTGGCTTGAATGGCTAGGGTGAACTAGGTTGACAATAAGCCAGCATGTTTTTTTTCCCGAAACCTCCCCCCTCCCCGTAGCAGTGAAGCTGCATCAATTACGAATCTTCATCAAAAGCAACGATTAAATCCACTGACATCACAGAAAAGTTTCCAACTGGTGCTGCAAGTGTTTGACCATTCAATGTTCTATCAAGGAGAAAAACAGAAACACATAGATCAGCATTAATTAACTAAATCATTAAACCCAAGAGGTCCCAGCAGGATACCTGTGCAGGTAGCTAAAATGATGACCAAACTAAACGGCTGCAGTTTATTCAATAGTTTATAAAATATCCTTTGCTTTCCAGACAGCAGTCCAGCAGAAACAAAGATGCCACAATTATCGAGTACTACACAGTGGTTCATTTGTGCATTTCTCTCACCCGTAACCACTGTGAAGTCCTAAAATGCTATAACCACCACACGTGATCCTCCTACACAGAAGTGATAAACAAACACAGAGCACAATTCTGGAGATGAAACCTGTAACAACTTCTCACACTCATTTTACCACCGCTGCAAATGGAAAGGAAAGGTAGCAATGCTGATCAGCAGTAAGAAATGGCTTCATCACAATTAGAGCCTAAACAGACTTGAAGGCAGGAACATTAAATTGCCAAAAGTTGCCATTTTAGACCCTTGGCCTGGTCTCCAGCAGCTGTTCAGATGTGTGTGGGTCTCCTGCAAGTCCTGTGTCAGATTTGCAGCCCTCTATGACTGTCTCAAAAATCCTATGGCATCCCAAACGACAGACACATCACGGTTTAAACAGCTGAATCCCATCTGGAATCTCCCTCCTGAAAAAATATGACTGAAGAGGGAATACGACAGAGATCCAGGCACTCTACAAGATGAGCATCCAAACCAAGGACTGAGCATTCAAAATTTCTTGCAAGGACAAGGAGGAACGAGCAGACAGAAGGTCTTAAAACAAGCAGAAAGAAATTATACTCCACACAGCACATAATTGTATTACTGAACTCATCGCCACAGGCTGATGCTGAGGCCAAACACATAAATGAGTTAAAAAAGGAGTTAGAAAATAATCACTGAAGAAAGATTTATTTAGATGCAAAGAAGAGCATATGACCTCCAACTCAAGAAGTCCCCAAGCTGTAGAGTGCCAGCAATGGAAAGTATATAACAGGGGAAGTATTACTCAATAAGATTATATGTTGCTATAGCTTGAGGGGTTTGATTTACTCCCTGAGAGTACTGGCGATAGAATATTTGTCTGGAAAAACATGGGAGGTGCAACGCCATCTGCCCACACCTCTGCTTCCCAGGAATACTTTGTGTTAGCCTGGATGCCGAGTCCTTGCCATGGTCCTTGAGGAAGGAGCATCCACATGAAAAAAAGGACATGACCAGGGTATCCAGGAGAGATCTTTCATGCAGTCCCTACCTGTAATGTGCTGGAGCCTGGCTGTTACCATTGCCCACAGACACGCTGGGTGTCCCTCCTGAAACAACTGTCTTCTCTAACAACAGGAATGAACCTTTTCCTGTGGTGCAAATCAAACTCACCATCCTCTTCCAAATGTTTAAATATTATGGTAGTCATGCACTGTTGACATTTCTACATTACACAGGAGCTTGCAGTGACGTTAGTTAATATTCATCAACATTTACAGAATAGAAAAAAATTACCTGAGAAATATCCAGAGAAGTTTGTTTCTTCTGGAGAACTACTACCACCTCTTACATTCAAATACTAGTTTTTTTAAGTTTTTGTTTGTTTGTTTTTTTTTAAATGTAGCAGTCATTACACAAACTACGCCGTATCTAAACGATAACTAGTCAACAAGCTGGATGTTTGATAGTGAGCTGTGCTGTGCGTGGCACAGTTTGCCAGATACCGATACAAAGAAATACTTGGTCCTAATCTGGTGACATTTTCCTAATTGCACTAATGCACATAGAAACAGATGCATCAAACAGCAATTTCATCCATAAATCACTCATGTATAGCCATCTTATTCATCCTAAGCAAAAACCTGTAATTTGCTCATCAGCACATCAAGTAACAGCACATGAAAAATTCCTGCCAAGTTTTGGTCAACACTCCTTACTTTAAAATAAATGTATGCTACCACATTTATTTTAGATGTAGGGGATAATCTCTCTTACTGGCACCATGCAGGCTGAGATCAATCCAGCAAATTACACCATGGAAAGTAAAAATCTGACAGTCATATGGAAACAGAACGTATTTTAGATGGGAGATGCTTATGTAAACAGAAAGGTAACTGCCACTGGTTTGCTCTACTTACCCAAAACTCTGACGTGGCTCAGGTGCATTTGTAGCGTGTGCTATCAAAGGCTTTATTGGAACAACCCTGGTATAACCAGAGTGACCTGCAGCATCCCCACAAACATCCTGACTCTGCAAACTACTTTCAAGAAATCTCTAGACTTTAAACACTCTTCTTTTTCCTCACCTGCAGCAACCTACAGACATGAGACAGGGAGGTGGTGAGAGTCGTAACTGGGTAGCCAGCCGTGAGAGGCACTGCTGCCTGTGGGATCATGGTCTCTCGTTCAGATTCATTGCGATCTGTTGTTTCTAGAAACAACGATGGGACCCGAGGGCTCTGCACAAACTCCAACACCACTCGTTCCCAGCTCAGGAAGAGTGATCACCTTCCCATGGACTTAGAGCAACCCAAATTGCTAAACCCCATCTTTAGAAAAAAATCAGTTTTTGTTAATACTATTTTGTTCTGCCAGGTACAGAGCTGTAAAGGTAACAAAGGCAAGCTGCTTTTATAGAAAGAGTCTAGGTCTAGCAAGAATAACTTCAATCAAAAATATAGAAAAAGTCTTTCACAAGTATGCCACAGTAGGTGCAAACTGTTAAATTGTTCAGGCAACTAAAACACGGGCCAAGATGACCTTATGCATCCAGGCATCCCTTGGTATTCTTTTAATGCATAAAAATTACAGGAATGTCTGCTATTTTTTTTTTATTTTCTCTGTTAATTGCCACCATGTTTTTGAAATAACCATGCTTCGAATCCGATCTCCCTCCACAAAAGCTGCACAGAGGCATGCTGGGGTGATCAAGATACGACTCCCTCTCCCCCACACCATCCACGCCACCTCTCAGCACAGGTCTTAATTTCCTCTGCAGAAGAACTGAACAATCACGGGTCTCCTCCTGAGCCATCTGAGTTTACAGTTCACAGCATGACCATAAACCACTGCTGATTGCAGTTTATGTTAATAGCTGGACTGTAAAGTGCGACAGCTTGGGGACCGCAGTCTCCAGGACAGTGACGGGATGGGAGGACAGGCCAGAAGAATGGGCAATATAGCTGTGCTCCAGCCGCTCAACTGGTGAACCCTCAGCTGGCTGTCACTGCATCGCCAGCAGGCTTTTTGCCTCTCTTGCAGATGGGAGTAACAGCTAGGTCAATCAAGACTGCAAACAGTTAAGAACAACATATGCAATAATTTCCTGGTACTGTATGTGCAATGAACGCACCCTCTTCTATAATGCCTGTTACCTAAATAAGAGCTCAGATTCGCTGACTGTTTCTGTATAGCTCTGCTGCTTCTATTGAATACTGCTTACTTGCCCTCTCTAAGGCTGAAACACAGGACATTGACATTTTTAATTAAGAAGCAAATGAGAAAAATACTGTTCTAAAAGCACTTAGGAAAATATATCATAGCTTGCAACTCGTTATTATTCATATTTTAAAGTAATGCCACCAAAGAAGGCATTAATTCCATTCTTTCCTTTTTTTTTTTTAAAAAACATTAAAGCTGAAAAGGTTTTCTCCATGCTTGAGGCACTGCAAGGTTGAAAGATGCTACTGTGTAAGAAAAAACTAGCATACACTTTGAAATACAGCAATAAAGCTCAAAATGGACATGGACAGTATTAACTTAGACTTGTAAAATGGAGGGAGTATTAACACAGGTGCATTTGCTTTGAAAGCAGAAGACACCTATTTCTGCAGACACTAACTTCATCACTTCTGGTCACACACAGAATGATGCGTTTCACATCTGCTGAATTTGCTGTAGAGCTTCTACTGGAATTAAGGCCCTTGGGTGAGGGCGCAGTAACTGAATACCAATCTTACACTCCAGCTTGTCAGAGAAATAAATGTGGAGCATTCAGACTGGAAAGAGTGGACAGAAAGTAAATTAAGAAACCCCAACACAACAACAGTGCCTTTTTAGCAGCACAGATTTCTAACCCTTTCTCGACAAAAGAAAAATCCTTCCTGTTGGTGGCTTGGATTTTGATACCCTTATTCATATCATGTAATGCCACGAAATCCATGGGATTACCCACAAAGACAATACCTAATGTGCGTAATGGGATCAAAACCTGGCTGGGTAGGTTTAAAACTGCATGATCTCCCTTTGTACAAATGGATTCACGCATAAAGCAAAAGCTGTTCTATACCTTAGCTCATACAATCCATAAGCAGGTGGAGAATTGCGTTCTATATTCAGCTCTGCCAGTTACCAAGCCCCCTCTGGAACCATCAGCGAGCACAAATACAGCTGGAGAGCGGTGAGCAATTCATTGAAGAAGTCAACTTTTTTAGGGTTAAGCTGCTGGAATCTGATCAGGTAGGACAAGCCCATTTTCCTAATTTTTTTTTTTTAATTAATTGTATCAAATATGCCCTTAGCAGCAGAAGCTTTTTCTGGATAATATACATAAATATGAATGACGATAGTGGGCAAAACAACCTGTTTTGCTGAATTGCAGAACAATTCTCAGACTGTATGACCCAAGAACATGCAGGGCTGAATATGGAATCATTTCTACAAAATGTCTGGACTGGTGCAGTCTGTTGATGATATCCCAAGCACGCTTTTTTGCTCTGTATGAGAGGACTTGCCATCTGAGGACAGACTTAATCTGCACTGAGGATCTTACTCCTCAAAGTGGCTGGACCTGTGCCAGCTCCTACTGCCGATGCAGAGAACCACTGTAGTACAAGGCAACGCATTAGAACGAATCCCGGCTTACCCAAGGCAGCCTGTCAGTGACTGGGGGTTCGCAACAGCTCTGCTAAAAACCCCACTGCAGTTTTTCCGTGAGCCCCCCTCTCCACACCAGCAGAAGTTTGCAAACTGGGCTACCCTTCAATTTCTGCCTCATCCACACCGAACACCTTCTGCGCGGGAAAGGTCATTTCACAGCTACTTGCAATTGCACTCAGGCAATCTCTGAATATTTTATCTTTAGTAATAATTTTCACTAGCAATTCATCTTTCAAACGTTGTATCTGGTTGGTGAGTCAAGAGCAGCTTCACAGAGGAAAAATCAAGGCTCTCTGGAAATCCTTTCAAAGGTGCTATGACAACACAGCACAAAACGTTTTCCTCCATTGACAAGCAGCGAGGTACAAATTCTAAAATCTATTTTGCATGAAACCAACCATGTCCAAAGTGCACAGTGAAAACCACTGCCCATTCGCATTGCTGAATACAACACTGCGGAGCTCGTGAATGTTAGCAGCATTCTTCATTCTACAATAGTATATCAGGAAATTAAAACACCTGAACCTCTTATACCTCTCAACTCTCACTGTTCTAAAGGAAAAGAAAAAAACTATTTAATAACTGGAGATGATGGTTGGTATATTGGCACATTTATGTAAATACAATTGCGGGTATGTAAGCAGAACAGCAAGAGATGTGGGTCTCCCTGTCGTGCTTACACACAAGAGCAACAGAACATAATTCAATGACTGCAGCGTATTTGCTGACCACGTTTATCAGACAGAGGCTTAATTTCAATGTATTATTTTCTCCTCCCCATTCTTGAGTTTCCACCTCTGGGAGGATGTAAGAAAATGCAGATCCCTGAGCTGACACTGTCTCCATTGAAAGTTGAGAGGTACGCTACTGTTAGAGCACACATGGGGAATGCACTCAGCAAAATCAAACAAAACCCGAAGCAAAATAAATCCGCCCCCGCCCTTCACCAAACCCAAGCGAACCCGTGCTGCCGTCACACGCATGCTGGGCACAGAAAGCAAGCTGTGACAAACAGAAGCCATGGCAGTGAGCCTGCATCTCACTAACCTCTCTCACTGGCTTTCCAGGGGCATTTCGTCCTTTAGGAACAGAGAGAGGAAGTGGAAGAAATATCAGAAAAGAAAGGAAAAAAACCACACGTGAATATATATTTCATACTGTTAAGAGACACTTCAATTTCCATTTAGGAATTAAATATAAAATAACCGCATTTCTGCTTTAAACAAAGACTGAAAGCGCACTGAAATCCACTGATGATTCTGAGCTGATTTATTCAACAACAGTTCTGTAATCTGCAGCTTGGTTCTAACCTAGCAAAAACACTTGAGAAAACCGCTAAAACCAATTTACAGGCCTTTCAGTTAAAGGATAAGGATGGTAGAGAACATCTGAATTCACTTTCTGAGCATCCAAATTTCCTCAATTTGAGTACTTCTACTAATCAGTATTAGTGGTAAAAAATCATGTTTCATATTAATGGTAAAATCATGTCTCCCCAATGTTAAATTAATTCAACCAGACACTTCACATTTTATTATGGCCTACATACTTATATACAGGTATATGTTCATATATACACATATATGTACACACACATTTTATACCTAGAGCTATACACTGGAATATAATGTGCTCACATTCTAGATAAATATATACCGAAAGATGTTTCCAACAAGTTGATCTGCAAGCATGGTAAAACTGAGGTGGCAGAGGGAGAAAGGGAGAAAAAAAAATCCAAGGGGAAAAAGGGGAGGAGCCATTAATGGGTTTAGCTAAAAAGAAGTTCCTGATGAGCCTTCACAGAAGCCATACTTTGATCATACCGATTCTTCTCAAACACTTATCATAGTATATTTGTTTTTAAAAAAAGAAAGCCAGGTGTCAATCAACAGCAGAAACATGCCCCCGCCCCCATTCCCATCGCGCAGCCGGTGACAATAAGACTCCAGAAGCAGCGTCCCAGTGTCACTGGCACATTACTGCCAGCACTGGTACTGCCAGACTTGCAGTCTTAGGCGAGAAAGTGACTGCGGTAGATGCTGTTCAAGAAAGAGGATGATCTTTGCCCCAGAGCTGTTGTAAATGATCTAATTGCAAATGACGTATGGGACAACGGGGAGAGAGACAGATACATACAGGAGAACACGCTGGTCAGCAGAACAGTAACCTAATTGCTGTAGAGTTTTTTTCTAGGTATGGCAGCCTGCAGGAGAAGGGAAGGAAGGCAATAAATAGCTTTGCAGGTATTTTACAAGGAGCAGAACAAGGGTCAGCAACAGAGCAAAGCTGAGCAGAGGTGGTAAAGGAGAGGAGGAGGGGGCGGAGGAAGTGAGCGGCATCACTGACCACCACAGGGCAGAGCCACCGCTCCACCACCAGCTCCAGGCAATGGAGATGGCTGGGGCAACCTCTGGCAGGCCTGGACAGCAAAGGTTACGATTTACTCAACAGAGGAAGTTTTATTCCCTTCCTTCCCCTCTCCCCAACAGCATACTTACTATTAGAAATAACAACAACAGGTTTGAAGTCACGCTCTGCATGCGGGTTTTTATTCTGGTCCTAAGGGGAGCCTTGACTCAGGTTATGCCTATACCACACGTGCTGGTGGTGCACAGAGGTACCAGAGAGAGCTTGACCGCCAGGAGAGATGTCGCTGCAGTTCTAAGGACTCCACCTTGCAGGCCTGCCTAACTCTCTAGGACTTACATGAGTGCCTACGCAGCCTGCAAACTCTTCTGGCACTTTTATCAGGAGCCATGAATTCCCTAAAAAATGCCTCCCAGGAGGGAAGATGAGAACCTCTCACCAATAGAAATCATGTAACAGAAAATCCTTGAAAATGAAGATATAAAATCCATTGCGTACTTTGGTCGTCTTCTGAGGAAGAGCCCCAAGGTTTAGGTGAGTAGGTGGTCTACCTAAGGCCTCCAGAAACTGCAGTATCGAACAGCTGGGCGTGCAAGAGTGCTGGGGCATGAATGAGATCCAGCAGAAGACAGTATAGCTTGGATCAAGAGGGGAGAAGGAGCTGCCTACATGCAAAATACTGGATCCTTTTGGAGGTCTTAAGAAATGCCCAACTGTCTGCACAAGCACCTAAAATTGCAGCTACACAGTGTCTAATTTAAATATCTACATGAGACAGACTGGGTTCTGCTTGAAAATGAATGTATTTAAAGGTAACTGGGATAGCTCTGCGCCACATAGAACAGCTGGTGAGGAAAGTCTGTGGTGAGCAATCAGCCCTGGAATTTGTTAAATGCAACAAAGAGTAGCACTACTACACTAAGAGCTAATTTCTTTTGGAGGAAGATTAAAAAGGGTTTAATGGATTTTACTTTATTTTCTTCTTTGCATATGAATGAATGCGTGTCTCCAAGTTTTAAGGCAAGAAGTATGGTTTGGCATAAATTGCAGAGGAAGAAGATTGTCTGTATTATTGCTGTTCTGAAAATTTGTATTCTATAAGGCATCAAAATACTGATACACAATCCATGGGTGCCTAATTATCTATTATTCCTGCTCAAATCAAGATTTCCTGCCCTTAAAAAACAGAAGAGTCTGTCTTTCTTTTTCTTTTTTGGAAATCTACACAACATTGTATCACAGGCAAAGGTACAGAGAGAGTGATCAAATCAAACGTGAAAGCAGAGGCACTAATAAAAACTTCATGCATCTATGCAGATTCAGATCAAAGCAGAGAGCACAAAGCATCTACTACACTGCCAGAAGAGGGACGGGCTGCAGAGGGGAGAGATCTGGATCTGCAAACAGCTTTTCTTCTTAGAAAAAAGTTCCTTGAAGTTTTATCAAATTTATTAACGTATTCTCAATTTACATCAGGACTGAGCACTATAAATCACGAAAGATCTAGTCCTCCCCATCACTATCCTAGCAGAAATCTGCAGAGAAGCTCAGCCGCTTCAGTACTCTTGTGCCACAGGGGAGTAATAAGTGATCTCAGTCATGTGGGCTCACTGACGTGGGATGTAGGACCACAGCACAGAGAAGGGGATACAGTCCCGAAGAGGCCAGGGTAGCTCAATTGGAAGAGTACTTCCAGTATACCCTACAGTATAATAACTCCAGGGTACTCTTCCACTGATTCAGTAAAGTGTGAAAGGAAAAGTCTGCGTCAGAAGATGTTTTGTTGTCAGAGAAACTGCATTATTTGCAGTGCTGAAAGTTGCTAGTTCCACTGAGGACATTAGTCCCATTCATGCCAGAGCCTGGCTGATGCAAGAGTGAGAGGAGAGAATGTGTCTGGTGTGTTTTTATGTGACTGAGATAAAAATAAAACAAAACTTGTAAAAGATGGTGCTATTCTTAGTGCCATTTATGTATTGCTGTGGGGTGTTGTAATTTCACTGCACAAGACAACACCTGTATTAAGCAATACTATGTTATATAATAATGGTGAGCACCGACCCCTCTCCAAATGTTTTCATGTGATGTCATGGCCTCTTAGCTCTTTTAAGCCATCACGGTCTCATTTCTAACCACTTCTTGGCTCCCACTTCCTCATTATCCACCAGCAAGGGCTCTGCATTAAAAGCCTGGGCGGCTCTCTCACCAACCTCAGTTGGCTCAAGGACTTCTGAATTCCTCTCCGAGCTTCATTCATAGAAAGCATTTGCCACAAAACCATAACCACACAACACAGCCTGGTCCACCATGAGATCCACCTGAAGCAGTGCAACTTGTTTGTCCTCAGTGCTGCAGGAGAGAGGAATTTGGCTTTAAAAATACTGGCCTGCCAATCTTACTTTCTAACTGTGAACCAGTTCCCTGGAGATTTAGTAGCTTGGGCACAAATACAGCGTGAAATGTTTTCCTCTGTGGCCCATTATCAAGCAGGGTCAAATAAACCACTGAGGTGGTATTTAATGGTAGATTTCCACTAAATGTCAGACCTCTGGCTTTCACATATGTTTTGAGTTAGCACAGCAGCTGTTCGAAGCAGCTGCAGCAGTTGTGAATTTGCTGGGAGCAGCAAAGTAAAAGAGGAATGGATGGGAAACCTTGTAGATTAAAAGGAAAGAAAAATTCCTGAAGGACAGCAATCATCAGGTATTCAGCAGAAATTCCCTCTCCAGAAATGAAACAGCTTTCGGCACCAACAGTCAGCTGTGCAAGGAGCATGGAGGTCCTCAGCTCCTTAGGAAATGCCAATAACTGCCAAAAGGTTAAACTGAAGAAACAAAAAAAATACTATATAAGATATATTGTAACACAAGTTATTGCATCTGAGATCTCCTTATGAAGGTCTATGACACGACTTGTTTAACACATGCTTCTCTAAAATACATTCAAAGGGATGCTATGAAGCCTTGATGCCCTTTTAAAAACAACTCTATGCAGCAAAAGCTTGGAAAATATCATAATCAAACTGAATCTATCTCCAGGTAAGTGACAATTAATTACTACTACATTTTACTGCTTTGTTTCAGAAGTCCAAAATAAGAGCTACTACTTGCTTTATAAAACTATTTCCCAACCTGAGCAAATCTTACTCTTCAGATGCTTTTGATGATATTTAGACTAAATATTTGGGTTTTAATTTGTATCCTGTGATGTTCAACTATACACCTGTGCACCCAAGCACAGAAATTCAGTCCTTTTCTCTCTTCACTGCTTATTCAGTTCTGAACTTTTCTCACGAACCAAAGCCTTCAGAATCCAGTTTGCTCTTGTCATATAGTTCTGCACTCCTCCAAGCTGTCGTTATCCTAATGGCAACAGGACAGCCAGAATTATGTCCCTGATTCAAACGGCATATCAGTCCCTATGCTGTGACATGCTGGAACTGGACATTTAGCTTGAAATTTAACATGCTTATTTTTACAGGCCATTTAATGTCTCATGTAACTTCCCAGGCCTTTTAATACATCCCTAAACTTCCTCAATTGATTCCATGTAGAAATTTCACGTTATTTGTATGGATGTTTGTCCCTTCCTGGATTTCATTTTGTTATTCTCACTTTCAATCTAGGTAGGTTTTGATGTGTGCCCTGTGTCCTCTGCAGCTCTTCTGGAATTGCATGGCCTATGAATATCATAGCAGACTTTTCCTTCTACAGCATTAGTATAGAAATAAACAAAGCTGCTTCTAGTACTAGTAAATCTTGGGCATTTAATCCATTTTCCTTCTAGTTTTAATTCCTAAAGATAGTATGCATCACATGCAGTGCCATTTTACCCAGGTAGTTTGAATTCACCTTTCAAATAATATTTCATAAGCTCCTGTATCACAACACACTTCTGAATGCCAGACTGGGATGACTGAGTTTCTTGCATCTGGCAATTTTTTAATTCTACTTAATAAGAATTAATATAAGAAAATGTATTCTTTATAGATCTGTGTCATTGCTTGTTTGGGCTTATTGTTCTGTTTCCTGAATACCTACAAATAGCTTGAGATTCAATGCAATCTGTAATGCAAAGAAATAAAATATTACTTGCACCACGTCTGAATCCTTACACTATGCCCTCTTCTCAGGCTGCTTTGCCAAACTGCTTTCAGTCTTTTGCAATTACACTTTGATCTTTTATTATAGATTGGAAACGTTAGATACAGATTTCTCAACAGATCTCAACAGATCTCTCAACAGCAAAAAGGCCCCTGATTCAGTGGTTTGTTGAGACCACTCGACCCTGCTTCCTTTTCTCTTTCCTGCAGTCCTGTAAATTGTAAGTCATATCCCTGACGCCCATGGAATCTGACTGACCACAGCATCCTTCATCTCACAATGAAGGTCTACATGAGGCTGCGGCAAATTAGCTGTGGATGTAAGCTTGCTTTATGCGAGTATCAGTTGAACATCATTTAATCATTAAAACGGAGCAGAAAAAACTCCAATAACTAAAGTTTGCACGAGAACTCAGCAAAATTGACAATGTCAGTAGCCTTCTATATCAACGAGTAAATGGAAATCCATTTGCACTGGCTGTAGGACAAACTATTTCTCACAGAGGGCCTGATCATTCCTATTCCTCAACAAAAAACAACTATACAAACCTGGTGTTGGCGGAAATGCATCAAAAGATACATGACAAACAGAGAAACCTAATCGAGATCCTAATCTCTTCAGCCAAAAACCTGGTACAATTCTCCAAAAAGTGAATGACTTTTTCCCAGATGGACTAATCTTTTTGTGTAGCCAAAGAGAGAGGAAGAGGCAGATTCTGGCTCAGCCTGAAAGTGCCTTGGTCAGGCCCAGAAGAAAAGTCCTGTGGGAGACCTGACTCTGCCTGACGGCCTAGGCCTGCTCCTGGCTGCTGCACCAGCAGCTCCTCTCACGGCTTGGCTGAGGAGGACAGAAGAAGACACATGTCAAACAAAGACTGTGCCTCCTCCTCACTCACGGCCCTCCACGCAGCTAGAGAGTATTTTTGTCCTCTACGGCTGCTAGCCAGGCAGGAAAGCGTATAAGCTGCAATCTCTTTTAGGGATGCTTGTGATCACATACTGCACTTTTAACATAGTTACTGAATGGAGAAACACAATAAGGGAATACATTCTTTCCCTGTATTTAAATGACCACATTTTGCATCACCAGAATGAAAATGTGAAGTTATAGCTTAACTTAAGGAATTAAAATATTAACTGATGTAACCCATTTCAAATCTTTTTTTTTTCCACTAAACTTTATATTCTGTCATTTTGATTCATGAAGCTTTGTCTTTTTCACTAATAAAATAAAATTAAAACCTTTTCTATTCTCAGTCAGTAGGGAGTGATACCTAACAGACTGATCTCTACCTATTTATGCACAGGAAACGAACCACTGTATTTCAAATATCTCATTAACTGTTGTTTCGCAAATTGCTCCTATTTTACTTAAAACTAAGCTTGTTTTTAAAAAGAAACACTGCTTGTCAGTGTCATCAGCTATAATTTCAAATTAGACACCACATTTGGTGAGTATCGTAACACGTGGGGTGTCTACATCTAGACACGTACGCTTACGCAAGATCTCCTAAATACAATATATTTACACAAATGATGGTCACTGATAAGAAAGCACTGTCTCTTGCAACCTTGTGTACACAGCAACTTTAAAAATAAGTAAATTTTTATCTACATACTAATATTTTAAAGATTTTTCATCTGTTGTCTCTGATAATTAATATCGAGGAAAAATGAGGGCTGGACATATGAATTTTTCATATAATATTGAGGTGGAGATGAATGTAGTTAGCAATATACTGTATTATATTTTCTTCAATAATATCTTTCTAAACGATTCCATCTTTTAATCTATAGCATGAAATCTTATGCGGTTTTACTGCCTTCTCCTTTTCCACCGCTCACAGATGATGCCTGGCGAGAGCTGAGCTTGCTTTGAAATCAAAGGATGGAGAGAACTTGACTTCACTGAAAGTCTGACATGATGGTTAATGCATTTATCCACTAAAGAAGAACCTCTGGGTGATATGTGAAACCTGTGCAAGGGGCCCTGCAGTACGTCTATGCCCCTACTGAAATCCACTTAGCAGCCTGTCAACAGATACCGGGACTTTCTTTTGCCAAGTGGTTTATGTCTGAGCCTTCTTTCACAGCAACAGGTAATATCCCAAACTTCCCATCTCCTGCTAGGAATCTAAGCCATTTTTCTTGGCAGCGGAGTACCTTCTCTGGCTCATAAAAGACCTTCTTAAATGAAAAAAGGTTGAACAAATAAATCCCAGTAATACAAATGCTTATCTTCAGCAAACAACAGGAATGAGCAAAAGGGAAACACTGAAAGAAATGCTGTGACTGTACGCACAAGCGCAGCCTACGCTGCACAAACAAGCAGCCCAGTTGTTTTTCCTCCATCACTCCGGACTCAAGTGCTACAAGGTCGAGAACTTTGACTCAGAACTTTAATATTATTTCAAACTATTTTTTTCTTGGAGAAAGGTAAGGACAGAAGAAAAATGTGCTAAGACATGTATTAAAAATAAATCAGCAAAGGGACTGACTGAAAAGGAGAAAAGCTGTGAGAAAAGAAACATGGCAAAACGGCAGAGAAGAAAATGCTCAGGAAAAAAGAGTCTCAGACAGACATTGTTTCATCCACGTATCTAGCAAGGGCTACCTGTGGAGGTAGCTTAAGGTAAAGGAGGAGCAGGCTGCTTCTCCACTCTAAGTAAGACAGGTTTCTCTACAGCTATTGTTAAAACGAAAACAAAGAGCAGCAAAAAACCTGAAACTAAAACATAACCCCCTGAAAACATCAAGGAACAGAAAGCACTTTTATCTTCTTCCCTCTCATCTGCCACGGGCAGCAGCGCTCACCTCTGGAACTGGGGAAGGAGTTGTTCAGCTGCTCCATCACTTCCTCCAACCCTGTGCTTGTGTCCTGGGGAGGGCTGAGCAGCTCATCCTCGCCTGGAAAGCAAGTCCACACCACTGCGTGAGAGCCACTATAAAACCATTTGTTAACAGCTTGCTATTGCATATGTCCTTCATGAAGCTAAGGCTGTTCACTTAAACACATTTTCTGCTCAGTGTACAACCAAAATTTTAAAGGTGGATTTTGCTGACTATTATGCTTGTCTTTCTTTTTAAGGATCTAAGTGAAATTAAACCATGAATTTTAAGCGATTAACACTGACTTTAATTCATAAAAAGGGATTTAAGAAATAACCTACTCTGGTAGAAGAAGTGGGGTAAAATGTCTGCTAGGAACATTTAGTTCCATAAATGACACTCGTCGTTTCAGCTTCTCTTATTCTATTAATGGAAAAAGAAATTGCTGTTGTGAGTGCTGCTATTGAGCAGCTTTCTAATAGTGCTGGATTCACGTTAGCATTGCTTTGCCTAGCTGCGTAAATCAGTAGAAACCCAGATTCTCATCTGCATCAGTATTAATATTTCTGACAGTTTAATTGCATCAGATTGGTGCTCCAAGAACATTCAATTGTACTGTAAAAGGGTTTAGCAGCAGTTTAATAAAGTGAAATACATTTCTCCCACTGAATAATTTCTATAACCTGATTATAGGGCAGCAGCTTAATGGGAAATTCAATACATTTTAGTTTTACTGGGTTTTTTTTGGTCATGGTTTCAGATAACTAAAATCCATATGTTGATTTTACTGTAGACCCTAGCCTCCAACACAAATAAAGCATCTGGAAAAAAAATACACCTAAAGGATACACTTTGAGTGAGATTCTCCTTTTTTACTATATTTCTTTAATCCCTATTAAAACACAAAAGCAATTTTGCCTGCTGTAATAACCATGAGAGGTACAACCTTACTTTGAAAATGACTTAACGATCCTTTATTCTAACCTGTCTTGCCCTACTCAACTTGAGTAATAAACTGCCTGATTTTCTGTTAGCATTTACATTCTTTAAACATTGAAGTGCTCCATGCTAGTGGAAAGCCTACTAGAAGAGATGCTAAAGGAACACTTCAGGACTGCATACATTTCCTGTTATTAGGCTTAGTGTCAGCCTCACCTTAGGGCCAGGAGTTTCACAAGAGTTATTACTGATCGAGAGTAATTTTTCCCACTCAGTACAGTAAGTGGGGTAAAGTGTCTGCAAGAAGCACTTAATTCATATAAGTGATGGTTTTTGTATCAGCTTCTTTTATTCCATTAATCGTCTAAAAATAGCTGATGAGACTGCTTGCAGTTTGTTCAGCTTTCGACTGGTGCTGGATTCACACAAATAAACTCACACCATGAGTTACTTTTGCATCAAGTGTTGCGCTGACAGAGGTGCCTTAGCAGAAGTAACATCTTTCCAGCCTCTGCTGGATGCCAAGGTGAAAACTCAGAGCGAGATCTTGCTGCTTCTACCCAGGCCAAGGATCTTATCAGCATGCCTGCAGAAAACCACCTGGCCCTAAAGACTGAAAGAAGAGGGCAGTGGTTCTGCTGTCCTGGCCAAGAAGAACTGAGGGCAGGTACTGATTTCCAAATGTCATGGTAAGTGCTGATACAAACTGAACTGTGTTTACCGTATCTTTTATTTAAAATGCATTATTTTTATTTTTTCTCATTTGGATGATTTTTCTGAGCATTTCCTTGTAAATGACAAAATAAGACATTGGCCAAGCAACCTGACAAAAGTAAAGATACCTTCAGACCTCAGTTACCTTTCTTTACCCAAAACAGTCTTCCCCATTCATGTTTCTACAAAAGGTTTGGAGAGCTGGGTGGGTCTCAAATATTCTGGTGGTACCTCAACGAATTAAAGTTCAGCAACAACCTCTTGGCTCACATGCCTCAGAGAACCTTCTCTGCTGCTACATTACTGGGGGAGAAAGGCCAAAGATCAGGACTTTCCCGTTAGGACTCTATGAGAAGAAAAGTAGAACCTTTCCCCTTGCCCAGGTGTATTTGAGGTTATCAAGGAATAAGCTTTTCTATTTGTAAATTAGGATCTGACTGGGTTGCTGCTTTTACCAAATGGCTGGACAACACTGCTGGTGGAAAACCTTTTACAGTAATCTCTCCTCGAGAAAGCAGAGAGACAGAGAAGTACAGTGGGTCTACATTCAAATTAAAAAACACTAAGGTCTCCTTTCAAAAAGAAAAATATATAAAAGCTACCACTATATTACCTCTTTGCCTGAGAGAGCTAGAGATCCTCAGTGTTTTCTTGAAAATGGTGACTCCCTCATTACTGGGTGCATGCCTGCTACATGGGAGCATTATTTACAACACCCCTCTGGCTCCCTTCACAATTCAAGAGTATTTTAATTTCCGCTTCAGAAAACTCTCAGGCTAGCAAGCAAAGCTTTCAGGTGTGAAAGGAGACTCGACAAACTAAATTAGTTGCTCATTGTTAGCTCAGTTAGTAATTCTTTTTATAAGCTCTGCTCCATGCTGCCAACAGTGTTGCTTTGCCGAGTCTCAACACGATCATACTGATAATGATTCAACATCTCACTGTCCTTCCACGTATTGGCTCAATCGAACAAACAAAAAACCGCAATTCATGTCTACATATTTGCTTGAAATAAGTTTTAGCAGTTCATATGACTATATGCATGTTAAATAATTAATTTCAGTCTCACGAGTTAAATGGGAATAATTTTATATAGAGTCAAATGAAAAGAAGTGCCTTATTGTATGTTGTCCTACTAAACAATAAAATATGAAACTACAAGACTTTTAATAAAATGGCTGGGAACCACCGTCTTCCAATCTTTTCTTGTGTATTTTAATTAACATATTTTATGTGATGAAATTCATGCCATTTCTTCAGAAAGCCATGAAAATTACTCCACTGATACATTTTGTCTACTCTGTTGCAAAATATGTACTCACTAGTAACACGATGAAAGAAAGATCCAAATGAAATTGCTGTTACCTGTGACTGTACTCTCACCCCCAGGATTTAACTTAAGCATTCTAAAGGTAAAATTTATTTCACATTTTTTGTTGTAGGGCATACAGAACTCGTCTTGTTTGATAATGGCACAAACTGACGTTATTGCCTACGCTCAGGGTGGAAGAAAAACCCCCTGAACAAGCTCTATCTCCCACCACGATGGCACTTCAGACAAAGCAGAATGTCTCCTCCCGTTCAGTTTCTCACTGTCATTGACTCTTTCACTAACCGCAGTGAAGAGAAATACTCTCACTTAAGCCTCTCGCTCTCCCCCAAAGCCTCTCTCTAATATACGCTAAATAAATTTATGTGTATGAAGCTGAATATTATCACCAGACTTCAAATATTATCTTGTTGAAGTAATTTAAGTACATTTGCTTAAAGATGCTGCAACGGTTGATTGCTTTTTTACTAGCAGAAAATCCTTTCTACTTGGTAATAAATACTTACTAATTATAGGAAATTAGGAAAATGCTAGAGAGAAGTTACTAAAAGTACCAAAATAATAATAATTCCAGCCTCTAGCTACAGAATATTATTACTCAACCTTACTTCACAACTGATATGATGTTCATTATCACATCTGATGTGATATGTAGAAAAGACACTAGATGAGCACTGCCTATGAGTGACAGCTCAATCCTACTGATTGAGTCATGACATATTAAAAATAAGATCACATCATTTAACATAGGGATGATTAATTACATATTTAATCTCTTAGCCATAATTAATACTGTCTACATTTAAATCAGCCATGTCATGCTTAATAGCTGAAAGTCAGTTTGAATAAAATAGATTTTTAGTGATATTTGTTTTCAGAAGTCAAGCCCTGGCTGAGCTTTGTGTTTAATGTCAAAATACCCATGCTAACTGTATGCATCATGATCAACACCAAACCCCTGAACCATAATGAAGATGTAAACAGCCAGATGACATCAAAGGCCACTGCAAACGTCTACTTCATTCTCATTTGAACTAAACAGAAGAGCAGAGTATTTTCCATCTTTCAGGATTTTTTTTCCTGGAAAATGGGACTATAACTATTTTTTATGACAATCTGAACTCCGTTATCTTACCCATGGTTTCTGAAGTCTGGCTGCCAACTACACGAAGAAGCATTGGCTGACTGCTGTCTGACCTCTGCAAAGAGGTAGAAGGAGACGACAGTGTTGTACCATTCACTTTGGCATCTGCTTGCGGCTGAATATTGAAGAAAAAAAGAAGAGATTGTTACTAACAGCTCAGTACAGTTGCACAAATCTTTATATCTCTGTATTTTTTTATTTATTCCATGAATACCTACAATTTTCTGTCTGTTTTTAAGTAAATACATCCATGCAAACACTGGATTTGAATTCTGAATAAAACAAGGAAGACGACTAAATAAGAACACTGAAAATTGATTTCACCTTCTCGCTTGCAGCCTGTAGAACAATTTCATCTTTTTCTCTGACTACCCTCTACAGATAGGAATTCTCAGTCTGTTGTCGTTATTGATAACGCTTCACACCCTGTTTGGAAGATGACTCTAGAAGAGAGGCCTGAGGACTCACCTGCTCCAGCAGCTGCCTCAGCCTGTGCAGCTGCGACTCCAGCTGTTTGTTGTGATCCTCCAGTATCTGCATCCTGGCCTCCAGGCGGCCCTTGTGCTGGCGAAGCAACTTGGCTTCTGCAATGAGCTCAGCATCCCGGGGGCTTTGCGGAGAAACCGGCATCATCTCCGGTGGGGATGGCAGTGGAGACAGTCCTTTGTGGTCATGCTGTTGCTTCAAACGGTCATACTCTGCCTGCAAGTTTCTGTTGAGAAGTAAGAAGGAGGTAATACAAAGCCGAATAGGCAGTGCAGGCTACCCTCTGCGTGGGGCAGTGAGAAGGCACTTCTTCTCGTCTGATGTGATGTACCTGACTGCTGGGGGGCAGAGGCTCACCTGCACCATCTGCCTTTCATTCCGCTGAATCCATGTGAGTGTAGGCTTACACCTCGCAGATTTGCACGGAGCTGATATTATAGGGACCTGTGATACAAGCATTGCCTAAAGGCTCTCTGCGTCACCAGAAGTCACAATTAATTCCCTTCCAGGGCACGCGATGCAGAAGGCTGGCTGGGCTCCAGACACCCTCCCGAAGCCTGGGTACAGTCTGTCCTGAGCTCAGCCCTCCCTCGGCTTCCTGCGTTTTATCCTTCCTAGCAGAAGTCGGACTGCCTGTTCGCTTCCATGCATGAATACACTCGAGGAGTAATTAGTGCTAAAAGAGGACTTTGAGTGATCAAAGCACTTTACAAACACTAATCAAAGCGGACGCCACCTGGCTAGCCTATCTGTTTTATAGATGAGAAAGCTAAGACAGAAAGGCGGCCCAAAAAGTCGGAGCAAAACACAGAACTCAAGAGTTCATTTGCAACTCCGCTGTCGTCAGTCAGGTCACATCATCCTCCTCTCTTCATACTTGCAACTGCATTTCCAGCCTAGCTCTAAAATTACTAACCCAAGGTGAGGAAAAGACAAATTAGTGAGCTAATCTGGTAAACTACACTGCACTAACTTTTGGGGCTGTAATTTCCATCTTCATTTGGACTGCCCTTTCTAGAGTGTTGCAGTCTACTCTAACTTTATGACACTGCTAAGCCTGTTCTTTTATTCCAGTTTTACTCCAGGAAAACACTCCATAGTTTAATATGATCTATAGTGGCCCACATGAAAAAATATCCACCAAGCAGGAAGACCACAGAAGCTAAGAAACTGAAACCTTGTTAGGGATAACACAGACCAAAACTGCAAAAATAGTAACTTGTAACAGAAACTTTGTAGACAAGGGAGGCCTAATAAACTGCACTGGGATTTTGTTGCTATGATGTTCCTTTACAGCTTCCCAGAGGGGGGGAAAAGTGGCTCGACACCCTGGTAACTGCTTACTCATCACAAGCAGTGACCCAGATTTTATTTTTTCCAACTCGCTCTTATTTGAGGTTGTGAGAACAGGCACTTTTTGCCAGTTCTGCCTGCAAATCACAATACACACTGACAGTTTGCTCTGGAGGCTTAATAGCACCTCAGAAACCTCCCAACAAACTTTATTAAGCTCTGAAACACTTCTGAAGGTAGGTTATTGTGACCAAAACAAGAACTAGAACAGCATGCATCATTTCACATGGATAAGGAGGCAATGCCAAGGACAAGGACAGGCTACTGACCGTTCTTCAAAGGTACTTGTGCCCCTCAGCAGCTGCATGATGCACACGTCCTAGCCTGGGACTGTAGCACCCCCCCCACCCCCCCACCCCACCCCCCCGAACACGATCCCTAAGGGATGTCTGACCCACATGATCCCTCCTCTGCAGAAGCTTTGAAAGGTTAAAAAAAGTCATTGATCATTCTTAACTTCAGGTTGTCCCAAAATTCAAGATTTCTTTCTTTAAAACACACACAAAGAGGGGAGGCTACGGAGAGTTTTTTTTCAAAGAAAGTTTTTTGTTTTAATGAAATACAGAGTTTCAAGTCCATGAAAATTATCTGGAAAAGAGAAAGAAGGGCTACAGTGGGTGTTGCCTTCCACATGACTTAATGTCTTCTGATACTTCTAGCTGAACGAACTGGTGAATAATTTATAAAAATACAAAAGGGAATAGGAACGAGCATGACAACAGTATCACACATGGTCTTATTGCAGACTAAAGTTTATACAGGATTGATCATTAAGCTTGTTTTTCACAAAGTCTGCAGATAGCGGCTATTGCTACCCTGTGAGGAATTTCCCAGATGTACGATACAGGCAATACTCTACCAACAGCAGACTCAAAACTTTGAAGTGCTGTAAAGCGAAAGATAAAATATCACCCTAAGGGAAAATAAATAAATGCACTTGCTCACACTTACAATGTAATCAGGTACCTTGCTACAAAGAAATCTACAATTATTGCCTCAACTATCAATATAGAGAAGTCCTTCCAGTAACTATGGCACTGAAAAACAAGTGAGGACCAGGGAGTAATTCAGATAAAAATTCATGTCTGATACAATATAGTTAAAAACTCTTTCTGAAAGCCTACAGAAAAAAAAAAATTTGTAAAGGATACTGCATATTATCCAAGCAGAAATATTTCTGAATTTGTGAGTTCTGTAATTAAATGCAGTAATATGGTTGGTACAAAGGCATGTTGTTTTGAAGGATGCATGTGAGTTTGCCCAGAGCACCCATGTCACTCTGTTTTCCAGCTGCACCTTTTCAGTCCAGCTGCAGAGTCCTTAGTCCGGGGGATTAAGACTCATCACAGCAACCTCCTTCAGAGCCGTAAGAGTGATGCGGAGTGCAGACGATCAATAATATCATAATAATTGGGATCTAACACACAGGAACAAAGATCTGTATTAACATAGGGGGAAAAAGCTGAAAAGTAAAAAAGAAAGGATTTGAATGCTGCTGTAAGAATATCCTTAGAATAGGAGAGAGCAATCTGCTCTTATTCCTACCTCTGGAATAGTTTTAAGCTGTGCAGTGAAAAAGGATTGCTGCTGCAAGCCAGGAGTCCAAGGCACTGCCCACAGCCCTCGGAGTACAGCCTCTGTGTCCCAAGGAAGAAAGGTGCTCTCTGACATTTTCAGCATAAAATGGGAAGTAAGAGAAAGGGGATAAAAGCATAATCCTCTAAACGAATGGGACTGAGCAAGCACAGGCAGTACTGGGACACCCAGCCTCCCTCCACCATAGCTCAGGCTGGGTGACTTTTACATCTGGCTGTCACAAACAAACAAGCTGCTGCATCTTCTGATCACTGGGAAAATATATTCTACTTCAGTAAGAGAAATATTCAAAGAAAACCCCATATATTCTATTTACTATGCTTGCACCTCTTTGAAGCATTCATGAAGAAAAATAACAGAGGAAGCAAGCAATGTAACCCTGATTTATGCAACTGTAAAGAGCTGGGTAGTAAAGAGCTCATGAGCTATTAATCACATCTATCGCTGGCAGCATTAATTGCCTGGTGACGGAAATCCTAGTGGACTCCATTTGCTGAGTAGCCCTCTCAGAGGCAATTGAGAGTTTGTGAATTCATGTTATTTTTCATCTCCCTGCTTCGAATCAGTGATTTGAAGAAAGGGACAAAGCTGGTAACTGAACCACCTACCCCTGTCCCTCACTAGAGTGCCAGCATTTACTGATGATGCTTCACACTCAGAAGATCTAGTTCCACTTCTCCAGTGCCAAAATAAACACCAAAAGGAGCCACGGCATGTTTAGAAACGCATCACTTTCCCGCTATTGGCAACTATACAGAAGGAACTTATTTGAGGAGGCCATTCATCAGTCTTCAGATTTGAAGGAACACTATAGCTGCACGGAAACAGGGCAGCTTTGGGATTCGGGGTATTAGCGCTTCTCCAGTGGCACACAGCCCACTGCGCTCCCGGTGCAAGTCAGGGAAGCAAAGTAAAGGCAAATAGCTCTAGCTGGAGATCTCATTTACTAAGTTCTTGTTATAGCACATCTAGGAGCTGGGAGGAAAACAAGTGAACGTGAGAGAAGTCTCCCTTTTACAGAAGTATGTCAGTGATCTCAATTCAACTAAAATATTAAGAAATGTTCACTTTCTTTAGTCATTAAAATAGCAGGAAAGTATTTTAATTCTTTGCAAAAATTCCTGAGTCTCTGTCACTGCAAAACCTTATGCTTTCTATTTAATGCTAGTACAGTACATCCTAGTCAGTATAACCTATCCTACAGTATAACCTCTGTAATGTACCTCTGTAGATGGACACCAAAAATCTGTCTTTTCTGTTTCTGAAATATATTTACTCTTAAGGAAATTTCAAAATGTTTTGAGGACAGTTTTATAATTGGGTTTTTCTCTTATATTGCAATATAGTAATAGTGCCTTCCATAGCAAGATTACTTTATGTCTATTGAACACATAAGAAATGGTCTTATCACAATATTCCATGTGATGTAAAACTGAGCATGAGTCTGAAGGCCTAATACTCAAATGGAACATTTTCACCAATTGAAAATATTCTCTAAAATGCTCACATTTTAGCAAATATAAATTATTTAACAGTGAAATTTTAGCCATAAATTATTTAATGAAGTCATATTTGCAAGCCACAAAAGCAGCGAGGTCTTGAAATGCTAGCAGATAAATAATGAATATCTAACAAAAGGTCCTTGGAAATGAAAAAAACCCCAGTCAGAACTGTGTCACAGCTAGGTTAGTTTATAAGTCAGATAATACATTGCAGAAGAATTCAAAACAGGCAACAGATCTTTTTAAACTGTCCAAAAGCAAAACCTCAGAATTACAATTTCAAAGAGTCTTTTTCAGTTAAGTAACAAGTCAAGATGGAAATATTTGGAGACCAGAAACTGCAGTTAAAAACGAAATGGACGTCAGAATTCAATAAAGAGTTCAAAAGAGACGAAGAAAAGTCAAAACACAAAGGAAAAAAGAGAAGGGCTTTTTTAAAAAGCAGGAGACTGTGGAGAGCACAGGAATAAGAGAAATAACAGTGAAGTGTTTTGAATATTGTAGTATTGCTTCTTGTTGGTACTTGGTGCAGCTTTCCCCAAAACTGCTGAGAAGTGACTGCATGTGCTGACTCTTAATTGTAAAATAATACAAGATACAGCAGAGAGAGCTAAATCTTCATTGTCAAAAATCATCAGAAGTGCACGCAACAAAAGCTGGTCAACATGGGCAGGAAAAGACGACTGTTCATCTAACACTGCTAGCTGCCCAGCCGCTTGCCTTCCCAGGCATAAGCATCACGTCCAGCTCAGCACCGGCAAGGAGACGCGCTCTGGCCACAAGACCTGAAGTATTTACAATGGAAATTAAACAATCCAGGTGCTTTAAGGCTGGGCTGAGGACCGAGCGGTCACAACGTGATTTGCATCATGTTCAGCTCATTTCCAAGCAACAGATTCACTGAGTCTTCATGCTGCAGCAATAAACAACGTTTGCTCAGAGGGCATTTTTAGGATCAGCATGGGAAGGAATACATGTTCACCCACTGGACCTGGCTTCATACAAGGAATTAGGTCCCGGGTTGTTGACTACCTTTGGCAACAGCCAAAAAAGGTTTGCACAAACTCAGAGGAGAAAAACTAGAAAATAGAAATCTAAAGGGACAAGACTGTTTTTAAAGGTAGATAAGTTATATGAATGGCTCCTGACTGACCCTGTCTGAACGGCTTATTTTTCTAAACAGGAATCAGTGTTTCCTCCATAAAATCATAGTTATCTGGCTGTGACAAGCTATCAGGACAACAAGAACTTGTTCGCTTTTCAGCATCCACCTCACATTTTAAGTACAAGTTATTTATAGCCGTTTGCAGAGACGAAAGTCGTGATTTTGTCATAATCAATGAAAATCACAGCAGTGTGACCTCCACGCTGTCCTACAGAAATAGACCTCTCCGTCCCTGCTGCATTGAGACCTGAAGCATCCACAAAAGGTGAGGTTGCTTGTGGTGGCATCCCATCCGTAACTGTGCCTCCAGTAGTACAAATGAGAAAACAACAGGCTATAACCAAGCTTACAGTCTACAGCTCTTGTTTAATCCAGGATTGGCAAACTTCAAAACTGGTATTTTTAAGGTGTAATTCCTGTCAGAGATCTTTTAACGTACTATTCCTCATTAGTAGTTCTTATATTAAATAATGCTCATACTGAAACACAAGGCATAAACTCCGAAAAGGAATTTTTTAGCCTATTTAGCTAACTGCAGGTTATACTAATGTTCATATACCACATTTCTCATCTAAAACGAGGCTGCTTTAAAAGCCATCCTCCTTTCTGGTGGGCAGCTTATTTTGTATACAGACAGAAAAGCATTATGATTTTTTTGTCCTTCCTAGTACTGTTTAAAAAAGTAACACCCCTCCCCTGCAAACTAAGCTATTTTACTATCTGTACGGTACTAGTTACACAATATTTCTTAACTACAGAAGTCCTGTATGCAAACTATGATGGCTTACTTCAAAATACTGATTTTCCTCCACTTTGGAAAGTACTTGGGCTTTATGTACTACGTAGTAGGAAGTCTGAGGTTTGTTTCAAACAAAATCTCGCTGATGTTCGGAGAGCAAGAGCTTTGTTTGCTACAGCTTTCTGTCCAAAACACTTTCCTCATCCTTTACGCCTATTGATCCTCTACATTCTCCCAAATCCTCCTGAAAAAATGTTTTTGAACCTTCCTCTCTATTTCTCACTCTCCAGTTTATTATTATTTATATGTCTGCCAGACATTGTGCCAGCGTTTTTCATGCAGGCATAAACATAATCTCCAGGTGTTTTCTCTGCTACTAATTCCTCATAGAAAGCAGTTAGATTTTAGCAGTTCAATCTTCAACTTAACCTGGCCAGAAGATTGTGTATTCTGAACAGAGAGAGGGTGCAACACAACTGGAAACACGAGGGCATGAGAAAATAATGGCAGGTTAAAAAAAATAACTCTTACAGCAAAACACACCTTTAAAGAAAAAAGCATGTGTGAAACAAACTATTATTTAAATTAGTTGCCTCTGCCTCTGGAGATGTATAGAGATAAGTCTACAGAAAAATAAAAGCTGGTAGTTACAGACAACAGGCTCTTTCCTCTTCCTGGTTGAAGCATATTACTTATACAGAAAAACAGACTTAATCTGCAGAGCAGTAGCTGATGCACTTCCAGGAGGTAGATCTAAATCTTCCTCCTATTCTAGGTGACAAAATAGCTTATTTCAGGCTTCTCCATGCCAAAACCAACTCGAGCTGTTCTGCAAGTCAAGGCTCTGCTCTTTGTAAAGAAGTCCCAACCACAGTCTCACGGAGATGGTGGGGTGATGGAACCACTATAATTGATTAGTATCATCCAAAGAAGACTTATGCATGGAGACAAGATCTGACACTGTCAACTCTTGCATTATTTTCTTGGACATGCCTAAGGTAAATATTTACTGCATTAAACCCTCAATGTAAACAAAAGTACCTAGCTCTTAAGGAAGAAAGAAAAAAAGAGCATGAAAATGCCGATAGACTTTACCATGAAAGCGGAAGATAGCAGAAGGCAAGTAAAAACTTTTTTTTTTTTTTTTTTTTTAGATCTAAATGATTTCTATCTTACAGTCTAATTTTGGCAATTCACGGTTGCAATTATGAATCTGCTAGGGTCAATATCTACCAGTTCTTATGCTGATGGCCCAAGACTCCAGTGTATGATAGAAAGAGGACTGCAGTGTTGTGATGCTGCAAGAATGCAGTCAGGAAGTTTTTTGTGATGAAGATAACTTCACTTAAACTTGAAATTAAAAGTGGTAAATGATATTTGATATTGAAAGGCTAAAGAAATGGCAACAAATAACACCAAACAAACAGAAAGAGAAGAGGACCCAAGTTTTAACCACCATGAAAGAACTAATTTGTCTGATGAAAATGCAACTTTATAATTCATTTTATCCCTAAAAATGCTGTTAAAGTGAATTCCATCTAACTGTACAGAACAATTATTTCACAGATTCTTTACTTCAAATGAATTGAGGTCATTTCAAAACCTCATGTACCCCAGTGGCCAACCTTTTTCAGAAAAGCCTGTCTTTCCAAGAACTTCTGCCTGTCTTTTCCAGACAGAGGTGCAGAAATCTGCACACTCTTCCTTTTCGTAACAGCAAAATAAAGTAACACTAGCATGGAGCTCATTACTTTCATGGAAATAAAGGAAATGGTAGAACAGAGGGAAATATGAGACACAGCCATCAGATCTTGTCAGGGGTGGCACTATGAGTATTAGGTGACCCACATATGTCTTTGAAGCTTGCCATTTTGGAGGTTTTGTGAAAGAAACAGTGCTGACTCATCATTGCACTGGAAGTGGGAACGAGTTATGACAATATGATGTCAGCCTCATCACTTACAGAGAGCCTTCATTTGCCCCCGCAGTGCGGGCCTGAGGGCTGCGGCAGCTGGTGGCGTCACCCACCTGTTTTCCTCCTCCAGGTCCGCGAGGATTCTCTCCAGTTCCCCTCTTTCCTCACTCTCCAGAGAAATCAGGATCTGGGCAGGGCTCCGGGGCTGGCTCAGGGGGGACTCCTGGTTCAGACTTTGGCAGTAGTGCTGGATTAACAAGTGTTCATCATCACTGGAAAACAGAGGATAAAACAGGCTGTTCCCTTCCTCATTTTTAACTTTGCAGTGAATACGAGGAGATGATTCACTCCCAGTCTTTCATTTCTTACAAAGAGATTTGCTGAACTCTTTGTAATGAACAGCAGAGCAATGTACCTTCAAGCAAAATCTGCTGAACTATTTCACTTAGTCTCTGATAATTTTCCTTCTCTGCAGAGTCCACCTCTCTTACTCTCCACTTCTGCAGATACTTCAAGCCAAGTTTTGCCACAGCTGACAACCTCAGCTTTTCTCTTTTGCCTAACTTCAATTAGGAATTCGCTTAAGAAAAAATGCTGTCTGCTGCTGCCTGATCTGTGTTGTGGAAGGGTCATTCAAGCAAAGGCAAGGCATTTAATTTTACACCTACAAACTTTCCTTATGTAATAAAGGTGTCCTCTATCTATTTTTCTCTGTAAAATTGTAAATGAGGTGAAATAAAAAAATACTGACTTAATCTAATGAAATTACACTATTTTTCACTGAATGTTTTTTTTTTTTTTTAAATTCCAAGTGATGCACACTGTCAGAATACAAATATATTCTATTTAATACATATATATGATCTCTTTCTTTATTTCTGTTGGCCCCGAAGCTGTTCAGCATTTGAAACAGAAACATCTCTGGAAGAGAAAAGCAAATCCAATTCTGAAGACCTTGGCCACCTCCCAGAATTACATGGGTGTTTCAGGTGCTAAGGAGATGCATCCAGGCTCTAAGCTATGCAGCTCACACCAGCAATAACTGTGAGAAACCATGGAACGTTTCTCTTGACACCACAAGTCAAGGACAGAAAAAAATGACACTGCTGTTGGGAATCTTGTTTTTCTGGTAGTACTTACTTATAACAAAATAATTCAGTCTAGTTTTTTTCTGTTACGTTTGCAATCCAGAATTTAACAGGCATTTTGAATAGCTCTTATTGTTTAAAAATTAGAACTTTCCTTGTTTCCACTTTGTTCCTGAAAATGTTAATGATGCCATTTTATAGACTGCAGGAGTGCTAAAGCAATGTAGAGCACATTAACATTAGTTCATAAAAGGGAAACACTAATTTTTCACAACAGGCATCCTTTCCTTTTTTTAAACAAAATTTTAAAGGCTTGCCAGTTCCTCAATTTACACTTGTCATGAAACACTTCAACAGTGATTTCCTTCAAACAACTACTTTGCATTTATAAATATCCTTATGCATCTTAAGTGAATTAACAGTGAAAAAGTGGCATAACTATTGCAACATAAAGTCACTTTGCAAGAGGTACTCTTTTTGTGTGATTTTCAGCCTGCACATACTTTGTATATATAACTGCAGTGACACTACACATTGAAATGTTTTGTGGTATACATACACATTATCTCTTTATTTCCCTCCTTCCCTGTCTCCATCTATTGCTCTAATTGCAATTATAAGCCAAATAATCCAAAATCCGTAAGAATATCAACAAATAATACCTAAGCATAACCTGACAAATAAAACTGAAAGAATTACAGTTGCAAATTCATGGTGAGCTTTGATGTTGCTGCAATTTATATCTGGATCATATTTCTTCCAAATTTCAGAATGTACAGATTTATTCTCATTTTAATAGTACAAACTGAGTAACAAACTGGATACAGTGGTTAACTTACTAACTGAATCATATTAATACAACTTTCAATTAACCAAAGACTGAATTGAACAGTAAGACCAAAGTATAATACAAAAGATACTGCTTACGTATGATTTTGCAGCTTAGGACACTGAAGTATTATTAGTGGGGACAACGTGAAACTCCATATATAATAGCATTACTGCTATCCATAACAACACAAAACTGACATACAACTTGGAAACAAAGTTTTCATTAACTGTGTGAAACTATACTGACATTGCGTATGTATTAGTTTTGAGGTGTCATTTTAACTTTCTCCTTTTTGAACCAGTATATTAAAACAACGTACTTGGTTGTACAGGGGATTTTATTTCGAAGATGGTAGGTAACAATCTTACCAAGTCAAAAGAGAAACTATTTCGAAACAAAGAAACAGCTTTATTACTATCCAAGAACATCTCACAGGCTCACAACCAACCTTATAAAATACTAATGATTTAGAATCTCAATTTAAGTGAATGAAAACTGGCCAGAGTACTGTGCTTTAAAGGAATGCTATAAATTTAATAAAATGAAGATTCTGTCAGAATTTTCAAAAAAATCCACCCCTTAACCGGTGGTAAGGATGAGATTATGTAGAGTAGAAAAAAACACTTTCAGAAAACTTGGGATTTGAGTTTTTTCATATTTGATTGATTTAGAATCTGTGCTATGGCTTCTCCTACACAGTTAATTAACTAAGACCAAATTTTCAAGCACAACAATGACTTCTGGGCTTCTATCCTGTTTTCAGAAACATTACTCACAGTTAGTTTTCTAATTCTATGTCCTTTCATTCAGAGAATAAAGAAGATCAAGAAAATCATGAGAGAGGAGAAACATATTATCGTGTTAGAAAACCACAAAAAGGTCTCGGTGTGACATCGGATTGAACTACTTTTTAAAAATTGAAACTTTTATTTATGACTTTATATTTAAAGTCGTACAATGAATGCTTGTCAGTGATCTGTCCAAGTTTACTACTTCTAATATTTCACAGTGAGGATGAGTGCCTCCTTGATTACACTTGCAACTTATTTCAGGTATTTGTAAACCAAAGATTTCTGTTCAGCCCCACTAACCTTTTGATGACGCTTTACCGACAAAAACATTTTCTAGCTTACGGCAATTTAACCATGTTAAACTTAAGACAACCAGCTTGCAGTTCAGATAGAAGGATTATCTTTTTATCTTTGTCCTTAAACCACATCAGATGATGAGCATTTTCTCCAAGTAATATAGGAACTACTTGCTGAATAAATCAGTAATTTTTTGGAAGAAATCAGTAATTTTAATTTTGAAGGTACCAATCATCTGTTGCATACATTTTTTTTATTAAGCTATAATCCATAAATCTGGACGCTATGATATAAATTGAAAGAACATGAGTTCATCATTGAATAGAACCAGATGTGGCACATGGCCATGCAAATTCAGCACTACAGAATTTCATTACAAGTTATGAACCTTCACAAGAAAATACGCATCAAAAATATTAAAACAGCCAAAACAAAAATATTAAACAGTGTAAATATTACTTACATGCTCTCATTAGGTGAAATACTGTCATTTAGATAAGAACCATTAGTGTTCTCCATTTCTGCTAGCCTGTGGAAAAATAAACAAGACTCATTAAAATCAATTGTTTTCCAGAAACTTTATTTGCTCTAACATTCCTGAAAGAATTAAAGACCGTGATGTTTTTGATCAATTTGAAATTCAAATTAATATACACTCACTGTTGATTACCAAAAAGTTTTGCAATAAGCTATCGCAAAGGCTTGTTTATTTGTTACAATGACCTGGCTAAGCTCACTTCTAAGTTTTCAACCCTTTCTCTGAGGTTATATTCCACTCCTCATGATTAATTAATTCCACAATCAAAGAAAGGCCTTAAGATGCCAGGGGATTACACAAATTGCTTTGTACCTGGCAATGTCATCATCAGAACTGTAATGATCATTCATTTCTCATTGGTTTTTAACACTCAGCCCCTCCTAAACGTCCTGCGTAATTCAGAAATACTTCTCCTGATCAAGTGATTTTGCTGGAGAGAAAGAGGAGGTGGGAATAACTATTTTTCATTACCTTAGCCCTTGCAAATTTGCTCGCCTGGTGGAAAAACATTTTCATATTTGTGCAATTAACTCACTTTTTGATTCTTAAGAGCAGTATGAAAGCAGACAAGTGAACTAAAGCAGGGATATATCACTATTTTAATCCTCCAAATCAAGGAAAAATCCTGTTTGTGATATTCCACAAAGTAAATTACTTAACGGCTCTTGAGATTCACATAGAGTTTGGAGGTTTCTGCTCTTCTGATTTGTACAATTACACCAGAGTCCGTATTAAAAACAAAACCTCATGTAGAATCATAGAATCACAGAATGGTTTGGGTTGGAAGGGACCTTTAGAGATCATCTAGACCAACCCCCTCTGCAATGAGCAGAGACATCTTCAATGAGATCAGGTTGCTCAGAGCCCTGTCCAACCTGACTCTGAACGTTTCCAGGGATGGGGCACCTACCACCTCTCTGGGCAACCTCTTCCAGTGTTTCACCACCTTCATTGTAAAAAATTTCTTCCTTGCATCTAGTCTGAATCAACCCTCTTTTAGTTTAAAACCGTTACCCCTTGTCCTATCGCTATTGGCCCTGCTAAAAAGCCAGTAACCTGAGTGCACAGCTTAATGAAGACCCCACAGGACCTGAAGGCCACTTCTGAACACACAGGTGCTCTGGCATGCAAGTTAGTTGACAGGCTGGTTAGTAGCAACCATGGGCAATGCTCTGCATCCCAGAGCCTGGAAAGCAAAACCCCAAACCCTATGTTTCTTTAAGGAGTGCTCAGGTAGCAGCTAGCCTTTGGGATTTTTTTTTTTTTTTTAAATGATTGTTTAGAGAAAGATCTGCCTAACGTCCAGCTGGTCTCATACCTGCTAGCATAATGTTCAATGCGTGAATGAGTATCATCGTGTGAAAGCTGAGGGGACGAGGCAGGCCTATAAGGCAGAAAACACTGATTAATCACAAACAATACCCCTTTAAAAGTAGAAAAACACTTAGCTATGCCTATACCCTCACATCTCCATGCCTTATGCTTACGCTATGTTTGATAAACAGCACGTTATAACTCCAGGCGCTGTGTGTGCCTCCTCAAGCCATCGGTGCAATGTTTTGTGGTACCACACTGGGGATTTTGACCATTTTGCAATCCGTCTGTTGCAATGACTCTTCTTCACACCAATTTCCGAAGAACCCTCTTCCAAAGGATTTATGGATGAGCTTTCGCTCCGGTTTTCCCTTCACACCTGCCTCCTTCATTGGTAATTCTGTTTCACACACAGCCTGTGCCAGCTGTGAAAGCCCTGCTGGGAACCTCTCCTCTGCCTCCCGCTCTGCTCCAGTGCCTGCTTCCAGCACATCCCACTTAAAAGAGCCTTTAAGGACTACTCCATGAGCAACTAGAAATAAATACAAGAAACATAAAATGTCTGAAACGAGCCTTTAATAACACACTGCAGAAACTGATGATTTTGCCTAGCGTCTTTCCAGAGTTGTAATCTGAACTGTAGATCAGTGTGTTATACAGGAGGAAACTGTCAACTATTTTGGGTTTTCTGCCTGGCAAATCAGATGGTATCAAACTTTTTTGTGGATGAGAACAATTCATGGGACTTCTCATGAGCTAGAGTATTGTTTCTTACAGCCTCAACTCTGGAAAACGTCACCATTGAATTATGTTGCCCATGCAGCTCAGAGAGCACCCTTTGCTGCCATGTGGGATTTTGCCAATCTACACGTATCAGGAGGTGCTGGAATAACAAAAAATGATCCCAAATTGTACGGCAATCTCGCATTTTAGCTAAATTTCAACTTAGTTTTATTCCGTCTCTGCCGCCTCTCCTTCTGGAACTCCTGACTGAGGAAGGACTTTCCCCCCATTTTAAATTGTTGGATACTGTGGTTCACGCTGGATCTGCCCAGCAGGGATTGCACCGCATTGCAAGAGCAGGTTGAGTTTTGTATTTACTGGTTATAAACCAAAACTGTAATAATCTTATGGTTCGTAATGCTCCTGTGTTAGGAGTTTGATAATCCTGCAGTAAACCTACTAGATTGGTCATCTGCCAGTTTTCTAATCAGCCTGCAAAGGGCTCTAGAAAGTTAGGATCCTTCCGAATTCATAGAGCCGTATGCTGGATACACAAAATTCATGATCATTAATGTCCCTTCTCACAGAACAGCAGAGTTTTTCTCTTTAAGACATTACAGACCAAGTATCACAAATCCCATTTTGTCTGAAATGAGCTTTGGCCTCCAACTGTACTTTTACCCATCACATGTCCAAACATTACCACAGCACACCAGAGTCTAAAACTCAGTTCACAGAGTTCCTCAGGACAGCAGAGATTCACGTGGATGGGCAATTGCTTCTCTGCAACTTGATATCCTATTTTGTGTAAGAACATCTACACTGAAGGGAAGGGGGGAGAAAAGGCTGCAATTTATCTAGAGCAGTGGATTATGGAGCAAGATAACAATGGTTTTCTGATAAACTGATGCCATGCCCATTTTTTTATTTGTTGACATACAGTAGATGTTACGCTGGTCTAAGCTGGTACTGTCAATGAAAGAGGAGGTCTTGGTTTCAACGCACACACAAATGTTGCTGCTAATACTGTGCACAGACTGGGAAATCTGTGTTAAAAGTAGCTTTAGTTTTGAGCTGGATCATTCTCCTAGTCCACCTTACCCTGGCATTGCACATGTATTTGTACCAGTACAAAGGAAAGGACGGCCCCTGGCTGGGACCAACTGGGCAATGAAGAGAAGTGATGTCCCTTTTGGCAGCAGTGCAAGACAAAAGATGGGCCTGACTGCATGATTGCCTACTTGCTGCCTTGACACTAAGCTTCACCTTCAGAAGTGAACAAGGTGTGTAATATATATCTATATATATTTTAAAGACAACACAGTGCTGTATAACTTGTTGGAGCTGCGTCTGTCATTCCATCAACTGCAGGCAGGGGATGAGGCTACATTTCCAGGTTTGTCTCCACTTCAGAACATACTACAACGGAGATTTACCTCAGACAGCTTTTTAAAAGTTTACTTATGAAAGCAAACCTGTTGAGAAGCACTGCAGTCTTTCTGTTGAATTCAGCTGCTCAGAGGTACACTTTTGCCAGTACCTGAGCCAGCTTGAGAATGACTGTGCTGTATTCCAGGCTGTTGTGTAGACATACTCTTAGATGACCATCTGTGCTAGAGCTCCCTATCCTTGCTTTCTGAGCACACATACTCAGTCCACCTAATCAGTTTGAACAGTCAGCAAGAAGGCTGAGAGACATCATAGCCAATATTTAGCCAGGATAACCATCCCTTTTACAAGGGCTCCACAGCTGCATTGCTCAAGCTGGGGTCTGCAGGAACAGCCTGGGGAATTCCAGTCAAGTGAAGTGGCAATCGAGCAGCAAACACCACCTCCTGCAATTCCCTGCAACCCCAGAGTCCTGGCTGGCAGGACGAGGGCACTTTTCTTGCTGTTAACCATTTCAGTTGATGCTTCTTGAAAGTGCAGAATCAAGTAAATTGTATTTGTGCCACTGACAGCCCAAGTAATAAGACAAATTCTCAGAAAAAATGTGAGCTGCCCCTTTAATGCCTGGCAAGGAGAATATCTGTGCAAAATACTGGATAACGTGCAGTCAGAATCACTAACTTCTAACAAAAATTATATATGTATGTATTTATAAACAGTTCCAGATATTATACATGTTGATGTCAGGATAGCAGTAGCATTGCTGAATGCTGCTAGGTTATGCTTTTCTGGAGTACTCTGAAGTACTTTGAAAACTGGCATGAAAGCACCAGAAAAAGTCAAGATCTTAGAAAACAGGGAAAAGTTCTATGATAACCAGAATAAGAGGTTTGACTGCCGAAGTTGAAATCAGCCCTGTAACTGAGAAACAGCTTTAAACCTCACTAGCTCAGTAACTTGTGTTGTAGCCCTGGTGGTTTAGCACTAAGGAAAGGAACAAAGTTAGCAGAACAAAACAAAGGGCAATTCTTTCCAGCCACTATTCATTTCTTAATTTTCTGCTTTCTTATCAGACCAGACAAAAGGATTGTGCTCAGGAACCTGATACCTGAGTTGGCCTGATAAAAGGTGCAACCTCTCCGTACAAATCCAGCACCTCAGTATTTCTCAAGTTTTCTTAAGTATTACATGCGAGTTAAAATCCCTGTAGTAGATGACACCAAACCTTTGGTGCGAAGCTGTCAGTGTAGATATACCATAATGTTATTGCTGTAAGCGAACTAGAATTAAGCATGTTATGGCAGCTTAATTTCATGTTATGTCAGAAAAAGCAACGGCATTCCATATTATCCAAACTTTCTTTAAATGTTACTTTTAACTTTTCAGTTGTTCTAAAGGGTAAGAAATCTAGATCCACAGTTGAGTAGATAGTATGCTGCAATCGTCTCCAGATGCATTTATAAATGAAAATGCATCCTAAAGTTCAAAGCCCCTCTATTTCAGTCTGGTTTCAGCTTTTTGGTGTTTCCTAAGGGTGAATCCTCAACCATGAGGTTTGCGGTACTATATGCATTTCCTGGTTGCTTAAAGTAAATTTCCTAGAGGAAGAGCAGTTCACTTGACTTCCCAGTTTTTTGTGCTTCAAATGAAAAATATAAATCAATATTCAAATGTAGACATTTCACTATTGTTTATTCTACCAAAAATTCAATGAAGGTGCAAGCCATATACATTTCACCATATAGAAATATATAAGATTCTATTTATTAGTTTCTCAATAGTTATCAATATGTGAATTAAAAATAATCCTTATTTAACATTATTCTAAAATCATCCACGTAACACTAGAAGTAGCAAATGCCACAATGATAAATATATATATATATGTATCTTTAGTTTATGTTGAGGGTATTACTACAATAGTAAGACAATGCACGTGCAGGAATGCTGCAAGAATGAAATTCCAGTTCATAGCTGAAAAATTCTGCTTTTTTAACAGCTGAAAAAATACAGTAAACATTTCCCCATTTCAACCTGCCTTCACAAATTTTACTGTTTCTAAAAATCTGTAATAAAATATCCAGTGAGCTTTGGATTAAATCGGGCCACGGGAGTGTGCGGGTGTGCGTGGTTGTGCATAAAAACAATTTATAGCTTTATCTACCAAACAGCATTATTCCTGAAACTGAATTAACTCCATCAAGTTCAACTTATGTTTCAAAAAAAGCATTTAGTATACATTTAGAGGGATCGACACTTACTCAGAAACACAGGCTTTTAAATGACAAACTCTCATAAGCATTAGTAGGACTGCACCAAAATCCCTGTTAATTCAATGAAGATACATACTCCAGAAAGAGTATACAGTACACAATCCATGATTGCTGGGAATTCCCGGATTTATCCCATTCTATTCATTGGGATCAAAACCTTCCTTCAGAGAGTGTACCAAAGAAAATCATAAAGAAAGAAGGAAATGAACTTATGTAAAACTAAACAAAGAAACAAACAAAAAAAAAAAGTGAGGGAACGCAGCAGCAGTAGCAGCAGCAGCACACTTCAGCAAAAGTACTCACGCAGAATCTACTGGCCAGAAGTTGATCAGAGTAACAGGACTGCAAGACAAAAAATGAGGAGGTGAAGAGAGAGGCAGAAGAAACTCAGCAGCAAAATAACTACAGAAAGGTTTAAAACAAAAAAAAATCACAACAACTAAAAAACAGAAATCCAACAGACCAACATGAATGACTGTGAAGAGCAAACCAACCAAAAAGTGAGAAAAAAATTGGAATCTAAAATTAAAAGAGAAAGAGAAGGAGAGAGCGAGAACAAGCTGTGTGCAACTGCCATTAAATAACTGATTAAACTTGTTAAAAAAAAAAAAATAGAGGGAACTGGGTTACTCATTGATTTCTCCATGTGCATCATTATTGCCTTTTTTTTTTTCCATAAAGACTTCAAAGTCCTTTAATAAGACTAAATTTATAGGGTGAGAAAAGATGAAATCAGCTGGGAAGCTTGCAAACACAGTAGCCTAATTAAAAAAAACAAAAACACAGAAAGATACCCATTTGGAAGAAAATAAAAATTTAATGAAGAGATCATTAGTCTCCAAATTGCCATATGAAACTTTGAAGTTTATAAGGCTGTCAGGAAGACGGCAAGTATTTTTCTTTTACTAACTGAAGTTGAAGCTCCTGTATAAGGACAGGTAAAAACAGATAAAAGCAATGGCAATTGGAATCCCAGCTTGTGTTTTCCTGCCAGCCGAGGTTAACAAAAATGAAAGAAATAAAGAGGCTTTATGCATTAGGAAGTGAAGGGAGTTGGCACCAGCTGGGAAGCTCAAAGAGCATACCAAATGAATTGCTACTTAGGAACTTTAGAGCTACTCACGTTTCCATGTTGTCTCCCTCCAAGACAGTTTGCACAGGCAGGTAGCCCATTCGTGGGTGCTTTGCAAAATATCTTTTTGTTCGAAATTTGTTTTTTAGTACCTTGGCAAAGTCACGGACGTCTTCTCCTGAAGTTGTCTGAAAGCCACAAATCACAATGAAATCATCTTTCATGAGGTTATTACGGTTTTTTGGTTGCCTCTTCTTTTGCTGGGTCACTTGGAAGAGCTGTGGCCACACCAAGAAGAGCTGCCAATGGCTTGACCTCCAGAGCCACAAATTTGATTTATTTATCACCATCACCTTACAATGTATTACACAGCAACACTGCTAGTGGGGAGAAGGAGGAAAAAGGGAAGCTCCAAAAACCCCTGACAGGCTCATGCATCATTTCAGGTGATCTCAAGAGGACAAGCAATAATTAGACAAGAATTTGTCATTTCCTCATGTGGCTCAGGGCACTCTCTACCTGCATTTTGTTCAGCCTGAAAATGGCTGTAATGGAGGATACACAGTCTGTGTGTCCAGCTAGCTGCTTCATTGGCTGGATCCTGACTCTTACCACACACTCGTCATCTACATCTCACGGACTTGTCAGTCCACAAAAGTCAGACCTGTGCTCTCGGTACGTTTTCTTTGCAGTTTCCTTTCTCAGCCTCCTCTGCCATTAATATTTTGATCAAAGAGAAATAAAAAGCAGGTGAGCTGCTGAAAGCTCTTAGATCAGTTATTTCTTCCTGTGCCTGTTTAATCTGAAGCTAGCAGGCACTTAAGATCAATACCCTGAGGAGAGTACAATTTGCTCCAAGTTTTCTACTCCTTTGCCTGCAGTCAGCTTTTCTTGCTGCTGTAGAGACCAGCAGAGGAGTGCAAAGTGGAATTAGTTTCCTAAAGACTAGAATGAGCCAGGAAGAGTTCAAAGGATGTCTGCTGGGAAGATGCAAGACTTCTTGCGAGACTGATTAAGAGTCAGGCAATTTTCTGAAGGATTTTAATGGAAGACTTCAGTTACTTTAGTCAGGCTGCACTCCCTTCTCTGCACCTCACAGAGACACTCGACCCTGAAATACTGCTCTTCTACAGTAAATTAAGTTCTTCCTGACCCACATAACGATATTGCTTCTCCAGTGTATCTAATTTGAAGGAAAGAAATGAGGGAAAAGTTAATCTTTCTGACATTTTTTAATGAGCTCTATGCCTTCTATTTAGAGAGGAAGTAGGTGCTGGGACCTATCAGTCAAGCCAACCTTCACAGAGCTGCTGAAACACAGATGTATATATTTTTTAAAGACTGCTTGGGTAGAAAAATTAAGGATGCCCTGAAAAATAATCTGCAGAAAGACTGAAATGCATTAACAGCAAGGACAAATATTATCCCTGTACTGATGACCTCTACAAGCTTCATGTAAAGCTGGAAAGAATTTGACTCTCTTTCCAGTCAGTCTGTCCGGCAGGAAAATACGGTGTGAGCAATGACTGGCAGAGAAGTGACACAGCAGAACCTACAAGCCACTGCGGCAGCATCTGTATTTTCAAGAAACTGAGATAATGCTCGATAATATTAAAGTATCACTTCCTCAATACATCAGAAGTAAAGACATTTTGAGGAAGGGAGGGATTAGGTATGCCCAGACCACGCAGAGGACTCCAGAAAGGGGATTTACTGAGGTGTCGTGGCTTGCCCCAGCAGGAGGGAATTCCCCCTGCCGACAGCCATCTGCAATGCCGCTAGGAGAGCTCCTGACAAGATCGGCATCAGAAGAGCATGCAGAGCACATCATCTGGGAACAGAAAAAAACTTAATATTTAGTCTTGGTATAAATGGATTAAGCACAGCTTTCTGTTCAGTTTGTTCACCTGTGTCATTTATAACCATTTATTCTTGCTTTGTCTATTTTCAAAACAATTCCCATTGCATTTGAGTGTAATTTGGATTGTTTTCAGGCATGACTAACAATAAAACAGTCTTTGTTTTCACCTTCCTGGGACTGTTACCCGCCTTGCTCCCCTGAACCTTCTGCATGACAACCAAACAGTAAAATGGTGTGTTTGCACAGAAACATCCTGATCCAGCTGGTAGCACAAGAATCCCAAGAAGAAAATATGTCTTCCAGTGACAACTAGAAGCACCAGGTACCTCTCATACGATCCAATTTCCGTTTCAAAAATGTTCAAGGAGCACAAGAAAGGCAAAGAAAACGTGATTATTATGTGGACAAGATGATAGGCTGAGGCTATTTTAAGCCAAACTTTCTGATTTATTCCACAGATGTTTTATTCTGCATGATTTTCAGAGTAAAATCATCCAAAACAAAATTCTCAGCAGAACTGGTTTATGAGGAAGAAATAGTGGAGTTTCAGCACCCCAGCTTTCTTAAATCAAAGCAATACATAGGCAGCTGGGCCAAGCATGTTCCAAACTATTCTGAAACCAAAACTATTTCTTGACATAAGGAGAACTTTACCACCAACTGACTTTTTGCAGTTTGGTTTAAGAAAGTGCTTTTCCAAACCCCTACTCCAGACCTCAGCCCCGATTGTAAACACTAGCTGCAGAAAGGTATCTCGATTTGACATGCTTCCTTCTAACAAGGTGGTTTTTATGCTGGTGTGTCACTGTTCGTTAAACCCCAAAAGAAAAATGATCCTACATTTAAATCCCGGTGTAGAAGTTGTCTTCTATGTTTTATTTGAAACCTCTTTAAAAGTCACCTCTTGGAATAATAAATCGAGCTGTGTTGCTTTCAGGAATAACTGTTGCAGTTTTTCTGTCTAAATGAAAATTAGGGAACAGTCTTGCCCTTATTCTGCCTCAACCTTTTGCAGGAGAGGAAAAATTATCACATCCTCAGATATTTAGCATGAGTTCTCAAATTTCCCCTAAGCAGAATTAAAGACTGCAGTGCTCCAAAATTTCCTGGAAGTAAGAGGGAGGGGGAATAAAAGTATCGAAACACTTCATTGTGCACATCTAGCTATTGCAAAGATATGTCAAAGAAGGCATCACATGTCTTTTGTCTGCCAAAATGCATTTCAAGGTAAGAGATTTGTCTGGAGGAAGAGGAAAAAATGCTCTGCCACCTGCAAACCCCTTTTCATTGACTTAGAAAACAATTACATACTAGACGCCATAGCTTCAGTGGATGTCTTGTTCAGTGACACAGCATTTGGGTTTATTTTTCCAATAGCAGCAACACAAAAAAGATCAGGGCTTGCTGTACACCACATTCACTATTTTTTTCCCCCCAGTTAATCCTTCTCTAATTCATCTGTCTGCTGGTGCAGCCAGGCACGGCACATTAGCATGGGCTGCTGGAGTTCAGGATTCACAAGAAAATGTACTGGCTGTGAAAGGTTCTTTATTCTGATCCAGCAATCTGGACGTGGTTGCAAGTTTTCTGTTCACCACCGTGTTTGCCTGTTAGTAATCTGCATTTTTAGGGAGAAGATAAACCTGCAGGACCCCGTGTTGCAATGAGCTGCTGCAGGCTCTGGGGGTGTCTCACAATCCTTTTTTGTTTCTCTCTCCTCAAAACACATCTTATGAACAGGTTAAGAAAATAGTAGCAAGTCGCTGGTTTGTGCACTCTGTGCACCATTCACAAATGTCCCATGTCATCTCATTAGCAAGAATATGAGTGCTAAACTGCAAAACAAAACTGTAGCCAGTTCAGCAAGGAGGTATTCAGCTGCAGCCGGATTGAATGCTCCAACGCAGTCGCTTGGTTGCTTGCTCTGCCTACGACTCAGATCATGAGAGTCTGCTCTAGGAATGTCTGCGATGGAGAAGTCTGTTCAGACCTGCCCAGGCAGCGCCAGCATTTCTCTCTGACTTGTGCAGCAGTTCAGGCACATCGCCCTTTGCAGTAACCTCAACCCCTGGGGGACAAGGCTGAAAAGCAGCAGCCAATGAATACCGACAAAAAGCTAGCAAACACACATTAGTTGCCCTTGCAGAGATTCATATTAAATATTGCCATTTAAATGCTGCAGTAAAAGTTGATAGATAATGTAAATAAATGTCCATAAAACTAACAAAAATAGTGGTTTTGCTTTACTATAATATTTTAGGGGAACACTTTTTCCTCTCCCTTTCCTAAGTTTCTAAGAAAAGCTGAGAGTCTACTTTTATTTTGGCCATACCTTTTTTTTGGATGAAGACGTAAAGACCATTCATGTAATTTTACGAGGCTAGCCCATGTATAATTTTGATGCTTTATTTTCACTATTTATATTTGACCAGCAGATGAAAGTACATGACTAGGAACTATCCCAACACACTAGGAAATGACAACCAGAGAGTGCACTGCTTCAAGTCCACCACAAACAACAGCAAAGGCAGCTGAAAGCTCAGTCATGCTGCACCATGGAAGGACAACTTGTGACCTCCTCTAATTTATGCCTTTCTGCCCTGGTCATGAGTGGCAAAAAAGAAAAAGGAGAACATAGAGAGCAATATGGGATTTCTTTTGCCAGCTTTCTGGTATGAAAGAAATGTTCACGCAAAAGCGATCCTTTTGAGAGCTGTGAAACAAGGGCAAGGACCCTCACCACACCATCAATGCAGCACATCTGCACTGTGCTGCACTGAACACCCCGGCTTCCAGTCTTCAGAAATGAAATCTAACTTGTTACTCTTGATAACTTCCCTGGTATTTTATAACATCAAGTGATCATACAATACAAAGGTGCTATTAAATAGTTAAGAACTTAAAAATGCAATCATAGTGTTGCAAGGAAAACAACGTGCTGAGGAAAGGAAGAAAACTCTCACACTGATACAGAGAAAACATTGATAATGGAGAAAACATTGTGACCTAAGATATGAATGAGTATTTGCACAAATCACAGGCTTCCTACAGGATCCATAAAGTGAACTATGGCACTGAACATCAAACAAGTCATTAGCATGCAATAATATATTACGACACAGCATTGTACAAACAATGAACTTCAATTTACTTCAAACCATTGGAGTATCCTTTACTAAGCATCAGAAATTGCTGGCATGTATAGTCTATAAAAGGTGATTTAATTGGGGGGGGGAGGGGAAAGAAAAGCCACCCAAATGCTCCATTACCTTGCACATAGGAAATGAAGTTTTTCCTTTCTACATAAGAAGGGACAGTAAGGGTCAGTAAAACAGCTACTTACTGGTGTGCAGTATTCCACCATGGGATAGTGCATTTTATGACCTTTTGCAACACGGCCAGAGAAGAAGCAACTTTGGCAGATGTCATAGTTAAAGTGCTTTAAACTTCTGTACCTAAAAGAAGAGGAAAAACACCCCACGGCTTCAGAGCTTTGTACGTGACTGCTTCATATCAGCTTGTCAAGCTTTTTGCATTAATAAGTTCTCTTCCCTGAGATGTCACACGGTGTGCAATGCTGGGCAATGCTCCTCTGCCACTGAGGACAGGTATTGCTGCCTCAGACGTTTATCAGCGATCCGAGTCTTCAAAAAAATTTTTAACACTGGGCAACAGTGAAGACTTCTACACAATCACTGTCTCTCAACACACGAAAGACACCACCACGCTTTTTGTTTCTACAATGCTAATTTCAGTTCTTTTGATTTTCATCGTGATCCATAACACAGAATGTCCTGAGGAAGTAAAATTCAAATAAGTAATGCCCTCCTCAACAAGTTGCTCCAGCAAACTCCTAAGTGCTGCATACAAGGCAGGAATTTGTTTGTGTCCTTCCTAGCACCTCTATCAAAACAATTTTCCTACATGGCATGCCATCCATGCAAAACTCCGAATGCACTTTTGGGCCATTATTTAATCTCACCAGCTCTATGAGGCAGCTAACTGTTGTATCTGCTATGGTGAAGTGCTTGAAAGAGCCAGAGGCATAAGGGCTGCCCTGTTCCAAATATGCGAAGCAGTTCAGTCACAATGACCTCAAAAGAACATTGTTTTACATGTACTGAGGCACACAGTATTAGCTTTCTAAAAGCTTTCCAATAGAGTATCTTTTTGTCAAGTGTGTATGCAGGGTCTCAATGACTTGCAAAGCCAGAGAAAAAATCTGCAACAGACAGATTCAACTATCATGATAATGGATTTGTTATATAAATTTAAGAGTCAGATGAGATCAGACAAATAAAATTAGACGCAAACAGAGAGCTTCCCAAGTTCTCGATGCTTACTACAGACTATCCATTCACTTGCCATCCTTTGATTTTCCAAGTGCTGCATTTTTCAATTCCACCTACTTGTCCTTGGCTGTTTATATAAAAGCGTGTAAGTAATTCAGTAGTTTCACAAACCATATCTGTGAATGGGAAAATTAGACTTTGTGGATGTGTTGAACTACTCACATCTTATCCCTAGCTCTTCCTCAGCAATATTTATCATTTCCCAGTTAAGATATTCAAGGGGAATAAAAGCAGAAGGAGAAGAATTTAGATGATTAGAGGAACAGCCTCACTGAAGAAAAACTCAGATGCAAAACAAAGCAATATCTTCCATTATTTCCCCTGTTTCCCATTGCCTGTGAAATTGCATAGGAGAAAGCACAGCCCACACTACAGGCATAAAAGCAACATTCATGCTCTCCCAGGTTAGAGCAAAATGATGGCTTTTCTGTGTAGTACTGCTTACTGCTGTTGTCCATCTGGGTTTTAGAAACAAAATTATACGATACCATAGAAGGAGAAAACCAATGGTAAGAGACGACCGTGCATAAAAAGGACAGAAACCATACAAAGCAGCTATTGCGAAGCAAAGTGATAAAGCAAGTCTAGGCATAATTGAAAGCGAGTATTTACTTAGCCGTTAAGTGGATTCTCAACAGGCATACCAACACACAGCCATTTTACAACACAGTGACTTATTCATTGCCATAGTAACCATGGTGTCGATCCAGATGTTTAAATAGACCAGCAACATTTCCCCCACTCCAGGTTAATCTTCCACCAACTACATTCTTTCTCTGAGAAACGCACGCGTAGCTTTAGATGTCTGCAAATTTTCAAGGCACTTCCTTGCTTTATACCATGACAGAAAGCAATTCATTAGGATCCAATTCAGAAAATGCAACTGCATGTATAGGACAGATTGAATGTAAAGCAAATCGTATTAGTTGTGCAATCTACCAATACTTTGGTTGAGGCACGGAAGGGCTGCAGGCAAGAGCAGGACATAGAGGAAGGGCCATATCCTAACTGATAGATGATTTTTGTTCTCTTCAACTCTCGCATCACTGTACCCAGTCTAGGTGCCGCTCTCCCTCGTGCCCTGTCACCATTATTTTTTCCCTGAACAATATGCATAAAATCAAGCACATGATTTGCCTGGAAACAAGCAGAGCTCTTGATTCACCATGTAGTAGCACACACGGAAAGGGAGCAAGCTTGTACCTGAATCCAATAATTGGACACTCCTTGCAGATGTTACACTTTGCTTGGTGTTTGGCAGTCTCAGCAGCAGCCACCCTGTGCAAAACAGGCAGCCACACCATGGACTGTGGTTCCAGCCTCATCCAGTCCAGGAAGAGGGCTGCTTCAATCTCCGGTTTGTTGTTGGCCTGTAACACAGGGGGGAAAAAAAGACAGCGGCTAAGCACAAGTGATCTGTCTACTACCAGCTAATTAACAGTTCAAGCTGTTAGTTTCCTGCCTACTCTTTATCTTTTCCCTGAATGTACTCCAGCTTTTCCCCAGTCCAGCCATTTATAAAAAAAAAAAAAAAATCTCCAGGATTTTGTCTTCAAGCCAGGAACTGAATGCTGTTATTAACGTTTCAAATCTCTCTCTCTTATTCCCTATTACAATAGACAGCACTAACATGTACTCTGTCACAGAGAAAATCATCCACTTACAGGATCACCTTTGATGCCTGATCTCATGTTTCCCGTCTCTCTGATCTGAGCCTGCACAGAACTGCTTCTCACCTATTTTAAAAACAGTCTGTGTTATCCAAGCCCTAAAAAATGGCACGTCTTTTGATCAAAATTCCTTCCTCTTTAATGTCCTTCATTATCATACTGACCTTTCTTCTAAGTGCATGCATAAGGAAATCATTCAAATCCCTTCTCAAGCCTGTTGAACATGTAACCTCTCTGCCTCCTTAAATGCCTCAAAATCCCTCTTTCCCACCATACCATCTCTAAATTTCCTTTCATTGCCTGCAAATACAGTACAGTTTTGTCCCACAGAATACAATCAATTTAGCCTCATATTCCAGTATGTCCCACTTTCACCTCTTTGTCAGCAGCAAAAGAGCCTATGAAAACTTCCCAGCAGTTCTGTTCCGCTGCTTCCTTCCCATCACATCCTAACCACTATGATTATTTCAGGTATCTCTTCTACAGTAGCTTTGAGGCAGCTCAGTCACAGACCTGAATCCCATTTCGGCAGGTACCGTGCACACACCTAAAAAGGATACATCACCCCTACCTGGCAACACCTACAGTATGGAAAAAGAAACAGCAAAGAGACGAGAAACACAAGGCAACAGGGGACAACAACAATCTATCTACACGGGCAGGGGTCACGCCATACCAGCAGGCTAGCCACTGCAGAATAAAGGCAAAGAGCATCAAAAGGGATTTTAAGGAAAACAGTGAAGTGATGGAGTCCATGTTTATGGGGAACCTCTCTCTGGTGCACAGGGTGGTGCAGAGCCAGCACAAAACTAGTTATCTGAGAACCTGGGAGCTGGTTTCAGTGCTGAAGGTGAGGTGATGGATCAGGTGGAAACAGAGAAGGGCTCTGGCGGTGAGGACAGGAGGGAGGAGGACCAGCCCGCACAGGGAACAGCCCAAGCGATGAAGCAGGATACCTTCCTGCTCCACTTCTCTAAACCATCACTACGTGCTAATTGAAATTCCTTGAGACATTTCCTTCCATGCTACCCAACAGAAACAGCATATTTATGGTCTGAATATATTTAAATCCTCTTTTTTCCTTTTTCTCTGGGGTTTCAAATACAACCCTCTGTGGGCCAGTCTTTTATATTTCAAACTTCACAAGGCAGACTGTCTTCCTTTTGGCTCCAAACCTATTTGAAGCATTTAAATAAATAATAAGCATTAATGTATCATGTACATGGACCAAGATGAATAGGGGATTGAGTGCTGGGTTGTGTTTTTTTTTTTTTATGCTTGCTCTCAGTTACTTTTCCAGTTTCTCATGAAATCTGAGTTAGTATGACCTAGCTAAAACCTTATTCAAGTAAAAATGCTAGCAACAAATTTGGAGAAAAAAATATCACAACTGATCTAAAGGAGAGAGAGCTATACGGAAAAACAATTAGCTGTGGTTTTTTGGGTTGGTTTTTTCCGGTTTGGTTTGTTTTTTTTTTTGAAGCTAACACTGTTTATAACCTTGATGAACAAATTAACCAATCGATACTTGAAGTCTGAGAAAAATGCGGTCTCCTAGACAGAACCCCTGGCCACAAGAAAGATGTGGAAAAAAAAAAAAAAAAAAAAAAAAAAACAAAACCCAAACCAAAAAAACCCCAACAGAATACCTCCTGAATAATGCATTGCATTAAAATTTACTTAAAATGCTGCTGCAATACTCTGGTTAATTAGAAATAAAGATTTTTTGGTCAGGGCTTTCTTCTTGAGATGCTAGTTTGGGAAACCATCTAAAGACATATATGGATTGCTAGTATAGTGGTATACATCCTTTTTGGATGTTTGGGGTAAAACCATCAAACCACAGCGTATCTACTGTTATTCAGATAAAGTCACTCACAATTTAATTTTCACTATAGGTCTTATAGGAAATAACACCCCCCCCCCCGAAATATTTCTGAAGACTTCTGCATTAAATCCTACTCCTCTGTTTTTTCATGTAGCTACAAAATTTAGGAACCTCCCCAAAGAAAAAATAGAGAAAATCAAAAGTACAATAAAGTCCAGTCAACACTGGCAACAGAATTTGTTCGGAACAGCAGATACTGCCTTCTGCTGCAGGACATCAGTGAATTCAATAGAACTAAATTAATTCTAGAACTGTCTTAAGAGAAAGGCATATTTATAAAATACGATCATCCATATGTCTATTTTTCAGCTAGCAGCCAGGGCAGTAAAGGTGCTGGGGAGAGACTTTCTGTGGCTCACTCAGTAAGCCAGCATCAGCCAGGAACCAAACTAGCAAACCATTACCCTGCCTAGCAGACTACATTTTATATACAGAGGTCCTCTAAGCCTCAAAAAAATTTTGAAGAGGATCTCTTTAATATGCCATTTCTAATAGAAAAACATGAAGTGTACGGAAATGCTGCAGTGGAAGCTGCAGTCAGAATAAGAATGAGCTGCTCAAAGCGCCACTCTCCACTTGTAGCTGCTTTAAATTTGCAGCGAAAATGCTGCAGCAATGAAAGACTTTCTGTAACATCCAAAGATCTATTTTAATTTTGCAGTCGCTGTTGATTGCCAGCAGTCCCAATAGCTGCCTACCCAGAGCTCTGCACGCTGGCTGTACAAAACCTGTGCTCAAAGAGATTAGGTGCATTAAAATGTATCAGAACTGGTTCCAAATTATATTACATGAACATTTAAAGCCATGTGGAGAAAAGCTGGTCAGGGTCAGACAGTATAGGACAGACCTCGACTATTCCCTGAGCTGCTATTATGATTTTTTTAATAATCTCTAAATCCGGTAAAGGCAGCAGCTGAAGATTTTACGTAAGGGAAAGTCTGAATTCACACAGTTCGTATCTGAACCAACAAGATCAAGCTGTAAAGAATATTAATGGTTCTTCTCTTGAACACATTTCTCTGCAACTCTCAATTTTTATGGTAATAACAGAGTGAATCATAAAGTAAAATTCATAAAGCCCTTTCCAGCTTAGAAGTAACAATTTGTTATGGGGGACATTCAAATTCATTATGTTCCAGACATCTGTTTTTCAGTATTTATTTTGCAGAAACAATGGGGGAATAGGAAGTTGGGTGGTGCTAGCATCTTTATGCCATACTTAGGAGTTGAATTTTTGGGGGTTTTTTTCCTCTCTTCTTCCAGCTAGTACTTTAAAAAATACTCTACGCTATATTAACTTTATCTATCCATAATATGAAATATGCTTAATACAGTCATGATATTACATGAACAATGTGATATGTTTTTGGACAGAGTCAGACAATATAGCACAAATTTCTGATAACATTTTTGATGAGCTATATTTCTGTTTAGCTGCGATGTAAGAAATTAATTGGAAATAAATTAACATTGTTAATTTAATGATGTTTTCCATCCAGGATGGAAAGCTTTATGTTAGTCTAAGGAAGTATTATTTTGGACAAAATGAAAATGGGGAATGGGATTCTTGTGACTTATTTAAGTTTAAAAATGCAGAACAAGCCATGGACAGCAGTGCTGTCTCCCGGGAGTCAGACCAAACCCTGCTCAACCTTGAATGGCTTCCCCAATAACACTTGTGTTCTCCCCATTGCTAGCTGGTAAGAAAACAAAAGTCAAGAATTCATTATTTCTGAGACAAGTGCTGTTTCATGGTCAAGAAAGACAGGATTATTATAAAGGTAACTTTGGGTGATACAAACTGCTTAAATCTGCCTCAATCCTTGGAGCAAATGCTTAAAATCTTTGACCCTTTGCATTGCACTTGATTGCACTAACTACTCCAGTCAATGTTTTTAGTGTTGTGGCAAAAAGTAATAAAATAAAAAAACATGAACCCAGAAGTGAATTAGTGTACAGTTTTCTATCATCCACACTTGAAAAACACCATCTTCCTACTCCCCATACAGTAAACCATTTTAAAATAGCTCTTTAAAGCAGTTCACTTGTAGGACTCTTCAAGAGTACCTCCCAAAGTCAGGCACAGGTTCACAAAATCCTGCCGAAATAAAACCAGAATTGCTCTTTTATGACATTTACAGCATAGCAGCTTGAGGAAGGATTTGCTAGTTCCCCTTAGGCCAGCTCTCCCCTGTCAGAGCCAAAAGCAGAAGAAATATCCTATGAATAGAAACAAGGGCTGCCTGGATCTCTCAAAAGAGACTGAGTCCCTCAAAAGTAACACTGCATTTGTACGTTATTTTCATACAGACCTCTATATATCTATATATAGTTATTTGTACACAGTATTTCCTAACTGTTCAAAAAAAAAAACCACCACCACCCCAACTCACCCTTCACACAAAATAAGTGCCCAACCAATTCAAATTACAGCATTTATGGTCAAAGTCACTATCAGGGTCCTGGCCCAGGATTTGCAATACTCAAACTCCACTTAAAAGGACTAACAGGCCCCTATTTTGGCTTTTATTTGTCTGAGTAAATATACTGGATTTGGACACCGTTAAGTGGTTGTAAAAACCAGGCTGATCTCGCCTGATCATTGATCAAGTACAAACCTAGAAGTGAAGACTATACAACACAGAATATTAAAATACTTTCCTCTGTCAAAGTGAAATGAAACAAGAAGGTTTAAAATACAGATATGAATTAACTGTACATATTTTACTACTTCTTAGCTTCATCTGTACTGGTTTTTCATACCAAGTACTCTACTTCAAGTACACCCTCGGAAGAAAACATACTTAAAACAGTTTATAACCGAGAACCAAATATCCAAAATTTTATTGAGAAACAGCAAGAGACATTTTCATCCGAGCTGCATTCTGTTTTCGCATCACATTTCTTAAAAGTCCCAATGTCACAGTAACTCATCCAAGGCAGTGATGTGAATTCCTAGGTCCTATTTACACTACACGAGGAAAGCATATTAATAATTTTCCACCGTGATTAAAACACAGCGCATCTGTCCTTTAGCCCGTAACAATTCCCTATCCTGTTTACTTAAAAAATGCACCCATCACAGATCTAAAAGGAAAGTGCTTTCACACTACAGTAATACTGAATTCACTCAATTTTTCATGGATCTATAGATTGCTTTGTTGCAGTCTGAGCCCAGGCAGAACTATATAGCCTTCAAATGGTCATCAGATCAAGCTCTTCCCTCTCACTTAAGAACATTTTTTTCTTCAAAATCTGAAAGCAGAAATTACATCCCCCTGCACTGGCTAGGAAAGATGAGTCCCGTAACACCCTTTTTCTCCCAACAATTACTATCCGTATATGAAGAAAACTATGAAAAGCAAGTGTCGGTGCTGGAGGGATGTAAAGTAACAGGGCAGCGGCAGCCAGCTGCGATAAGGGGACCTGCTCCTTGGGAGCGGGCAGCAGGCAGGCTGCTGCCAACAGCGGAGCTGGGAAGCCCGCCCTCCCCAACCCTCATTCCCAAGGACTCGAACTTCAAACCGAAAAGCAGGAGAGATTTCCCCTGTTATCGCCGGGAACAGTAAACATCCCCTTTTTTTTCCTGCTGTTGTGCAGACAGACAAGGCTGTTGCCAGGGCACCTAACCTAAGGGGGCTGGGAGAGTGGTTTCTGAAGCGCGCATTTGTTGTGGACTCTGACATGACTGCAATTTATTGCTGGCTTATCATCACCAGAAAGAAAAAAAAATAAAAGAGAGAAAAAAACTCTAAAGAAAAAGCATTCCGCACCGTGGGCGTACACAAAGACTTAATTTAGTTTCCACACAGTAATGTAAACTATGAATCCCCACGCTATTTTTAAAAATTGAATTATCGCACTTCAGCAAAAGGAGGCCAACCAGGAGCCCTGTACAGTCCCCCTTCGACCATCCAGCTCCTCCAGCCCCTGTTTCCCAGGCTGCTCCCTGCCCCCCCCCCCATGCTGTCCCCCCACCTGAGGCCCTCGTTCCCCCCACACCACCGTCTTACGCCAAAGGGATCTTTCTGTACTCCTCTCCTCCCTTTCTCCTGGAAAGGTCTTATTTCTTCCCCCATCTCCATTCCTGACTGCTCCTTTCTTTCATGCCTCATCCTACCCACCCTTCTGTTCCCTTCATCACTATTATTCCTACTGCTGTTCTTACCATTGTTCCCTAAGAGTGGCCCTTTTTCTTCCCCTCCTTAGTTCCTTCTCCCTCCCATCCACCAGGGTTCTCCCTACGCTCCGATTTCTGCTCCTCTCCCCAGGACTCCGTCCCCCCTATTTTTGTATGTCCCCTCCTCAGTTGAGCCTCCCTCCCCGTAACTGGTCCTCCTAGAAGATCATCTGCTCTGCTGCGACCCAGGTCAGAAACCACCCTCCCACTCTTCAAGTTAAAATGAGGCTTCACCTGGATGAAAGAGAGGAAGAAATTCCTCTTACTGCAGGTAAGAAGAAAACGTATTTTTCAGTGCAGGTAAGAGAAGGAAACGTCAGGTTTTCTGCCATTGTGATTTATTGAACACGTTGAAGGTTGTACCCAGCTGTGCTCGGGTTGTTTCTAGAAATACCAGCAGCTGGATGCGGTAAAGCATTCAGCCCACTGGCATGTCTTCATTTGTAATGAAAATGTTGTGAACTCATTTTATTAAAATAAACAATTATTCCAAGGTCTTCTTCCTATTTCATGAAAGTTGTTTTTACCTGTTCCATCACTATGAATTTTATTGGGTTTTTCCTATTATAAACACACATAATGTCAGCCCCCTTTCCAAAAAAAACATGTTCCTGTCAGATTCCGAGGTCACTTTCCTTATCAGTTTTTCAGCAGTGTTCTACGTACTGTTGCCCTTCACTTGGGAAAACTATAGGATCCAGCGAGTCCTAATTTCTGAGGAAGGTTATTTGCATAAACGAGCTTTTGACCATGGATTTGCTACGGCATCATTTTGTGTTGGTCTCATTTGAAAGCCCAACGTGAAACTCGAGGCTTGAAAGCCACAGCAGGGTCTAACCCAGCTATCAAAGTTGCTCTGCATAGTTTATCAGCATGGGTTATCCACCCAGGCTATGGCCCTATGAAACTTTAATTTGGAAATGGCACCAAATACAGACTAGAATTATAAAAGGTCAAGACACGAATGATGGAAATGGGAAAACGTGAATCCTGTAGAATTAACCTGACAAAAGAAGTTTTATAAGTACAGAAAGCAAATGTCCCATTCACAACTGAAGTTTGTGGTGATTTTAGAACTGGATTCTTTTCATAGTCACTGTGTGTAAGAAGACTATTTCCAAGCATTAATATTCATTGAAAAAAAACTTGCTGTGCTTTGCTTACTACAGAACTGAAACTACTACATAATGAAACTTGAGCAGCAGGCAAAAAAGCAAACAACTCCCCCGCCCCCAACCAAACAAAAAAATCCCCCAGGGACAGTTAGGGGATGGGGAAAAAAAGCATTTCTTCCATTGTAATGTAGAAGATGCATTGAGAGTTAATCACAGACCATACATTACCTCCCCTCCTCTACCTTTTCATTAAGCAGCTGTCTTCATCTTGTGCATTCTGCTGGTGGTTAGGATAAGGATGAATAATTCCCGTAACTCTCTTCCTCCCCAGATTAAATAAATTACAAGCTTGAAAAAGAGCCTCCAGTTTGCCGTGTATGTATCACAACAGACAGGACAGGAATTCTTTCAGTACTCTTTAAAGAAAACTGGCATTATCCATTCAAGCAGTGGAAGGAGCTCACTGAACGCTCCTCGCCCCTAGACAGCGCTGCAGGCAGTCGCTCCTTTTCTATCGCTCCCTTGGGCACCTGGCTGTCACTGGTACGCATATGCCCAAAATTTAGATTAACCATTGCTCTTCGCCTAGGTGGCAGCAATAAACAGTGACCTAATGCTGGCAATAGAAAATTGTAAAGCCAGGAGCTGCTGTAACAAAGACTTAAACTGCTTGCAGGGTTCAGTTTACAATACAAGCCTTGATGATAATTATTTGCTGTCTGAATAACAGCATAATCTGGGCTTCTTCCACCACTGCCAGAGAACAGGCTAATTCAAATACATCTCGTCAAAGGAATGGTTTTAATACACCAATGAACACCACCATTAAACGACCCTTGGTACCCTAATCCTTCTTCCAGATTTTCAGTCCTCTTCAGAACGGACGGGCTCCCTCGACACACAATACAAATCAGAAAACCAACAGCGAATAAACGTGAACTTACAAACTGGAAGCAGCTTCTGACGCTCGGCTCGATATTGCTGCCCCCGAAGGAGGCCACTTCCCCCAGCTGCCGAGGGATCTGGATGGAGTCGTGCAGCAGGAGCCCCAGCCGGCGCTGGTCACAGAAGCCTGTGGAGCTTGCCACTTGCTTGAACAGGTCTGGAGGAAGGAAAAGGACACCCATGCTAAAGCATCACAACGGGGATATGGCAAATAGTGTGGAAGTTTGTGTCATTTCAAAGGCTCACAAGTGTGGTCAACAGCCTCGGTGGACACGAACACGAACGCATCTTCAGTTTGGCTGCTTCTCTTCCCATAAACACTGGTTTTTTTCTGTTAAATAAGCAGTCTAGTGATAATATTTAATAGCATTATTGGCTCATACCTGGGAAGAAAGGCCATTATAACACAGCACTGGTGGCATTACTAATAATAGCAGCTGTGGTTCTGTAACACAGCTAACTAAACAGCGGGATCTTTGAGCCACAACATAAATGTTTTTAAAAACATTGTTTAACAGTAAAATAATCTCAGACAACATACAGCACATTTTCAAATCCTAGCAATCAACATACAACTCAGAGAATCCACTTCTCTTTCAGATGAGTTGAACTGAAAAACAAGAGCTCCCTAACTTTGATATATCACAATCTTTTAATCCAAGAGGATTTCTAAAATAAAAGAAAAACATTACAGTGTGACAGAACCTGCCATCCACTGGGAATGTTAATATCATATTAAGTTTTCACATCTGAAGTGAAATGTCACTTGAAGCCATGTTCTGTTACTGCATCATTCCAGAAAAGAATCCTTACAGGACAGAATTACTATCCTTTCATAAGCTCACTTTAATTGAGTGGGAATTAGTTATACTGCACATACATTGAGGAGGTTTTAGAGTTCATAATAATAATAATAATAAAAAAAAAATCAGCATTAACTGAAATATTTATTTGGTAATATCCCTGTTGACAATACATGACCTGAATAAATTGTCCTTACTTTTCAAAGAGATAAAAAAAAAAAAAAAGAGAGCAAGAGACAGCTAGAATAAAATAATGCCCTTTTTTGGAGCCACCTTAATATTTCACCTGACACCAGGGATACAATTATAAAGGTGCTTCAGCAATGCTCGAGATAACTTTCCTAGCACTGCTTTGACACCTGTTTTCTTCTGAAGGAATAAAGGAATGGATAGAGAAAGGATTATTTTTTAATTACATTAATTTCGCTCTTGCCAAGGCTAGTTTTATAATAAATAATTTTGGGATAAAGCCTTCCATCACCTCTGCAAGGCTGAAGACTTGTGCTCTAGCACAACCAACTCTGCTCTGCTGCACAAATGAGAGAAAAAATTTTAAGGGGTGCGACTCATTGCATACTTGCAGCAATACTAATAGCAACTGCACTACGACTTTGGGCATGGATGGTGAAGCCAGACCACAGCCTGGCAAAGACAATTCCTTCTTCTCCCACAAGCAATTCAGCTTTCAGTTTCCCCATCATTAAAACTTTAAGTGTTCTACAACCTTAAAAGGGGGGGTTATGCATTACCATGCACACACTCCAGGAGACTATGAAATACAAATAAATGTTTTCCTTTATAACTTTGATAATCCTCAATGAAATATCATTTTGAAAAATATCTGTCCTGAGTAATTTTCTTGAAAGATTTTCTGAATACTTTTTCACAACACCCACATGAAACATCTAGAGATCTAAACTGTGACATTCATAGTGATTGCCCTAAAATCTGATCCAATTATACATAGTCATGCACAGACTCCGTTGTTGGAACTGTCTGTTTTCTCTTTAGCGTTCTTCAACTTCCATTAGCAGAACAGAATAACAATTGATGAAGAACAGCTATGGTATTGGGTCAAATCCTAAAGGTTGTTTTTTTAGTGTTTTTTTTAAATGCATGAATGAGTGATACCAGTTAATTTAACCAGAAAGTTACTCTTGAGAACTGCTCTTATCAGTAGATCGTTTCTGAATCCTAGCCTCACTAATGAACTGATTCATTAGTCAGATAAAACTAAAACTTCAAGTGGAATTTTTTCGACTATTTCAGGATTTGGTCTATTAAAATATGCAAAATTTGCATACTTTTAATATTTTTTTAAAGATAGCAACTATATTTAAGCACAATGTACATAATAAGACCCCAACCACATTGAGGAAAATATTTTTTAAAAATATTTTGAAATGGTGTAATGCAAGATGTCCTGCAGAAATGCATTTTTGTGTATGAAGGTGGGCTAAACCAGTGGTCTCCAAAGGGGGGGGTGCGTTCACCACAGGGGGTGCGCAAGACAATCTATTGGGGTGTGGTAAGAAAATATTTTTTGTTCTGATACTACATTTTTTAAAAATATTTATTTCATCTTTATCTCATGCTTTTTTAATTTCCATTTTTATGTATGTTTTATAATGTACATCGTATACTACTACAGTAGTACATGTATATAATTTATAAATAAATATACATCTATTGGGAGTGCACGCTCAGTTTTTTTACCGATAAGGGTGCATGATCAAAAAAGTTTGGGGACCACTATGCTAAACTACCTAAAACCATACTAAACAAATAACTTAAAAGTACAAGGTGGAGCAAATTAACACACTTTGCATCTGGACTATCTAAAAGAACGTGTCTATATGCTACTTAAACGTTTATGCAATAAATAGGAGGAATGAAAACAGAATATAAACATAAACTAAAACCAAAAGAATTACATTGACTTACATCTGTATTTATCTTCCAGGTGTGCTTTACAAAGGGATACAACACCAGTTTTGAAAGATAAGACACGGATCCTTCCTGTTCGACCCCTAATGAAAAAGAAACATTGGCTGATCATACGGTCCATTCATGCCATAATTTGTTTACTACAATGAAGTTCACCACTGTACCGTAGTTGTCATAAATGAAGTCCCACAAAGAACCATGTTGCACAGCGCACACTAGCCAGTTATTAGATAAGCTAGAAATGAAATATAAAATATGGTTGTGGCTCCACAGGTGTAGCTGCATTGGATTGTGCCATTGTATCAATTCAACCAGAAATGGTCTCATTCGGAAACAATTACTCACCTTTGTTACAACAGAAGTGAGAGTAAAGAGTCTTTACACTACGCTTATTTGAAAAGGCTTCCCTACAAACTGCTGCTGTTCTCAGAGAAGATGGGGTCCCTGACGGAACAGGAAACCATCCCTTTCGCCAAAGACAATGTAACTTCACTGTAATTAGAAATGCGATGCAGCCATCGTTTTTAAGAAGTTGTTGCTTACTGTCTGTCAGCCCTGCCCTGACCTGTTTGAGAAAGAGCCAGGCACGAAAAAGTGGCCTCGGCCAGTGGTATGCAGTGACAGAGGCACTTGTAAGACGTTCAGGTGAATGATGAAGCTTGCCTAGAAATCACGAGAAGGCAGGCAGGCTGCACAGTCGTGCCATTAACAACATGGTGTGGTTCCTGAGCTCCTCCTCGCAGCACTCAAACCTGTCCTGCGCTGTGCCAAGGGGCTGATATGCACCACATCAGTCCCTGTGCTGCCTCCGGTCAGCTTCCCCTCATGCGCACTCCTGCCTTGTGATGTGCCCGCCCTATTACTTTTGCTTTTTAACCTGACTGTGAGAAGACCATCTGGTTTAGCTCAATTTACTTCCAGTTGCTGGCTTCTCGACTTTTATTTCTGATAGCATTTCAAATATATAACATCTATTGCAAACAAAGACATATACAACATAGGAAGCCAATGCCTAAGAACGACATTTTTGAAGCAGAGCCTTATCAACAGTTTTGAAGCATCACCAGTAAGAACACCACTGGAAAGAAGATCAATCATGCACAGGCATGCCATAGTCATGCATTAGGCTGCACTGTTCGGCAAAGATACACGTTGTCTTTTTAATCCTACAAGAGTGTTGTAGGAGCCAGTGGTGCTCATTTACCCAGGCACCTCCCCTGCAAACCCTAAAAAAGGTGCAGACAGAAACTAGCGGACAAAACAGAATTTAGAAATTGCAACCTTTTACTAAAGAACCTTGCGTTTTTCATCACGAATAAGCATTTGTTGTTTACGTCTGTTTCCACGCTCCACTCCTCTTACTCCTCTCCCTCAAATCTTTTCCAAATTAATTATCATCTGTGCCCTGAGAAACTCCTGCTGATGAATACCAGGCTCATGCAAATTATACAAGAGAAGAATGTAGAATGATGATTTCCCTGCAAGGCATATTAAATTGAAACTTGCACGAATCATGAGTTGTTCAGTTCACTCTTCTCTCTTCCCAAGTCAAACCAATAATTTAGCATGCTACTGCAAATGAGCATGAGTGACTGATCAATTAAAACAAATCTGAAACGTGTTGGATTTGCAGAGCTGTGCCCATAATTAGATCAGTCATTGACTGTGAATTTGATTAATATCTTTACAAATGACAGTTTTCAATTATAAGAAAAGTAAAGATTCAGTACATTTAATTAAACATCTCCAGTACTGCTATGCACTTCAGTTGATCTCTGCCTACTAAGTTTACAATGAAAACTAAATACATGTAACCCCAAGGTCACCTCTCGTACCAGCGTAATTCAGACCTGAATTTCAGCAAAATAGCCAGGAGCTTTCCTCACACATAAAATACCTCTCTGTTTCATTGTGTCCTGCAATATCCAGCTCTCTAGCATACCTAGGGAATCGCCCGGAGGCAGCTAATTATAATTTCTAATGTCATACTTTCAGCACAGTGCAACATAAAGAAAACTAGACTGGACATGGCAAATCTAAACTGGACGGTCCAGCTTAGGAGTAGCCTGTGGAATGACCTTTAGTTCCCTCTCTGCCTCTAACATGGCTGATCTGGATTAGCATCCCTAGCACATCTTTTCTGGTTTTCGCTAACCGAGTATCTTGGTTTATATGTTATTTATAGTTGATGATAATTCAGAAGTGGATCAGAGTTCTGTGAAAGCCAAAGCAGATTAAAGAAATAAAATCTGTCTCTTAAATGAATATAGCCCCATTCCCTACTACCAGTACACTACACAAAAATTTAATGTAATCTGGGTAATCCACTTCACAGGATATTGCAGCTGCTGCAGAGGACGTTATAAGCAACTGGCTTATCGGAGGTGATCCTGTAGGAAGAGACTCTGTACAAATCTGTACTTTTTTTTTGGTAGGTGATCATTGAAGCTTCAGTGCTGTGATAAAGTGTGGATGGAGGAACAATGTTTTGGCACTTCAATACAGTTCAAAATGTCAATGGAAATACAATAATAGACCCATGTCCTTCCATTTCTATATGTAAATGTTTATTCTGCCACAGTTATGAGTGCGTCTGGCTGAAGGTGGCTGATAAGAACCTTAAAAACACAAATAAAGACTTCCACTGACATTTTTTCCACTAAATTCACCAAATACAAAAATAATGCCTTATTCTAAAATTACCTTACAAACGTGTTGGAATTTGTCTATGTGTTATGAGCATTAACCCACTGAATAGGAATACTTATAAATTTTCTTAAGGTAAATTTACACTGTTGTAGTTATACTTATAGGTACACTTTTAAAAATTAAATTTTAGATGAAGTATTCCTCAAATTCCTCAAATCTCCTGACTGCTAAGGGTTGTAAGCACTTCAAATTAGAGATGAACTTCTTCCATCTTTGAACAAGAATTATAGATTGAAAGCTATAGAAAATGGACAGCTCTGAAAAGGTTTAATACCTAGAAATACAGACACATGCAAGAGTCTATATGATGGTGTTCATACTGTTGCTTCTTGATAATTCTCTTGAATTCTTCTACCTAAATAAATTAAATAACCCACGCAAAGCTGTGACCTACTGAGGACATGCAGTCCCGGAATTGCTCTGAACACAGAAATCTGTTAAAAAAAGTTCTGCTTTCCAGCTCTCTCACTGCTTAGCTTAATAAAGCTGTGATTGTAAGCCTAACCAAGGGCTGTATTGATTCAGCTAAATGCAGCCATTAAACCATTAGGTTTATTAAACTTTCACTTCAACTACTGTTTTTTTCAGTTTCAAGCCATTCATTTTATAACGAGGCAGATGGCTCGTTACCCCTTTCCCCTTCCCCTTGTGCTGGGAAAGCTCCTGAGCACCCCATGTTCAGAGCACCCATACATACGTGTCGTAGACATTCAGCAGCCAGTTGAGGCACATGTCCACGCAGAGAGGAACATTGACCAGGTTATTGTGCTCTTGTTCCAGTCGATCATAAATGGTGGTCAAGCAATTGATGATCTGGAGAATATCCATCGGCTGGTCGTTTTGTTTGAGGTTGTGCTGGTCCAAGGCATCACATGCAGCAGACAGGCTCAGGAGATCCACTGTTAAAATAAAACAAACCACAATAAAGACTGAAGAGAAACAGTGGTTGTATTACCCATACCCAAAAACTAAACAGAAAAATTTACTTGGCTTACACACGTGGCCAGAGGACATTTTACATCCTCTGAAAGTCACGTGCAAGACTGGTTTCAAGACTCCTACAGGTGCACTGTTTATTCAGCTGTGGTCTTAGAGAGCAGTGTTTATAAAAGTGAAATCTGTTTCATTTTTAGCTGTAAAGTACCTATTATGCTATTGGCTCCTATGGAAATATTACACAAATTATTGTGTAATAAAAATTACATACTTCATGTTTTATGTTCTTATAGATAGGCTAATATTTGACTACTGCATTCACCAAATGTGCTCTAAACATAGGACATGTCATCAGCTTTCCTGAGACGTGACATTCATTTCTTACAGAAGTCAAGCAATCTTAACTGAACCAAACTTCACAAGGAATACACAAACAAATCACAAATGAACTGGGATTAACCTCTCTGTTACTTTTCCTCTGGTGAGCACAGGGAAAAGAAAGTTCCAGAGACATTAAATGGCCTACTTCAATATTTATTAATTAAATTTATCCATTTTTAATTCTGCAGAGCACTTACATTTATAAATACCTCTGTGACTTTATGGAATAAGACACATTTAAACTTATCAGTCAACACACAGCAGAGTTTTTTGTCACAGACATTTGAAAACTTGATTTTTTTGTTCCAATTTAAGTCAGTAGCATTCTGAAATTCTGATGTCCAAGGCAAAACAGAACTTCCCTTTCTCAGATCTTAGTCTCTGCATACTAACATCAACAGCAGCATCACACTTTGGGGGACACCAAATCAGGGAGTTATGGGATGTTGGTTTACAAAGTAAAACAAGAATAAGAACAAAAGAAATCAGAAAAAGGGGACTATTGACAAAGATCTTCTTGCTGCCACGGGAAAACCCTTCGTAATTCCTTGTAGTGAATTTCCAGGGTGTGAGCAATGGGGATATTCAAGCCCAGATGCTGTTAGTTCTGGTCATACCATGAGCAGTCACAAAGCGCAGCATGATTCAACATGACTCGAGGGAGCAGGATCTGGCCCAAAGCGAACTGCCCAAAATCATCCAGGAAATTCATCACAAAATTGAGAAATGAACTGACCCAACTGCAAGACCATTTTTTTTCTTTCAATGGAATAAAAATGTGTTTTATTGAGTCCTGGCAAGCAACATCTCTCAGTAATGTCAAAAAAAATGTGCAGAGACTAAATGCAGAACCCCATACAGGAATTTCTTAAGAACTTCATCCAGCTTAAGGGCACTTTTGCCAAATTCACACTTGAGTATCCTATTTTATCAAGGATGAAGCTGAGCTGACCCTTTGATGTCCTAGTAGAGATGAAAAATACTTTAGCTGCATACCGGGCTGCTTGGTTATGCTGCATGGACAGTATGCTGGGATTTCATAATTGCCAAAAGAATTTCAGGAGTATAAATTTCATTGGAAATCAACGGGGACTTCTGCCACTAAAGCCCTTAAGCACTTCTGAAAATTTCATCGTGTGGGCCTGACACACCCAGTGCTAGAGTGAATAAGGAAAGCTTGGAATACTATCCCTGTTATTATACCAAGAAATTTAACTTTTAATCTGTGATTTTGTGCAGCTTTTTATTGGAATTTTACTTTTTTTCACATTAGCATACAGATATTTATTAAAAGAAAATCTTTTGGAATATTATGTTTCACCTACTAGCATATAGAAATATATCTATTCTAAGGTCAGTATTATATCCCACAAAAGCATATTTATCAGACCCATTCCTAAGTCTCAGAAAGATGCCTTTCTTCTAATAATTTGTCAAATTGGAAATAGAGCACTGCCTTCACAACACCTTTAACTCTGAGCTTTAGGCTGAACTCTCAGTTCCTTTGAGACTATGAATCAATTGTAATTAAATGAACCCCTCAGGCATCTGAGTGGCAGCTTAATTATATATGCAGCCACTGCTAAACATGGGTCATTCCACTTTGTGAAAGCTTTTCCCACTAATAAGCAGCAACTTCTGAAAAGCCTTTCACCCTGCTCTTCATCAACCTCCTGTCCTATCTTGAAGTTAATAACACATGTTCATCTTATAACAAGCAAAAAGTGCTTGCCACCATGCTCTGCTTTAGGGAACTTCTTTTTATGGGAAGAAGAGTGGCTCTGGCCTTTGGCACGTGAAGCGCCTCCTGCACCTTTCCCACCAAGATTAAAGTAAATGTGGGAGAGTCCCCTCCCAGAACCAGGAATTACGTATTGCTTTCCTGAAAGCAAATATGGAGGTCCCATGAATGACAGACTTTCAAAAGACAAGCCCCAACCGTCACATATATATTGAAGAGTTGTATATTCATTACCATTCAGTGATCTGCAAAGCTTTAATTGAAAAAAAACATACCACTTTATGCTTTGTACTTTTTGTGGGTTCTCTGTCACACTTTTGTCCTTTCCTATTTAAAATTCCAAAACTGACTCAAACATTTGTGTGAGCAGTAGCTTCTAGCTTATTTGGAAATCTAAGTCATCTATATAAATATTTCTTTGACCTCTAAGGCAAGAGAAAAACAAACAAACAAAAAAAAACCCACAAAACAAAAAAGTCATTAGGATGTTTGTAACTAGATACCAACCTGTGGCCAGATTGCAGGAAAAGTATAAAAGATGACCCGGAATAACTAACTCACTGGAGGACAGAAGTGACAATTAACAGGCAGGAGAAAGTGTGCTGAGGAGGTCACATACTGAACTTGGGGAAAACTCAATATATGGCTGGTAATAAAAAGTATTAATGGTGTTCCCAGAATGCAAGATCATCTCCTCCATGACCTGCTGTTGGCTGATACATTAAAAAAATATATTTAATCTAGCTTGCATAAAATTAAAGGAAAAAAGCACCCAGCAGAAGTTCTTGAACATTTCCTTCTGCTGCACCTCCAAGAGAAGTTTGTGAATACATGTCATTTTATTGACATCACAATGTTCAGATGTGGTTTGCACTTGAAGATCAGATCTTTGAAAAGTAGCAAAACAAGAAAGCCAACATGCTCTGATATGATTATCAAAGGAAACCATACATTTTAAAAAAAAAAACGGTGCAATAGTTACACCTGGCATGCCCACAATAATTTTGAAGGCTGGGATGACAGAGCCACACACTAGATTCTTCTAAGGTAACACAATACACAAGCATTAATTTGTTAAGGATTACCATTTTCCATATTCTTTACGTTTAATGTCCTAGCATCTTAAAGTTTGCTGGCCTGATTTACAAACTGAAAAGAAGTGAGTCTAAGAATAGTTCATTTTTAAAAGTGTTTCTATTCTTGCTACTGAGAAATAGGCTGTGCCTTCAGTCCTGTGGGCCTTCTATTGTGCACACATCTTTAGAATGCTCCTCGGTAGACAAAACTGCTCTGCTTTTTATGAAGTTTGCAGAAAAGAATATACATATATATACTTAAACTCCTGCAATTTTAAAACTGAAATAAAAAGTAAAAGCTGAAAGCAGCACCTACTGCAAGTGGACTTTAGGGATGTTTGGCTATCCGTAGGAGCCCTTAAACCCAGCACTGTGCTCTATTTCTACTAGTGCCAAACTGCAGAAAAAGAATTTTGTAATGAGTTGTTTTTTGGTTTTTTTTTTAATCTAATTAAACTGAGTTCACAAGCGACACTGAAATCATAGAATACACAAATACAATGATGGTGTCTCCAAGCAAAAATATTTGTAAGAACAAAGACTGCTAACCAAATTCCTTAAATACTTCTCCTTAGATACAAGTATGAAGAATGTGCTAAAGTAATCAGTGTAAGCGCCACTGCATGTCTCCGAAAACACTCATTCTCAGAAAATCCACCTAAGCGTAACCTCGAGAGGTGAACTGCCTTCAGTGCATAATTACAACTCCACACTGTAAAGTCCAAGATGAGTCTAGAATTATTCAGTGGTAGGAATCAGGGTAACACAGATAAAATAAGATGGAATGTTTTGCACTTCCAGCCATAAAAACCTGTTACAAGTTACACTTGTGCACTGCCAGCTAGAGAAACCTGTAATTCCAAAAGTTTTAGTTCCTTACTTCAGTGCTGCACTGATTATGAATGCTTTTCACTGCATATCACTCCAGTTTCTTTACACTACCTTTCCACAATGAGCGTGGCAGGAGTGCTGTGCCATGGAAAGATGTTTGTATTTCTGATCATCGTAATTCATTCTTTGTCACTGCATTCATGCTAAAATCTTTCATCGTGTTACAAGACTTTTCACTTATTCTTTATGTTTTCCCTTTTTTTCTTTTTCTTTTCTATTTTTTTATAAATTCAGAAATTAAGTCTGTTCATTAGTGGAATTCACCCATGCTTGTAAGCCTAAAAGCAAACATGCTCAAAAATACCGAGGTTTGACACAGTTCCAGAAGGCATGTGAGCACAAATCCAAACTTGAGATAAATCAACAGTTGAGACGTTGGCAACTGTGTCAGAAATTTAACCCTGTAATTAAATGCCGAATAGTGAACGTTAAAATATTTTAATAACCCTCCAAATTGTGCTGTCTAATAAACTGCTTGCTTTGGGAACTGACTGGACTACCAAGAGAACTATGAGCAAATTATTTAGCTCTCAGGTTACAATAAGCTGAAGAGGAAACCTAACTCCAGTGACTGGTAGAATACCATACACCAGTCGAGAGAATTAAAGTGTAAGAACATGCACATCACTAACGTACGGCTGATGAGAGACTTCTGAACCTAACCAAAAGCTTGGGAAAAAATTAAGCTAAATGTTTATTGTGATGATCTCCTTTAAAGGCAACAGCCCCTCAGGGTTCAAGATTCAATTTAAAAAACCATTAGCAACTCCAGCTCTGGAGTGATTATTTCACCCGAACTCTCACCCTTCCCAATACGCTACAATCCTGTTTGCTTGGTCTTGAGCTGTAAAGCTGTGGCTGACACAGGACATGGCTCCAGTAACGAGCACAGAGAAAACACCCGGCTAAAGAGTATAAACATAAATATGTAGGGGCTGTTAGTTTTGTTTCTGATCCACCATTCTGTCTTACAAGGGACAGACCTGTACACCACCCAGCACCTTGGTTTCGTATGGAATGTGCAAACCAGTGGCAGCAGAAGACCCTTCAGGTGAGAGGTTTCCATCCACCAGGTAGAGCTGGGGGGCTGTGGGGGTGTTTTTCTGTTTCTGAAAGTTGCAAACAAACTTGTGTGTTGGTCATAAAGCCTTCCCGACAGCGAGTGAGGCACAGGCACATACTTACAGCAGAGGGCTTTCTGCAGCCTGCGGAGTTTCATGGCAGTCCTGTACGCTGAGAACCTGACGTTGTTCAGGTCAGCTGTAGGGGGGAAATATTAAAATAAAAGATCAGCTTTACACCTCAGAAATAACCAGACTCATGAAGATGTGAAGTTGAACTAGATTATAGTCATTGGTTACAAGAACAGCGGGGGGGGGGAAAAATGTACGTTAGAAATTCTACTTCACTGAGCAAAAACCCTCAAAATTTAACAATCAATCATCCAAAAGAAAAACACTAAGTCCTAAAGTGTTATTTCTTTTCGTTCAAAGGCACTGAACTTAAGAGCACTTGAAAGGACAACATCAGTGACTGCAGCAGTGTTGTCTGACAACACCGCAGCCTTTCACACCACAGGCACTGAGAGAGAGATAAGAACCTGAAACAACTCCTTGTCTGCCCGATGCACCAGCCAGGCTGCGTGCAGGCAGCCCCGAAAGAAGAGCTCTGCCCGGGAAAAAGCAGGCAACTCTCAGCTACTGCTAAAAAAAACTTTATTTAAAAAAAAAAAAACAAACACCAAAACAATGAAACTTTTGTGCTTTCCACCCAAGCAGATCCCAGCCATGCCCTGAGATGCAGGGCCTTCGTGGTGAGAAGCCAGCTCACCCAGCCAGGTGAGTTCCCAGGTTCCCGCCTCCAAAATGGCAGGGAACAGCACCTGGCTAGGAACAAACAGCGTGGCGCAATTTTTGCTGGAGCCTTCTTGTGCGGTTAACAAAATAAGGACATCAGCACAAGTCCCCACTGAATAGTTTAGCCATGGCTTGCAAAATCCTCCTGGGACACCACAGGGACGAGGTGGGCCGCACACCAAACCAGTCACACCACACCAGAACTTATACAAGCCTCTCAGCATACCTGAATGCTATTCAGCAGCAAATTCTGATTATCTCCACAGCAAAGCACAGCAACTTGTCCACAGTCTAAGAATTGAACACTAGACAAAACTGAAAAGAAAGGAGGGGTTGTCTTGGACCAAATCTGGCCAGGAAACTGTGTTTGCATCTTTCTCTTCCATGAAACCAGACGGAGGAAGATGCACTTATTCTAGTGTTGTCCCTGGCTTTGCTGAGGGTGGCCTTGGGCAAACTGCATTTACAACAAGAATGAAGATAAAATTCACTGAAAGTGAGGTTGAAACTACTGTGGCTGAATTCCTGCCATCAGTACCACTACATCGGCTAACTTGTAACGTACAACTAGATTTGGCATACCAGCACTACAGTGCAGATACACCACCGCTTGCATTATTCAGAATCAAACTCAGGATGCAGAAGTAAGCGCACAAGTCTGGCAAAGGGCTTTTGTTTATGCGAGTAGATCAACAGGTACCTAAGCTAACCGTGTGCAGCTGCAAGCTGGTACCTTCACCAAAGATTACCCGGGTGAGCCATGAAGGTTGCTGTTTTGGGGCCAAGTCCATGAACAGACGCTGTTTCCCAAGTGGCACTGCCAGCTCCTCCCAGGATGCTACGGGGCAGCTGCACTGGGAACTGAAGAGTGGCATGGGAGCACCCTCGCGTGCTACAGTGTGGTCACCCCACCGCCAAAAACCCAGACTGCAGCTGGCATGCTTCTGGCCCTATCACCTACCCAGCTAATTCCTGGGCACAGACACTCCTGGGCATTTGAGCGGTCTAGGGACCATTCCCAACAGATGGCTGGCATCCTGTAATTTAAGGGTTTTCTAGCACAGAAATAGACTGTTTGTGCCAGCCAGTTTCAGCAGCCGGCAACACTCCTGAAAGCATTTAATTTACTGATGAAACCCATGAGGCCTAAGGAGTTAATGATGGGAAAGTGTTTGGAAAATGTAAACTACTATGTAAATACAAAAAGAACATTAAAAAAATATATACTGGCTCAGAATAAAGGTCCTTTAGCCCAATAAACTGCCTCTAAGCCTGGCAGACTTAACAGAAAGAATATGACGAAAAACAGGGCAAATATAAAACATTTCCTTGCTGGCATATGCGCTGAGGTGCTATAAAGCTGTTTGCAATGTGGTAGCTTGGGTATAACTATCCCAACATCATTTACAATGCTGTACAAGTATAGGTAGCAGAGGGAATATAGTCTCAATTACATTAATTTTAATTAAGCTGTTCTGAATGAGTAATTTGAGGCTTGAAAATTCAGTCGTTTTGTATACCTTAATAAAAGCTGTGGAACGTTTCTAAAACACATCTTACAGCAGAAGGGGAAGTTTCAGCTTTGTATCTCATTTCTTTTTCTTTGCACCGTTCCATCCACCTTTTTAATGGGCAGTTCTCCTGTGTATTGTTCCTGCCAGCTCCCTCTCTCACAATCATCCTGACAGGTCCAGAAGCCTTAATGTGGTGTGGAATACAGTGAGCAAGTTAAATAAAGCGACTTCATTTGTCTTGAAGGGAAATTAATAAAGCAGTCTCTCACAAACACACTGTGACTTCAGTTACATTTTGTACTCTTGTTGTAAATCTGCACTTGTATTCTGGAAAAGAATATATACTAGATGACGGGTAGCATTTGATAAAATGAAGAAGCCTTCCCTAAATTTTCCCTGAGTATTCTGAAAAAAGCTTCTCTACTTATTATTTATATTTTAAGAAATACTGGTAAATATATATGCATATTATTTCAGGCCTTGATCAGGGCAGAAAGTACAATTCATAAAGACACTTAATCCTGAAAGTGCTGTAGTTTACATCTATTTTCCTGTATATGTAATACACACTGAACTTGTTATCAACCTTAATGACATTGCTGCCAAGAAGCATCTGCTGTAAATGACCAACAAGCAATGTCAGGAGCTAGTTTCGGAGCCCTCATCTCAGGTTGTGGGAAAGTAGCAGCAATGTCTGCTTTTGGCTCTACGTGCTGAGGCCAAGCGTAGCCGTCGCATACCTCCACTCCCACCTTCGTTGCTGTTATCAGTATTAGCCCATGCCCAGTTACTGCCCCAGTGTCAACTGCTCACCTCCCGTCTTCGTTATGCCACCACCTCCATGGTCCTGACAGACAGCTCTCTTACCAGGTGGTGACAGTCATTTGAGGTCACTGGACCTTAATGATTTAGCTTTTCCCTCTGCCTACTCCTATGAAACTGCTGGTGGTGTCTGTCTTCCCCCAGAGCTAATGCTGGAACAAATGCATTGCTCTGTGGAGAAATGAGGGGAGCCCAGGCCTCTCCTAATTGTGTTCAAAATATTTCCCTTGCTGGTATATGATCCCATTTAAATGAACTGTAGAACGTAAGACTGTCAGGCAACGAGACTTGTTCACAGGGCTCAGGAGCGTTGGAGGCAACATCACCACTAACAGCAAGGGAGGAGCCTGGGAGTGAGGCAGCATAAGGCGCTGCCTGGCTGCAAGCCAGCCGCTACTGCTGGGAACTTGCGGAGGAGGGAAGAAGGAGGCTCAAGCAGCAGCAACCTTCTGAGGGCCAATGGAATTGCCAGTAGTTACTCCTTCCCTGTGGGTTTTTTCCCCTCTTGGGTCCTGAGGGAAAAAATCTGATGCTTTCTCCATTCCCAAACAGCCCACTAAAGGAGTCAGGGCCCACTAAGCCTTGACTCCAAACCTTTAATCATCCCTGAGCAGGTCGGAGAGCTCAGTATACCCCGCATGCTTTCCTCCAGTCCTTTCCTCCCACTCCTAGAAATTATGCACCATCTCGTCATCTGAATGAGGTAGTCAGAGGGCTGAAAAGCCCTTGGAGTATATAAGACTTCTGCAGGTTGTTTAATGATACTCTCAGTCCTTGTTCAGAAGGTAACTTTCAAGCTTTCATCAAAAAGTCTAAATGCTCAAGAGCATAATCTGTTTATGGTCTGAAATAATGATGTAGTAGAAGAGGTCACCTGGCCCCTGGAAAGGAACGGACTGAGGAAAAGATCACACAGGAGTATTTGGTGACACTGATATTTACATCCCAGACCAAAGAGAAGTCATGGCTCTCCCGCCACTCAGCCATGAACGATCTCTCTGTGCAAGGGAGTATAAGTGCTTCTAAGGGAGAAGATTTAAGATTGAGTTACAGAAGACCTGTAAGATGGGGCAGGTGCTTACAGCTGATGCCTTTGCAGCAATGAACAATCCCACCAACACAGCAGGTAAGATCTCTCCCTGATCTTCCTAAGCTTCTCCCACAGCCCTCCCACGACCATGGTGGAAGGAGTTCAAAGTGCTAAAGCACCAGTGACTCTCAGAAAATAGGAAATCGCCTTTCGCCGCTCTCTTTTCATTACAGACATGACAAGCACCTCCCTTTGCTTCATGGCAGCTAATGCAGTAGGGAGAACGTTATCTAGAAAAGTGATTTCCTCCACATCCATCACGTGCCTGCAACATATGAATATGTTCGTGTTCATATTCTTATATTCATTCACATTACTACAAATAACATTGAACAAGAACTAGTGCTCTTTAATGAAGAGGACTCCAGACTGCTGATAGTGAGAACTCAAATCAGAAATACTACAGAAAGATGATCAGATAATTAAATTCTAACCTTTTCTGCATAATTCTGCATGTTGAAAGAAATCTCAAAACGTAAGTGCTATGTTCTTCCTCAAAAGAGCTAAGACATCCTCAGCAACACATTTTTCAGTGTTGTATTTCTACAGTATTGTAGAAACAGCTGTAATTACACATAGCAGATCCTTTTGACAGTGGATAATCAGGTAAAAAAAACCCACTCATTTGAGAAGTGGTCAGTGATTTGTATCAAAAATTCAAACCACCGGCTGGAATGTCCCACTGACTACTGACACACTACCAACAAATAAAATGTTGTAGATTTTTTTTAAAAATTCTCCCATGCTACATTCCAGATTTTACATTGGGATATGAATATTATTTTAAAAGGAAAACCAGATCCTCATATTCTTGAGTCTCACTGCATGAAATAAGTTGGTAAGCAACTAAAAGCAATAAAAAATTAAACAACAATAAGTTTTTAAAAAGAAAATATTTAACAAGAGGTTTAGCATCCAGCATGGAAGGACATTTGTTTTTATTCTTAAGAAGTCACATCTATAACCCAGACAACAGGTTTTAAGTAAGGTGTTATAACTGAACTGCTTTCCATGCTGGTTCTTAAACAGACTAACCCCACCCTGCAGTTGCTCCAGCTGCTGTGAGTGCTGAATGACTGGATGTTTCACTTGATAATGTACTGTCCTCTACAACAGACTAATCTCACCGAGTGTTTAAAAGCTCTGGGATGGACCAGTCTACCTCTCGTCAACGGTTGTTCCTATAATTTGTCTCTCTCACACACAATGTAACCTGAGGGCATCTCAGGAAGTCCTTTCTACCTGGAAACCACCTTGGTTTTTACTTTAAAAGAGCGTTACTTGTTTCTATTATTGTGGTTATTATTATAATTGCTTTTTAATTAATGAGGACAAAACATAGGCATTTTACTTGATTTTATGGACAGCAATTTTCTCACTGCTGGGACACCATCAAACTGAAAAGAGCAGCTTACGTGCTTCAGGTCATAACCATCTCAAGAGTAAAATCTGGCAAGCTAACAACTAACTCCTTTGAAAGAAATTAGAGCTCATCAGGTCAAATGTTCATTGTCATTTGATAAGATTTACAGAGTTTGGTGTTTGGTTTTTTTTTTTTTTAAACTCTCACTTATTTTCAAGGAAAGAAAATTAACCTACAGTGATATACCTCAAAACCTGAAAGTCTTACTCAACTATAGCTTACGGCATGCTTGTATAGCCATACAGCTGTTCATAAATACAATGCTTGCAGTGAATAAACTATTTTGGGAATTACGTGTCACTGTTGTCTCTGAAAATGCCTACCTCAACAAGGTTAAAAACTGTTTACTGTACAGTCCTGAATACACCATAATTCCACTACCAGCCACTAAGCTTTCATGTTTCATCAGACATTAACAGCAGCCTGACTTTTCAAGAAGCTTCATCTCACATCAGTTCAATACAGCTGCAATTCCTTGACCAGCTGATAAGAATGCGGGGTTTCTTCCTGCTGCTCAAACCCCATATATAAATCTTCTAATGATGCCCTACAGTGACATATATGACCTCTTTAAGAATTGTAATTTAAAAATGCAAATGAGACAAATGCATAAAGGAAAGAATCAAGTAACACTGCTTAATATCAGTTGAGTCTCAGCCATTGACTCTTTTATTGTAACAATAATTAATGCTATCATCTACATTGCTTTGAGAATAACTAACAGTAAACAGTATTATACAGACATACAGCTTAACCACTCTCCATGAAACAACATGGCACACTGTACTAGATCTGTCCCACTGAATAAAAAAGCTGATAGTGTCTCTGCAAATTAGTAAGTGGGAGGTACCCTGGGAACCAAAATGCTACTGATTGCATCTAGACCAAGCAGATGAACAACACAGCATGTGCCAGCATTCTGATAACTGGACCAATTGACATGACCTTCGTGAATTTAGTTTTAGCATGTAATGGCTCTTCTTCAGCCTGTAAACCCAAAAGTGTAAGAAAGGATATGATGTACACCTGGGTTACATCCCATTATGGGGTTGGGATGCGAGTAGAGTTTGCAGTCAGAAAGGTCAGAAACCCCTCATGTACGCTAGATGACAAGTACTCATAATGGAAAATCCTAAAATAAATAAATAGCAAACAAACATCTTCAAAAATATTAATGAAAGGTGTCCATTTGCAAACCAAGAGTGCAATACTCGAGCAAAATGTTCCCATACTGGTCACCTATTCCATAACAGAACATTACTCTCCTTCACTGATAACATCCCTATGGTTTAATTTTCAAGGGACGCAACGTTAACTTCTACCACCTAACTTCTACTTTGCTGCCATAGTTACGTTTATTGTCTGTTAGGTGTATGCCTACACAGGATGCAATCACACACTGTTAGAAACGACCTACTCCAGGTCTGACTACTATCCAAGGTTGACAAAACCCAACCAGTCCTATTTTCTGAAATAAGAAGTTTTATTATTCAGATTGTAGTTAGCTTGAAAAGGACATCAGTGAATAAAGAACCTTTAAAGAACGACCATATGTATCATCTTGCTGAATTTCAGTAGAAATCAAACGATTGATGTGTGCATTAGGCACGTCTTTCTAGTACAAACATAGAAAGCAATTAGTTGAATATGAATAAAACCTCATACTCAGTACATGGTTTAGTAGTTTGTAATAAAAACTATTATGGCAGAGAGGGCAGTTTAGCCTCTTCAGGCAGCATTTCAGAAGGACAAATCAAAATACACAAACTGAAAATGATGAAGTTTATTCACCTTGGTCATTCAGAGTTGGAAGCTCACATTGCTGCACAAGAGCAGCCAGCCACAAGATCAACACAGCAACTTCCAGCATTCTCCCTCCCTGTGTTAAGCAACTCCGACCTTTCTTCCGTGTACTCCACAGAGAACTGCCCCCGCATCCTTCCAAATTAAATGGAAAGCTGTCACAGTGCACTGCAGTCTGCAAGGGTGAGGGTGTTTTTCACCCTCGTGTCTCGCCTCGGTGAATTAGGAGAGAGAAACAGATGCACACAGCAACATTTCTGACCGCATCCTGCTACTGTAATTACTGTTCACAGTGACACTAATGCACCTTGCGGAGACTTGTACTGACATTACATGGGAAGGCTGGAGGAGGGGGACACTAACAGTATGGCATGGCAGGCAAAGTTCTCCTGGGCCGTCACTGCAAAGGTTGGAGTCATTTTCTGCTTAAAGGCAAAATACTATCATTCTGAGCTAAGCTGCCTGCCACTAAATGTTCGCTCTCAGAAGAGAATCTGAAAAAAATTAAGCAATCCCTGACCACTTTGATTCCTGCTCTTCCTGTCCCTCCCCTCACCCAAAGGTCCTTGAACTCTCCAGGACAATGAAATAACACAAATTCTCATTTCAGTGATGCCCTGGAGCCACCATGAAGGATGACAAAATTTGTAAGGGGGCTGTGAAAGAACGGTGTAAAAAAGCAGATCTGCTGCAGGGGAACTGCTTTTGGAAAGAAAAGCAGCTGGAGCAGTTCTTGGTACTTTGAAGACTTTCAGAGGGAAGTTTGAAGAAAATGGGAGTGGTTTGTAACGGTGTAAATGCAAACCGGGAGATGTCTGTCAGCCTCTGAACCTTTGAGATTCACACATCACTGATTTTTACTACCTCTCCTATTTCAGTATTTGTTTTCTTTTTTCCCTATGTTTTTAGTTTCTATAACTAGTCAAACAATATCAACATCTACTAGATACATTAAACAACACAGCTAAGGTCACTGTTGCAACTACCTGTTGCCACTTTGAGTTGACCATTAAACATCAATTAAGTCATTTAATATCAACAGTTTATTATATACCTTTAAGTAGCCATAACTTTGAATGAAGAGCAAAAATTGCCCTACTTGAGTCAGGAATAAACGCTTCATTAAAACTAATAAAATTGCTATGTTGTTTAAATAATAAAGAAGAGCAGTCCAGAGCAAGCACTTTAGTATCTTAAAAGGAAAAGCTTCTGTTAAAAGAACAACCAGTTAGAAATTTCTGATACATATATTAAATTTAAATCAAATATTTTACCCTTGTTACTAGTACATTTATAAATGGCCCTGTTTCAACAAATAAGCTCAAAAAGAATTTGAGAATACTTCCTTCATGGACAGGTTATTTTATAATTTCTTCCTATGGGTTCCTTCTGCTTTCTCTGATGCAGTCCTACTGAAGACAGGACACAGGGCTTCCCGGACTGACAATCTGATCAGATACAAAAGTGTATGCAGCATGTTCCTGCCTTCTTTTATTAGTACCAAATAATGCTCCCAAGTCATTTAGCTTCATTTTTATAAATACCCAGAACTCTCAAGACAGAAAGCTGAGCCAATAAGTTTGAAACTTGAAATGCATCTATTTTAGCAAAATGTAATGCAGCAATTTGTAGGTGTGTGAATTGGATATGTGCAGAATAAAACTATTACTCCTGCTTCTTACAGAACTGTCTCTTGTGGCTCAAAGACATAGGCAGGTGAGGAACATTACCTTGTGCCAGGTTGTATCTTCCTCATTCACTTAAAAATAAGCTTTCAGTAATTTGTAAGAATTTAAATTAGACATAAGGATCCCCTAGCAAGTTATGATGTACTGGCATGTATAGAGAGCTACATCCCATAGCTCAATTATTCCCTACAGCCTAAGTGTAGGAGTTGGAAAATGGAAATGAAAACTCCTGACAGCATTGATGTGCTTCATCTCACTTTTTTGCATTTACTTGGATTGCAGAATTCGTGTTTTCTACCAGATTTTTAAAACGCATACATACTAAGCTCTTTACAGCTTATTCGTATGAGTGAGAAGCAAAATTTGGATCCTAATGTGAGGAAAAATAATAGGATCTAATGAGTACGCAATACAAAATCGACTTTAATAATATCTTCTCAGATAAAATATTACTAAACAGTCTGAAAAGACTTCAAACATCCCATTATTACCTTTTTGACCTGAGGCAAAGCAAAGCACTGAAAATACATCAAGGGTTCTGTTCAAGACTAAACGGGTTATGCTTGTATTATGTAATTTGTATGAGAGTTAGGCAATGATGAATACACCCAATTCAAAAATAAAATAAAATAAACTGGTAGGTTATTCAGCAGCACTTTTATCAAAGCTTCACCCCATGTGACAGTGCACAAAGAATCACCTTGTCTAATCTGTTTTGTACACCTATACAAACACCTATGTTTACTAATAAAAATACACATCATGCATCCTTTGCTAACATCAGCATTGTTTCCATATTAATGAGCAGTTGGTCTCAATCCCAAAAGAAATAAAACTAGCTAGAAAGAGGACTGCCCTTTTGGACGTTCCTTGCTCCTGAAAAGGAAAACAGCAGGATTTTATAAGAAAAAGAAACAAAATCTGCCTAAACGTGTTCCTCCTTTATGCAGTAAGAAATAAGGATACCTTAAACTCCTGACATTTGGGTGATGCTTTAGTGATAAAACTCAGTTAAACTAAATGCAAAATGCCTTCAGCAGTCACACATCTTTTGAACTGTTGACCTGAACCCATCAGGACACTTTTCTCCCTTTATATATAGTTACCTCTTCACTTCCTGATATTCAAGAGTACTTTAGCTGAAACAGGGAAATACCAGAAGAAAAGCAGTTGCAACAGGACTTTAGGTCTGACCAACAACAGTATCAGAAATACCATGCAATCTCTGGATCAAAGTAGGCTGCGGAGTCAGAGTGCGGTTCAATTAACAGGCAACTATTTGAAGATCTTCCTGTATTAAACGGATGTCTGCATGTGCAATTACTATTTGTCCTGAATCTTTTAAACCACTCACTTTAAAAGTACAGATATAAAGGAGACAAACAGGGCAATATGTTGTAATTAAATTGCAAGTTGATACTTGTCTGCTTTTGCCTTTGGTTAGCCTGAACTTATACATCTTATATCCCTTTTTGGCGTACAGAGCTGTATTCTGGTTAATTTTTAAACAAATTGCTGTCACAGTGCTCATACTCTGAGGAAAAAATCTTCACACTGTTTCATTCCATTTTATCATATCACTTTTCTAAAAGATTTTTGGTATGCTGTTAACAGCAGAGCCCCATAGAGATACCTGAGTTAGCTTGAAATAGATTAAGCTGGCATAATTAGACCGTTTTCAGCAGCTAAACTAGAGTTTAGCAGGAGATAATTTAAGCTATTTTTCACCACGGTAAATAAGCCTGCACTGAATGCTAGATTTGACTGCCCTAGTGCTCAAGCTGGCTTGTTTAAAGCCGGTTTATGTATGTGCGCTGTACAGACATAACCTCCTTTATAAATGCAGCATATTCACTGATATTTCTTTTAGAGAAATAGCTTAGTTTTTATTATACCCTCTATTATTTATTAACAGAACCATTAAAAGCAAAGAGTGAGCTATTAAATGGTCTGCCAAGCAGCCTATACTAGAGCATGGATTGACCTATATTATCTTATAGATGTGCTTCTGTTAATAAAATCCAAAGCTGCTAAAAAATTAAAAAAAAAACCCTCCACCAGAAAGGCACATCTGAAGTCATAATAAGCATGCAATTTGGGTATTCAAAATGACATCATGACAGCTGCCATGCCTTCCACGTATTGAAAGTGCTTTAAAAATAAAGCAGTGGTAACGCAGTTTGGCAAATTGCTTCAATTGGCTTCCTACCATCCAAAAGTCAACATTAACAGCAGCTTGGTTTGATTTTTTCATCTGCCTTTTGTAAGGCAGATTAGACAGTGAAAAGATTCAGGATTTTTTTTTTTTTTTTCAAATTTCTGTCCCAGTCTTTCAGTAAGAGTTTGCACAATGCACCCAAATTACTTCGTAAACCCAGTGCACATTCCAAACGTGCTAATTGAAATATTATTTTTTTCCACTGCATGTTTGAAATGTGCTATTATGTGTTACACATTTCCCTTGCAGAAAACTTTAACCTTGATAAAAGCACTGCTTCTTGCTTTCACTTAATTTTGTTTTTTACTACTTCTGGAAATCTTTGCCTTAAGAATTCATTTGATTGGAAAAAAAACCAAACAACTGGTAGAGGAGTCTTACCTAAAGACTGGTAAAGCTCAGTCATCTTGGGATGATCCCAGCAGGTCGTTTGCGTCTCATGGCTACAATACAAAACACGAAAGTTAGCAAAGTACAATTTCTCTCCCCATCCATCACACAGCCAGTGATGCCGGTTGCACATCAGAGCATGGTGCCAGACCACCGCCAGCAGCCTGAGCTGCTCTGGCAGGGGGTCTCAGCAGCGGCAGGCTTGTCTTCTTTCAACATGAGGCATTACCTCAGAGCACTTCATTTAGGCACGGGCTCAAGAAACAAAATTAAAAGTAGTGCTACTACGAAAAAGACAGCAAGTATTCAGATATGCTGAAATGTTTTGGGGAATCTGTAAGCACACCGACCAATTCTTAAAAAGTCTTTGTTTCATACCGATCATTCTCCAGTTCCTCCAAACTTGGGGCCAGACATTTAAGAGGCCTTAATTCTTAAAGCGTTTATGGAAATTCTGACCAGGTACTGAGATCCATGGTATTTTTGGCCTGCTTTACCCTACATCCTCTTTACCACGTGGTAGGTAAGAGCTACCCAATGCCGCGGCTGCAATCCTTCCTATCAGTCCAAACATCTGCACTAAAATCCCCATGCAACAACCCCCTGACCCACCACCAGCTTACACCGCTTTTCAGGCCAACGCGTTGCACCCCCCATACTGACGGTCTCTTTTAGCAAAGACTGTTGCTGCTCCTCTCGTTCCCTGGGACTCCCAGGCCCTTCCCCTTGCCCTGGAGGTCCCTGCGCAGTGTCAGGCGGCAGAGCTGTTGGGAAGCCAGGGAAAAGCTAAAGCGGGGTTATGAAACGCTGCAGTATGACTAGAATGTAAATTGGACAGTCTCTGCATTGAGGCTAGCAGTCTTCGGATTTGCAACACAACATGTTGCCAAAAGACACGCAGTGTGAGAAAGCCAACAAAATAAAGTGTTAGCGGGTATAGTAGCAACTCGTGTCTCCTAAGGTTACACATTTTATGATTTTTTTTAATGACAGCATAGCTAATGTGATCATGTTTCCATTAACGTAGGAAACTTGAAAGAAGATTCTCCTTATCTATCCTGTAGCCAGTAAAGACCTGTTCAAACAGAATTCAGCTACATTAAAAGATGCCCATAAGTATTCATAAGAAAACACCTCTGGGAAGCGTATGTAGCACACGGTTGCTAGCAATCACATTTGCAATTTCTGTACTTAAAAAGCGGACATCCTGGTTCCAACACGCACACATCATTCGGGAGAAAACAGGCAGGAGAGCAGGACCTGATCGGCAGTGCTGTGGAGCTCCCGGAGCACACACCTTCCAGCTCCAAGAGACTAAACCACAACCCAGCCAGCGGGCTGAACGCACCTGTGCGCCCAGCCAGGCGCTGGGAGACTGATACGATGCGGTTGTTTTAGAGAACAAACGGTCCTTGAGTTCTCTTTTTGAGGCAGCAATGTTCCCAAGTATGCTTTTACCCTTTACAGGCTAAGGAGGGCTAAAATTTTCAGTGAATCACTTCAACACCACCCCTACTCAAGGAAAAAATAACATGTTTTCTTAGTGCGATTTAATTTTGGTCTTATAAGACAGGCTGTTTATTTAATTCACTTGAATACTTTACTGGCCCAGTAACCTCCATATATTCAGTAGCTTGCTATATTTCCAGATTTTGCTCCATAACTGCAAGAAAGAACGAAAGGGATTACAAGCACTGAGCATAAGGAAAAAATGCTGCCATAGTGCTGCCCTAGTTGAGCACAGGATTTTAAACAAGCCTTGTCTCATCAACCTCAGCACCCCCTCCCCTTCCTAATTCCTGCGGTGGCTGAAGGCAGTGAAAGAGGGAGGAGGACACCAGAAGAGCAAAAGCAGTCTTGTTCTTTGCTCTGGTAAAAAAATGAGTCCTGCAAAGGGAGGTGGCTGAAATCACATTCAGAAATCTGAGCTTGGTCTGTTTTTTTTAAATGCAGAAACTGGGTAGTTTCAAGTGAAAACCTGTGGATCTGAGCCACCTGCACCTGAGCTCCTGCATTTCCTACCACGCTCGGTATGGGCAGGTTCTGCAGAGAGAATGTAGCACCAGCAGCTTTTACCATACCCAGGTATACAGTGCATTTTTGAAGAAAAACAGACACAGTTTCATTGACACATTGAGTCCCTAAAAACTTGGCTACCTGAAGCCTCTGCTTATACAACAGGAGCCCAAAGGAAAAGGAGGGAGCGTACTCTTTGCAGAAGAACCCTGTAGCCAGAGATGTCGCGATTCAGGTGAATGGACTGCAGACCCAACGAAACATTCAAACCCCCAGACCTGGGACTGCGGTTTGTTTGCACCCACCATCAGTCCCAGATCAATAGTTTCCCCAGGCATGAGCCTGACCGCCCCCGGCTTGCTTCCCCATGGGCAGGGAGCCCCAGAAGTGGGGGATATTTGAATAGCAATTGTACCATGGTTTGTATGCCAAATCATGTAGTTAAAATGAGAAAAAGAACTTAACACAGTTACAAGAAACCTCTGAAAATAAGCTGCCTGACTTTCCCTATAAAATTAGGCTGGCAGCCCTAGATTGTTCTATGCATAAACTAGACCACTTCAGACTCCATAGCTGTTAACCTGGTAGCCTTCAAAGGCACTGATTCCACATTAACATATATAAAAGCCATCAGATATCTGGCAAAGGTGTATCTATACAGGATTATGGAATCCACGCTTGTGTTGGATAGAAGAACAAAAGGATCATCTTAGATGTGGAAAAATATCATGGTTAATCACTAATTAACATTACATGGATGAGTAATGTATTGATTTTTTTATTTTCATTTTTTATGGTAAGGCCTAACAGCAAATTTAGTGTGTATGGTTTAAGCTTATGGCGTTTACTATTCTTCCTGAAAATACATAACTGATTTTCCTAAGATCTTGTAAATAAAATTTCCATTGCCAAAGAAACATTGGACTCCAACTGTTCTCAGACATTTTTCATACCAGTAACCCCAAACCACTACTCAGTGTGCTTTCACAGTATAAGATTAATTCCCTTGGAGATGTACATTTTGTAAGGAATGATTTTATTTGCTTCAGCTGCAACTGACAAAGCCTGAATTTGCAGGGCAAGTACATTTCCCCTCTTTTCCCCCCTTTATTTATAAACTTAGTTGCAACTTAGAGGAAATACCCCTTTCTTCAGGCTATAGAAGTCAAGGCAGGAGAGACCCAACTCTTGCCCCTGCCACCTTCCCAGCAGTGACCATCCGTGGGGCAGAGTGCCCCCCACCCGGCTGGTACGGCCACCCTCGGCAATTCAGCAGGGATCGCTCGGCCTCATACCCTGTACCAGACCCAGCAACGGACTGGCGAGCTGTCGGTACACCTCTGTGCTCTTGCAAGAAAAAGCAAGGGTTTTAAAAGGACCTGAACCTCGGTTGCTGTGATTTCTGTAGAGGTCGAGTGCCCGTACCGAGCCAGGGCAGATTTTGCTGGTACTTTACATGCAGAACGCAAGAAGGCTGCAGCTATTTTGCTCCAGCTAAAAGGCGTTTGCCTCTCAACTGAACGTTTTCAGCTCAGAAAGTTATCAACAATTCTGCACACAAGGGCAGCTCCAGGAAAGGTTAGATTCCATCGAGGCTATTCTTCATAAGCCTCTTTGCCATTTTCAAAGGCCATTTAATTGTGAGCTTTGGGGTTGGCCCAGTGGGGGAGGATTTGTGTGTATGCCCTTATTGTGAGCCCCGTCTGAAGTGAAATGCCAGCTCAGCAGTTTCAGGCAGCTTTAACCACACTTGGGAATGCTGTAGCATCCTTAATAGAGCTGCAGCAAAGCGCCTGCCAGAGTTTCAAACTCCGGTGAACAAGGCCCTTCACAGCTTGCAAGTCAAAGACATGAAAAGTGTAGTGCAAGTCCTCTTGACTAGCGGCAGCTAAAGCAGGGTGAGAATATATGCAGAAATAAGTACTCAAGATGCTTTTCCAACGAACCACCAACATAAAAAGGCATTAATGCACACAGCCAGTAGTTCTGCGGTATTGAACATGCTCAGAGGATGCATTTTTCAATTTGGCTCTACATTCAAGTCAACTAAATTGATCACTAGCTTTTAAATCGTGGACATTTTGCAACAAATAAAGATATAAGTGGGCTCACGTGGCATAGTTTCCTCTTTCTCACCCGACTTAAGCTGCAAAGGTGGAAAGGAAATTAAAACCAGGCCTGAAAAGGAGAAGAGCAGCAATGGATAATGGTGACACCTAGGCGCTGGTGTGACTGGCTCGCTAAATACACTGATAATTCAGTGGGATGAAAGCATAGTCTTCACTTAATACATCCTTTGGGAACCGCAGGACCACTTCATTAAAGGATGATTATATTATATTAGCAAGGATAATTTTTATGTGGGGAATTCTGTCACACTATGCCTGTGTGAATTCCTCTGTTCTTGCCAACAGCAGAGAAATTTGTCTCTCATCACTGTCAGCAGAGCCAATAACACACAGGATTGAAAAACTGAAATCAAGAGATGATATCCTGACACACTAGCTGAATTACAGTTCCCTTGTTATAACTTGATCAGTTTGGACAAAATACAGTTATTTTATCTTCCTTCCTTTTATATTACTTCTGAGCAACACCAGCAGCTGGAGGAGTGGAGAGCAATGCTTTCCCTTCCCTGCCCTCAAATTCCTACACAAACTCCCCCCTCCCCAAATTCCTGCACAAGCCACATCGAAACATTTGCAAACCTTTTAACTGTTTTTGATTGCGCTCCTTCTCCCCTCCCTTTTTTTTTTTAATATCTATCTAGGATTCAGTCTCATGCCTATTCACCGCTTGGCTCCAGAGTCTAGAATTTTAGGCTGCAACTGCGGAGTCCTTTCTAAACTCTTACATCCCTCTCCAGTAGTGATACCAGAGCCAGTTCTGCTGCGCTTCTCCCCTCACCCTTCATTAGAAAATGCGACTGAACTAGATGTGCATGTGCATAGATGTGCAGAGAATAAGGAATTCTATCAGGCAGCAATAAATAAGTAGTTACATACACTTATGAAGAAGCCAAAATTAAAGTAGTATTTTACAAAGCACTGAATTGATTCATTTTTCATACAATACCTCTCATCTTTTGGCTTTAAGGTGAATAAAAGGTTATTCCAACCACCTTATGACTGTTGTCAAAAAGCCAAAATAAACATGACAGAGTAGTTTGGATTTTACTCAATTGAAATTGTTTGTATGAATAGACACTACCGCTCATTTAAAAGAAAAACGTTTTCAACAGTAGATGACAGTGATTGCAAGAAAGACTTAATCGTTGTCTTTTTACAGCGTTTCATTAATTCCTTAGATAAAACAAGTTACTGCTATGGAAAGTATTAGTGATGTAAAAAGGTGGCACTCCTTTGTGCTTTACAAAGGACTACTGTTTTCATCTGTAAATCTAGAGACTACTGATCTGTGCAGAGATTATTTCTGTTTAAGCCAAGGATCAGTGTCTTTTCAGCAGGAATTTGACTTTAGCGTGTTTTATTGGCTTTTGCGAGATTTATCAGACTGCTGAAGGCAGGTACCGATACATATTAAAGTTTCTTGCCGATACTGGAAATGAATAGCAGGAGAAGGGCAAATATCAACTGCCAAGTACTGAATAGTAACTCTTTTTTTCCTCTCTGGATGTTAAACATTTATTTTGTACACTCTGTCACAGGCAAAGACTCCTGCTCAGCGGCGAAGGCTCGGCCAGCCGGCCCCCCCAGCTGTTACTCTCCACTGATCTATTTGCTTTTCAAAGCCTATCCTCTCCACTTCTGCCAAAGCAATTTCACTGCAGGGTCTTGTCAAATCCAGGCTCAAACAGCAATGGCCTCAACCAATTCCTTAGTGCTAAAAGGTCAAAGATCCTACATATAACCATGTTTCTTGTTCCCTCAGCTCCGTACACGTACGCCTGCAAAACCCACTTCTAGCCCAGCTTCAGCTTAAGGTGAGGACCGGGGACACTGCTGGTATCCCACGCTGTAAGATATTTCACAACAGGTATTGAAAGGCAATACAATGTACCATATAACAACGAGAGATACAGCACTTACAATGCAATAGCCCAGAGGGAATCCCCTCCCCGTTTCTTCTGCCTATTAACTGGAAAGATGATTTCTAAGCATGAAATTACGGGAAGGAGGAATACACCTCTAAGCACGTTTGTTTTCAGGAATTCTGTTAAAGTTCACGCCTGAACCAAGTTATGACACACGCTACGTGCTACACGTCGGCAGCGCTTCACAGCACTGCACTACCCCGTAAAGCCCGAGGAGTAACGAAAAGAGACCATTCCCACCCTTCCGGCGCCTCCCCGCAGCGCTCCGCACCTCCCGCACGGCCGCGGTTTCGCGGCCCGGCGCCGGGGCTTCACCCGGGCAGCCCACGCCCGCCCGGAACCCCTCTCCCGCGGGCCGCCCCGCACCGCCACCGCCGGCGTGGTCCGACCGGCCACATCCCGCGCCGGACCACGGCCTCCTCAGAGGGGAAGGCGCGGGATTAAAAGCCGTTTCAACTTCCCAGAAGAAACCAGGCAGCAACTTGTCCTTTTAGCGCAACGAAGGAAAGGTGCGGCGGCTCCCCCCCTCCCCTCTATGCCGACGACGGCTAGCCACGCTACTCCCCACCTTCACAGGTGACTACGGGCACCCGGCCGAAACACCTGAGAGCCCCCGAGCCCGGCCCCGGCCCCGGCCCCGACCCGCCGGCACCTGCCGCCCCCCGCATCCCCCTCACCCCTTCAGCTGCTCCCTCATGGCGGCGGCGGCGGCGGCTGCTCGGCGTCGCGGCGGAGGCAGGAACAGCGCGGCCGCCCGCTCCCGCCGCCCAGCGCCGCTGCGGCCGCCCCGCCGGGAGGGCGGGAAGCAGGGAGGGGGCGGCGCTCCCCGCCCCGCCCGGCCCCGCCCCGCCCCGGCCCGGCGGCGGCGGCGGCGGGGAGAGGCCCCCGCAGGCGCCGCGCCATCGGCTCGCCGCCTCCCGCCTTCACCTGCGCTGTCGCATCTCCTCTGGCGGCGGGAGGAGCCCCCGGGCCTTCCCTCGGCTTTTTTTTTGGGGGGGGGGGGAAGCGTGCATTGCGCTCCCCCGAGCCCGGCGGGGCGACGGGCGCGCTCAGAGGCTGGCAAAGCGGTTCGCTTTCAGCGGACTTGGGAAGAAAACTTAACTAAAATATGCGCCGAAGCTGGGACCGATTTGAAACGGGCTTTAACGTGGGTTTTCAATTTGCAGCTGTTAATTTCGGCGCTTAAAATGCCGAGTGGTTTAGTTGTGAGTGAAATCAGGTAATTTCATCTCTAAGGGCTTGCCTCGGCCCCGCTGGGGAGGATGAGGAGTGGCTCCCCCGCAATTTTCAGAGCAGAAGAAATAGTTCTGCTCGTGCTGAGTAACTGTCGCAATGTTTCTTTATGTTAATTCCTGCTTAATATTCAGTACACAAATAAAAGCTCGCAATCTCCTTTTAGTGTCACAAGCATTTTAAATCAGCGCAGCCAGCCTGCTCTCATGCAAGTTTTACGTCTACGTCCTTTATTCATTAAAATAACGCTGCGAAGAAAACAGAGTCCTTCACGCAACTCAGTAGTTTTTCAAGCCTCATAGACTCTGCTTGCTTGGTAAAGCCACCCAAAAGAGTGCCTTTCAAACGTACAGCAGAAGTTCCTATTTTTATGCTGGGAAGATGCAGGCCTAGAAGCACGGAAAATTCATCTCACCCATAGTTTCTATACTAGCGGTATCTCTCATAGACTGCTTTCCTATTCCAAGCACCGAACTTGGTGGTTTTTATCCTAAGTACCAGGTTATTTAGGGCTCCCGTTAAGGCTCCGGGTAGCTGGGTTATCTGATTTTAGGAAAAGCTCAACAAGCAGTTCAAGGAAAGCCATCGTGTTTTTGTCCAAAACGATTAAAACTGTAAGGCCCTCAAGGTTCAACCTCTCATGCCCACAAATGCAAATATAAAAGCTAATAGCATGAAGTGTTAAATTATCATAGTTTCTAGACAATTGAATTTGTTTTAAAAGGTCTAATTCACGGTTTTCAGTTACCTACGATCTACACCACTACCCCAACATGCAAAGGAAAGAGGATTCCTTTTTGTGTCAACATAAATCGCTAGGTTAAAGCTCGTTAGACTCTGTGAGAATTTCCCATTCACTTCAGTGGACCTGGTATTACATCAATTGCTATGTTAGATAGCTTAGTTTTGAGATGAATGAACTGGCTGAAGGCTGTTAATTGTGTTACATCAACAACATCAGCTTTTCCCATCCTTAGCTAAGTTTTAACAAGTGGAAAATCTGCCTTTAAGTCTTTAAAATCGGACGTTTAGGATATGGCTCGGGAGTTGCCTCACGATCTGTCACATGGAGGGAGCAGCTGCCCGTGTCATACAACGGGACTCGGCATAGCCAGAAGCCTGCAGTTTCACAGCAAAAGTGGTTTGTTTTCGTTCAAGAAGTATCTAGCACCCCCGAGACACATTCCTTCAATTTTTACTGTTTCTGGAGTTCCCTGGTCCGCCTTAACAGAAGCTTGATGCTGCTATTATCACGTTGGTCTTCTTTCCCATACAATAGTGCCAAGTAATAAGAATTTAAAAAACAGTCTTGATTTTCTCATACTTTGCATAATCTTCTTTCTCCTTGACTTACAAATAAAGCATTGTATTCAATTAGACTCACAGCAGGTGAAAACCCCAATTAGTGAATCCATTTTCTTGGCTTTTTTTCCCTACCTTACACCCACACACCACTTTCTTTTTTTTTTTCTTTTTTTTTTTAAGCAATAAAGGGGAACTCTGAGTCATTCCTCAATTGAAAAGCAAATTAACCCTTTGATCTCCCAAATCAAACTATTACCCACTCAAGAACATCCAGGGGGAAACAAGAATGTTGAAGGATTAAGGGATAAGGCCTATTGACTTTATAATTTGATTTTATAAAAAAAATATTCTATTTAATGTAGTTCTGATTGTTGTCTCCAAATTCACAAAAGCTTTTAGCTGTTTTGATTGACCTCAAAATTACACTTTTGCTGTATAATTTACGCAAGTAATACCACTCTTATTCCAAATTATTTTTAAACCACCCATAATTTATTACAAAAATATATTTGGTTTTCAGTGTAAATGGATACTGTCTTTGCCATTTGTAACTGAAGCCAATCTTTACGCCATACTTAATTTTAAGCCATTTATTTGATAAAAGACAGTCTTCTTCCTGTAGAAAATAAAACAAGATTACAGAGTAGGCAGAATTTTAATTCCCTGTGATGCTTTTCTTATCCAAGGGCTATTCAGTCAATTTGTGCACCTACACAGAGACCTTAATCGGAAGGAGGAGAGTGTTTATTTCTCTTATACTGTAGGTTTGTCCTGGACTATATCTAATCAAGGTATCTCTCTCTTCAACATTTAACAACACCAGGTGCTTAAGGAGAAATCACAGCCCCCTAATAAATTAGGGATAATAATTAGAGACTGGCTTATTACCTCAAAACTGTTTCAGGTAAAAAAAAATAAAAACATGAAGTGGATTTTCAGGTAGCATTGCTGTCCAAATGGTTACTGGAATCTGTGCATTTGAGAAGCCTGAGTTTTCAGTTTTAGTATGTTCTTAGAATTTTGTCCCTTTTCTGTGGAGGAAGAGCCACAGACATACACACGTTAAAAATAATAATATGAAGATAAAATAACCAGTTCTTAAATGATATTATTTAAGTATAAATCTTCATAGGTTTCATGAAGGAGATCAGCATCACTACTCCATGTTACAGACAGATATGGAAATCAGAACGTAGAAATGGGTAGGGCATTGCCTAAAACCACTCAGTAGGGCAGACATTAAGTGTACAAGTTTGCTTGTAAGTTTAGCACTTTATGAGTTAGAAAACTAAAGAGACATTTCTTCAGTTTTACTGTCATTGAAAGTGAAGATACAACATTTTCCTATTAACTAAGTCTTGCTTCCATAGTTCTGTGAAGCATGTAGTCCTCCTTGTAAGTGTGGCTTTACTATTTCTCAGTTATCTGGGTAGCGGATTAGCAAGCGCTTCCCTTGCCTATAAGAAGACGCTGTGGTGCTCTGTGTTGGGCTAGCTAATCCGTTATGCTATTTGAGTCTATTTTCTATTTCTTGGTATGAATAAATACTAAGAATCACTTGGGATGGCACTATGACACTTTCCTGGATCATCTGTCTTAAATATGCTCCAAGGGCTGACACCTCCAGGATTTTTTTGGTATTTGTTGATAGCTCTCTCAGAAGAGCCAAAAAGAGAATACTGGTTTGGATGCTGCTGGTTTAGGCTTTTTTTTTTTTTTTGGCTGTTTCCACATTACCACTGCAAGCACATTAAAATACCATAAATGCAATGAAGAAAATAGTTTTGAAATTCTGCATTCATTTTCCTCAACTTTGCACTGTAAATTAAAGACTTACTAAAACATTGATAGCTCTGTATACTTATGATCAGTTATTTACACCATGGGAGAGTCAGGGAAGGAGCATACCACTCTCTGCCCAGAGGGAAACCCAGTCTGTGTCCTGTACGAAGGGAGATCAGCTTGCTGCTTCTTACACAGGGCTCATTCTCCACACTGTAAGGCAGCTGTGTAACCAGCAAACGGAGCTTACAAGAATTTACCTGACATGTTTCACTGAGATGTTCTTGGAATAGAGGGAGTAGGAAGAGGAATCCTTATTGTTTTCTTTTTTTTTTTTTAATAAAACTAATTCTGCAGTAAATATTACAGAGCTTGCAGCAGTTTAATGCAAAGCATGGCAAGGTTTGGTACACAGTATGTGTGACAAGAGCACGTCTGTTCCCGCTGAATGCACAACGGCACAACCTCTGCCTTCCTTTGGGCTGTGCCTACTTTTACTATAGTAAAGACACCTGATTAAAACTGAAATCTTAGTCACCCTACAAGATGAGTATCACAGAGCCTCGGGAGCAGTCTGTGTGTGCCTTATGTTGCACTGCATTGCATGCTGTTGATAAAAGATGAATGAGAGAGTGCCTGTCATTTTGGATATATTAGGTATATGTATGAATTTCATCCTCATGAAATCTTAGAAAGGCTAATTTGGAGAGGCTACATTTTTTTTTTTAGCTGGCAGTGACAATTTAGACACCCTGCAGTAGCAGAGTGTGTGTTCAGCCTACTGCCAGGTGTATGACCCTGAAAAGAGGAGCAGAGTGAGGCTGAGATTAAGTAAGATTACATGCATCGCTGGATGCGGTGGACAGCACATCCAGGTTCCACCAGGGTTATGAGCTCTTCAGGTAAGCACCTGTAAATACCAAAAGCACTGTTCTCCCTTCCATACCAAACCACAAGACTAAAGAAAATTAAGAAAGGAATAACCCCTACTATTCCGGGATGGAGATGAACTGGAGTGTGAATACTCCCAAAAATGGGAAGAAGCATAATTCTGGCAAAATGCCAGAAATGTGAATAGTCCCAAAAATGGGAAGAAGCATAATTCTGGCAAAATGCTAGATAACTAAAAGTATTAAAAAACCGTCTGAAGTAAAGCTTTTGGAAAGCTAACCAGAAAAAAAAACAAAACCCAAAACCCCAAACTATAAAAAAAGACTTAAAATCTACCAGTAGAAAACTTATGCCAAGCAAAACTGCTTGCTGCTCTTTACAATCTACAAATAAGACTTGAAAAATAACAATTATACCATAGTAAATTCTTGGTTTGAGGAATCTGTATTGGCAAAATGAGTAGTTATCATTTCAGGGAGTAAGGTTGAGAAAAAATGCAGACTAATAAGGATAAATTAAACAAAACAAAGAAGGCAAACTCCATTTCTTACTTTTCTTTGCGTGCCCAGTTAGAAATAAATGACTGTTTTGCCTCCTGGGGGATTAAAATAAGCAGGATTTCATAAACTCTCTTGCTCACTGACTCTCTTTTCACCTCAAAATCTTTCTTTCCATGCATAAAATTATGTGTTGCAAACAGAAAAGCTGGCTTCCCAAATCATTAATTTCTCTACCGTTTCCTATCAATGCATAGATCTCAATAGCAAGAAACCCTGCATCTTGTAGTCCTCCTTCACTCAGGGCCCAGAAAATCTGATGCTAGCTACTGGTCACCATGCATTCCTGGTCCCTAACAAGCAGCCCTCTCTTCCAAAGTCTTCCACAGACGTTAAAGGAGAAGCACGCCTTCCTTTTTTACTAATTCACTTTTTGGTTGCATTCCGTAATAAATGTATTTTTGACACTATAAAGTCTTTTTTTATGACTAATATCATACAAACAGGAAAGTTTTTCTTTCATTGAGGACATTTTTCCAAAAAGTCCCTATGCAAATATTATCTAGAAGACAAAATATTCATTTGGGTAAAAAAGCCACTTAGATCATGCCAGGAGATTATGTGCTGGGATGTTCCAATGGTAAGGCTGCACTTAGGTAGGAAAAGAAAGGACAATGAAATCTATTGCATTCTGTGACAGCTATATGCAGGCAAGTTCCCAGCGAGACCACTAGCTAGGCAAACTTCGCACCTTTGAATTAATGCATTAATTTTTTTCTGTCTGTATTTTACCAATGGATGCTTTGCTGTGTTCTCACAGAACCTGTAGTTTTTGTTGCTTTAAAATATCCTTTGAACCTGTCATAACTACCATATTGTTTCCTCAAGGATTATAAAATACTATACATAACATTATAATATATAATTCTAACAACAAGAGGCCCTGCCTATTTTCATGGTACACACTAGGCTTTCCCATCACTTTCCCAAACATGTTGAGGTTGATGACCTTAGCAAATATGATAAGTTTGAGGTCTGCTCCTAACCTTTTCCCTACATTAGGCCACGCAGAGCCCTGGTGTGAGAAAGCGATGGATCTCCCTCCCTGGTAAATAAAACTTGCGCTGATTTAGTTTCAAAACTGGAGAGTCTTTAGCTCCTCCCAGTACCCTGGTGTAACACAAGCAAAGTTTAGTCTTCCTGCGTAGCACGATTGCTTTGCTCTCTCTTCCTAAATGTCTTATGTGGAGATGCAGAAATCAGAGGAAAGTACAGCACTGCACTTGGGGAAGGAACCAGCCTAGAGAAGTTAATGGGAGGGAGGAGCAGCTACACCTGGCTAGCCTCACCAGTAATTCCATCCAGGATAACTCCTTCATCTGATCCAGGTGACATTTCTCATGGTTTATTTGCATAGAAATGCAACTTCAGGTTTAGGGTTGTGAAACTATTCCGAAACTGAGGTCAGACTTGGTAACAGAAAGAAAAAAAGTCTGGAAACGAGAAGTTTCTCATCTGACATTTCTGAAATCAAAACTTTTTATTTCATTTCAAAACAATATTCTATGAAAAAAATGTACTTTAATTTGACTACAAAACAAGGTAATTGTTCACACAGCTCTGGCAGCGCCCTTTAATGGCAAGTGGCCATAGTCTCATCTTGTCCATGGCAAGGAGTAAAAATTAGGGTTTATATATACAGTCATTTGAAAAAAATACAGACATACAGATACCTACATTAACTAGTGCTTCCAGAGACAGATCAATTCGTATCAGCTACCATGGAGCCATGTTCTAGGGCACAGATATTATTTTATCCTAATTGAATCTAAATGTATGTTAGCACTTAAATACTTCAGTAAAGAGGAATACAAAGGAATTTTGAGGTAAGATAAAAATTATTTCATAGCTAAGTGTAAAAAAAGGATTTCAGTCAGATCTCCTGTGGCAAGTTCAAGCATTTATGCTATAGCACATGCTTCACATAATTCCAGACAGCTTCTGCTCCTTCCATTTACCTAACTATAATATGGTTCTTCCTGCCCTCCTAACAAAGTGGTCCTCCCAGCTTTTCCATTGAGGTATCTTTGTGTAGCCCCTTCTGTCTCTGGCGTAGGAGCTGGCAGTTAATTCAAGAAAGAATCCTGTGGATGCTAGCTGATACAAAAAAAATGTTGCTAAACTATATTGCACAGTTTAAATTTTATGTTTAACTAAATCTAATAATGGGAATGCATTTAATAGAACTCCATGTCTAGGTATACTTTCAGTATTTCATAAGTTTGAATTGAGCCAAACCTCTCACGGTACATCTCAACAAGGCTTCAAATAGCTTGCAATTCTACCCGCATACCTTTGTTCAGTTCTCTGACCTCTGTTATTAAACAGAAAATGGAATCTCTTCGTGAAAGAATAAACCTGCAAAATGAAGATTCCCTTTCTAGCAACATAGCTGAATTCGCCATGAAAAATTTGCAATGAAAATCAGAGATGCCTTGTCTACACAAGTCAAAGAACGTTGACATTTATGGCCAAGGGTACACAGATGACTTTTAGGACCTACCATAGTCTGTTATTAAATTAAGGACAATAGTGATTGTGTGGAGCTCAAAATCAGCCAAAATAATTTCTTTATATACTGAGCATTTTTCCACATTGAAGTAATCAAACAACTTCCAAATTTGTATTTGGAACTATTTTCTTCATCTTTAAGAAATTGCTTTCAAAAGTGCCATTTAAATCCTGAACAATCCACACAGCTCTAAAATATTAAGGATTTAAGCCTTGGTTATGGTCCACATAAATGTTCTTAGAACCCTGCTGCTACATCTAACTTCCTTGAAGACATTATCAGAAATGTCAACTCACAATTCTACCATATCAACATCTTCAGCTCTTCTAAAATAGTCCAGACTTAAAGAGAAAATTCTTATGGCTAGGACTAAGCGGCGTTACCCATCTTTATCATGTCCCTTCCCACATGACATAGAATGCCAGATTATTTTAGAAGTTCAAAATACCAAGTTCCATATTATCAGTCATAAGAAACATCACACAGTTTTTGTCACCTTCCTCTCAAGAAAAAAAAAGTATTAAATTCAACCAAGATATCTCTATATTATTTAATAGTGTCCACAAGTTGGAATTTTATGCTGTCATAAATTTAACAGATGTAGACAATATATTACCTACTGTGTAGCAGATGATTTTCTGAGTGTCAAAGTTAGAAAGAAGGATCATCTAAACTCACACCTCCTGTCTTAGAAAACATTACAACTGTTTGAGCATTCATCCTTAATCTCAAAGTAACAAACTCAGTCTGTCATGGTAAGAAAATATGGTGTTGTTTTAAATTATCATTCTTCTCTCAAGGTAAATAATTTTCCTTCGATTACTATCAACAGCTCTGGCTTGTGGTTGCCAGCTTTAGAACCAAATGCCATTTTGCAAACTATTAGCACCGCTTCAGTTAATGTCTTTCACTAATACACATCAGCCAAGGGAAAATAAGAAAAAGACCTTCAACCTTACCTTTTAAATAAAAACTGAGTTAAGATATGTGGTGTCTAAATACTTTTGTATTTTATTAATGAAACTTATTCTTGGTTATGGACATTACACTTTTTGTCAGATTTCAGAAATTAATCTCTTGTTACTTTTCCATAGTTTTGTTGCTGCAGTTGCTGTTATTTCTCATTCTTAAAAATCTGCAGTCATTACTTCTCAAATTATTATCCTTCTACCCATGTCCCTCAATTTATTCTGTTTTTAGGGTAACTAACAGAGCAAAAAATTTATTAAGGATAAAAATAATTTTGCAAAGATTTGTAGAAGCTGACAGAGTAAGTATTTTGCCAAATAGAGCCCAAGCAGGGAGTGAAGGATTAGACCCCATCTAATCCACTGGTTTTATCAAATCACTGTATTTAATACTGAACTAAAGCCTTCGGAGAGTTTTATTTTTAGCAGCTTGTCATACTGAGTATTCATTTGGCTTTATTCTAAGAATTACAATTTAGGATTCAAAGAGGAAAAATGTATTTCTTGTTTGTTAGTAAGGTATCATCATTAAAAGTCTTCTATTCCCCAAACAAATAATTTTTTTTTAATTTTATGACATATTTTTATTATTTGTCTGATAATTTTCATAGTAAACGTTACACTTCACTGAGACTAGCATTTATTTTAAAATTTTAAAAGGGATTATATTCAATGAAAATGATCATTTGGTGATGACAGTGCACTCTGTTGGGTCACAGGTGAAGAAAGTGACTTTTTTTATAGTTATTTCCATGTCAACATTGTACATGAATCTTGCTGGTAATTTGGAGAAAACAAGCAAGGCCAGTGGGACTACATCCATGCTGCCATTTAATCAAATGATTTAGTCTATGAAATAGCCAAGAGAGATAAACTCACCAAATCTGACAATATTTTGGTTATTTGGACTTTCTAGTGGCATGTTATCTTATACCTACACTGCTATGTGTGTCTGCCCTGAGAATAACAGTCGTCTCTTGGGCCAAATTTCACATAGTGACTCTTGTTTACACTGCTGAGAGCTGAACTGCTCTAAAGCAGACTGGCTGTGGTACTCCTCTATTTCCCACTTAGTGCTCCTGTGGACCCAAGACATGATTTTATTTATTTATATATATAAAAAAAAATAAAAAGAAAACTTTTTTTTTTTTCATTTCAAATTGTCTGACCTAGTATGGGAGTTGTTGCAGCCCAATTGCTGAAACAGCTGCAGTATCTTTTTGAAACTAGTTTGGCCTGTTCCTGCAGAATAAATCCACCACGTTAAATGGACAAAACATCTCCCTACACTCAGGGAACCAGAAGAGTTCTAGATCAGCTCAAACCCCTGTGATTTAAATGCCATGCAGTAGAATATAGTCACAGGTGCTTTGCTGTGCTAGATCCTCAAGCTTTCTTGATGAGCCTACCAAAAAATTCAGCTGGTAATCAAAGTAATTACTTTTAAGTAGTGGATTTTCTGTCCAGGAAGTAACTGATTTGACAAAACCAACTCACTACCAATGAAGAGCAGCCATATCATTATGTCTTTTAACGTATGCTGAATGCTCTATATGCAATTTCCAAAATTTTCAGCAGTCAAATTTTCTAAGGAAAAACAACTATTATTTCCATTCAAAACTTTGTAACCTGGTGCAATTTTTGAGAGAGTTAACTAAGTGAAGAAGCACCTCCAATGCATGCCAGCAGAGCAGCTGGCCTCTCATGGCATTTCTTTCTAAAAGTTTCATTATGTACAAAGGAATGGTTAAGGTAGCAATTTCTGTAAGAAACTGGTAAAAGGTAGGACTTAGAAGAATACTCATCTGCTCTCTTGGACTCCTCTGTGTTCACATACACTACAGCATCTTGCCAAGTTTGTAACTGTAAAAACATAGTGTGCAATGACAATCCTCTAACCCTTTTAGTGCATTGCATACTACATACTGAGCTGAATTTTACTTCCAAACAAAATTTTGGCTGCATTCCTTAGTGAGTACAGGTTGTTCTCGCATTGGCAGACTATCCCATTCTCTCACTTAAAACAATTTGATGGATTTTTAATTTCATGGGTTTGGTTGTTCCTAGATGGGCACAGTTTATATAAATCAGTTCCAGCCACCAACTCCAACACTGAAAGAGACAGTTCTTATTTTCTTGATTTAGGTCATTATGCTGAAATCATATTTTTCTCTACTTTGTCTTTTTGTGTAATTTGCGATTAAGAGGATAATTTAAAACACCCTTTACAGAACAATTTAAGTGTCTATTCTATAGTTTTTCTCTTTCTAACTCAACATTTAATGAAGTGCTAAGTTTGAAATTACATAATTTGGTGAGAAATTTAGCACTGGATTGCAGTGAATTCAAGATAAAGCATGTTGTCTGAAAAACATACCCACACATAAGCAATGAAGCATTATTCTATGCTACTATTCTTATATATTCATTTATTTTGTAAATATTATTGGTTTCAATAATACCTTTTTTTATAGGTATGGTTTGATCTGATCCTCCCTGCCTTGACACAATCAGACTGACCACAACTAAGTACAGGGAATTTAAATAGTAATATGAGTACTAAATTACCAAAAACACTACAGCACCAAGCTTAGATTGGTGTGTATATGTAAGAGCAGAATTGAGATTGCCATTTGTAAGGAATCCTTCAGTTCTATTTCATTGGAAAATAAATTTTCGGTCTTTAGTGGAGCATAAGGGCATAATGCAGCTGTAAGAGTGAGGAGTACACGTAGAAACCAGGGGACTTTAACCCTAACTGAATTTTCCATCAGCCAATATCCTAACCCAAAGGGATTATCTGGTCAGTCTCTTACATGGTGTAAAGTAAAAAAAAATATATATATAGTTAAGTATTGCTACATCTCTTGCAGGCACAGGAATAGGACAAAGGTGAATAGGTAAGTGGTGGGTATACAGTGTAATAACTTCCAACTGGTATATCATCTGTCTACTGGTAGGTAGAAATAAATAAATGATCAAAAATAATCTAATTAAAAAAAAGATCAACAAAGTCAGGATGAGTTTTTGGATATAAATTAAGACTTTGCAACACAAGTGATATGAAAGCAGCAAGATAATTAAAATGCAGAATCTTATTTATTATACATTAAGTAGATCAAAGCTTCTCAGTGATAGCAAGGCACTGATTGGGGGTTGCCACCTGTTTGGTCTCACTTGCAATGGGAATTTGTTAGGTGAAACTGTGTTAAATGTTGCCGGTATGTATTACACTTATGAACAGCTTACATTAAAAAAAAAAAAAGAATAATTCTTCTTCTGCTGAAGAGACTTACTCATTATTCACCAGCACATATGTTACTTTCTTAGTAAATACAAAAAAGGAATTCTGTATAGTTCAGGAAGTTTTCTGAAACAAAAAAAAATTGCAGGTAAGTGCTTTTACTTGAGGCACATCACATAATTCTTTGAGACAGTGGCAAAAAGACTGAAGAGTATAAAATAAAAATATATTTGAGCTGTGGTTTTGGAGAGTGCTGAGTATTGCAGCAGGCTGAGCTCAGAGAGGAAAGATTGTGACAAGCAGGAAAACTAAAAATCTGGAGAAAAAAGCAGGAGGCAGTTTTCTAGATTTTTTTGGTCATTTGTCTCTTTGTCTAAGTTCTCCACAAAGAGGAAAGCTGTGACTTAAGGAGAGTGTGTGGGTGTAAATGTCTAACAATTATTGGGAGAATCTAATAAAGAGAGAATTAAGGAAAGCTGAAAATCTGCAAGATGCAACAAGGCAAGGCAAGGCAAGGACAATCTTTGTCAGTGTCCTTGAAACTTGCTGTAGAACTGGCAAAACAGATGAGCAGAACTTTGGTCTGGTGATGCCAGAGCAACATTGGCCTCTCAGGATTTTAAATGAATATTTGTAGGAGATAAACTTACACATAACAGAAAGAAAAAGGAAGAGCGAGTAAGAGTCAGAAAGATCTGTCAGCGGAAATTTAATTTGTGTTTATAAAACTGGTGAAAAAAGTTGATAAGTACTTTAAAACCCACATGTACCAAAGGAGAATTGTTTGGGAGGTCTCTGGGTGTTATAAATACATGCCACTGACCAAAACCAACGAAGGAACTGACACAGGAGAAAGGCTGACTTGATCCAAACTGAAGAGGACTATTGCGAGACCACACGATGTGGGCATACGCACATAGGTGAGTTTGATAAAGGATTCACACTGACAGATGCTTTTCCACTCCTTATTTCTAGAATAGTGAACAAATGCCCCAGAGCAAAGCAGTGCTGAGGGTTTTGTGCTCGATTTTCTCAAGAGAAAACTGTACAGATACAGATTCGCATTTTGCCAGCAGCAAATGTTTATTCCACGATACTTTGGGCACTGATGTGAAAAAACATGATACATGAGAGGAAATGCTAAGAGCCAGATTCTGATCCCTTTTATGCTGTTAAAAATAAGAAATAACTTTGCTGAAATCAGTGAGCATTTCTCTCAATCCATGCAAGCTGCTTTTGGCACAGAACGAAAATTTGATTTCCAAACTTCTGATAATAAGTCTGACGGGAGCCTAAACTGCCCCAACCATAATTCGGAGTCCTCTGTAGGTTTTCCTGCTCATTTCAAGATTGTCAGAGTGCGAATAAATATTTATTCCTCCCTCAAACTGGAAAGAGGAGAAGAAATAATAATGTATGAAAGAAAGTACTAACATGTAATGACCATATTAGTAAGGTTTTCATTGCTTTTGTGCCATAGCACAATTAAAATAGCGGAAAAGCAGATGAATGACAAATGTCCAGCAGAAAACACTGGTCAAATATGAAGACATGGAACACCACCTGCAACTGAACAGTCTGCTAAGTGTTTTAAATTGTTTGGTAATGTCACAGCAGTACTGAAAGAACAAGCATTTCCATTAATGGGCAGTAATTAAAAGAACAAATAAGGTGAGTGAACCTGTGGCCAAAAAAATAATCTCTTGGTGGTTTTCATGTATGCTTCTAGTGATGATTTATATCAAAATAGCTCAGTTCAGAAGTCTGAAGTTCAAACCACTATTTGGAAATGGTGGTGAGCTCATCAGTAAGAGACCTTGGGAATCAGTTTTTTTAACCTCTAATTTTCAGGTGATACTGAAAGTAAACTGAAGTATAGAGATAAAGTATGCTTTTCAACAACAGGGTCCTAGTGGTTACAATGCTCTCACTGGCAGAAATCTGGAAGAAATTTCCTTCTAAACACTGAAGTAAAATTTCAAGATGCTTTTATTCCAAATTACTTGCACTAAAAGTTTATAGATGGAGAAATAAAAATGTGGTTTAGGTTTAGTAGTTCTAACTCTTGTTTTTTATTTTTTATTCCTGTAATCATTGACATTTCCAGCTATAAAATACATAGTCTGTTACACTCAGGAAAACAGCTGCAAACCACTTATTTCCACTCTCCAGGGGTTCTATAGGTTGAAGCTGGGTATGATTTTGAAGAAGATTAAGATATGAAACAGAAAGTTGAAGATATTTCGTTTGCTTACTTCTGCTTCCAGAGTTCACTCTTTAGACGGGAAATCTGCAACTAGTATAGCATATCTGAAATCCATACTCACAGACATGCATCTCCTTCTGTATTTCTAGATCAAATGCAGAAACAGCCTTCATGTAGAACAGCTTCAGTAGCTTTTTTGAGGACATGCATAAGTAAAATATATATATACATATATTTTGGGAAACACAGCGTTTACCCATTTTGGATAAATAAGAAACTGGCAGTTTCCTCTCATTTGCCACAACACTGCTCAGGGGGGGTCTGTCCCTGAATGAATGGAGTCTGGAATGGAAAATAGTAATCTGTCACTGATCCTTCCCAGAAATGGCCTCTCTGCCTGTCATTATTACAATAAACAAGGCTATAAAACCGTTGCAATTTAGATAAATCTTTCTAATGATGTTATAGTTCAATGCTTGTAAAGAGCTAATAATGTAAAAAGATCTCCAAAGTTGATTTAAAAAAAATGTAGGTTACTTGATGATTATAAGATTCAGCATTGCAAGAAACTAGTATTGAACTTACTCAGAGTTACAAAGCAGCTTGCTTTGACAGAATGCTAGGCATTAAATCTTCTAGTTAAATGAAGACTGAATTCTGGATTCAGTGAAAATTATTCAGTTTTTACGATGCTCCACTTCACCACTGAATTTATCTAAGAAGATCAAATGGCAAAATTCTGCAAAATACTACAGTTCAGTAAGTATCTTCACTGCAGTAGGGAAGAGAAGTCTAAAAGAGAGAAAATGAACTACTTTAGCATTCTGAATCTTCCAGAAAGCATCTGACAAGCAGCAAAAAAAGGAAAAAAAAGTAGAGTGAATCAGCACAAGGGAAAAATTAACGTGACGTAGCAAAAAGGTGCTTCTGTAAAAGAAAATAAGTGGTTGAACAAATTAACACATATGTAGATGTTTCAGAACCTCAGAGTTACAGCAATCCCCTTCTGTGTTAAAGGTCTTGTCCTGGTTTCAGCTGGGTTAGAGTTAATTTTCGTCTCGGTAGCCGGTATGGGGCTGTGTTTTGGGTTTAGGATGAGAACAATGTCGATGACACACTGATGTTTTGGTTCTTGCTAAGTAGCGCTAAGCTGTTGCTAAATAGGTGCTAAGTGGCGCTCACACTGGTCAAGGACTTTTCAGCCTCCCCTGCTCTGCCGGGTGCCCGGGGGCTGGGAGGGGGCACAGCCGGGGGGGCTGACCCAGACTGGCCACAGGGCTATGCCATACCGTGTGACGTCATGCTCAGTATATAAGCTGGGGGAAGAAGAAGGAAGGGGGGGACGTTGGGCGTGATGGCGTTTGTCTTCCCAAGTAACCGTTACGCGTGATGGAGCCCTGCTTTCCTGGGGATGGCTGAACACCTGCCTGCCCATGGGAAGTAATGAATGAATGCCTTGTTTTGCTTTGCTTGCGTGTGCGGCTTTTGCTTTGCCTATTTAACTGTTCTATTTTATTTCACTTCAATTATTAAACTGTTCCTATCTCAACCCACGAGTTTTCTCCCTTTTACCCTTCAGATTCTCCACGATAGGTCTCCAAGTGCCAAGCACCAAATGTCATCGGTCAACCCACCATGGACAGTTTTTAGTTAACCTGAGAGTGATTTTCCTCAGGTATATATATATTCACCATTTTTAATGGTTTTCCAATTCTGCAGATCTTAATAGCTGAAAACTTCATCAGTGCTAGAAGGGCAGGTACTTGCAAGGCAATCACTGTATGAAAATGTGCCCCATGTATTAAAATACAGTAATATCTTTCATGGAATGGATTATAACCCAGCTTCTGCAAGGCACTAAAGTGTGTTTACTCATTAAAGACTCTTCTCTGCAAAAATCTGCAAACTGAAGTATTTAAGAAGATGAAGAGGAAAGAAGGAACCTTCCTGTGCCAAATAAAAATCCAGAAACATAATGCTAGAGAACATTTAGTTACTTCTGATCTGTGCTCGTTACTGACAAGGCAGGATACATCAAATTAAAGCAGTAGTCCTTCTATGGAACTCACCCCGTCCATCATCTACTTTCCTTAACATCTTTCCCCTTGCTTTTCTCAACCCCTCTCTGTCTGCACACAGAATATTTGTTTCTAGAGGACAACTCTTGCTTCTCCTGTATTGATTGCATGTTTTTGCGTGAACAAGACATATGCAAACAGGATGCCTCAGGGTGCATTTAGGAGATGTGGTGCTAAACTGCTTCTTGACTTGCAAAGTATTGTTGCAACATGCTCCCAGGCAATTATGTCCTTTTTAAACTTTCAGAAAGAAAGCAGGCAGCATCACTTCTTCCAATAAAGGACGTTTCCCACAGCCACCTCCTAGAGAAATTGATGCCTTACGGGCTAGACAAGTGGTCTCCGCAGTGGGTGGGGAACTGGCTGACAGGCCACATCCAGAGGGTGGTGGTAAATAGCTCCTTTTCAAACTGGCAACCTGTCACAAGTGGGGTCCCCCAGGGATCGACATTGGGCCCAGCGCTGTTTAATATCTTCATAAGTGATCTGGATGATGGGATCAAGCGTACCCTGATGAAGTTTGCCGATGATACCAAACTGAGTGGGGAAGAGGGCACTTCGGAAGGGAGAGCCACCCTGCAGGAAGACCTGGATAGGCTGGAAGAGTGGGCTAACAAGAACCTTATGAAGTTCAACAAGGAGAAGTGTAAGGTCTTGCACCTGGGAAAACATAATCGAGGAGTGCAGCACAGGCTGGGATCTACCTGGCATCTACAAGGGCATCTCCAGCAGAGATAAGGAAGTCATTATCCCACTCTACTCAGAGCTTGTCAGGCCACACCTCGAGTACTGTGTTCAGTTTTGGTCCCCGCTGTGCAAAAAGATGTGGAGAGGGTCCAGAGAAGGGCCACAAAGATGATCAAAGGACTGGGAAGCCTGCCATAGGAGGAAAGGCTGAGAGAACAGGGTTTGTTCAGCCTTGAGAAAAGAAGGCTTAGGGGAGACCTTACCACCGTGTTCCAGTATTTAAAGGGTGGCTGCAAAGAAGATGGAGACTCCCTTTTTCCAAGGATTCACATGGAAAAGACGAGGGGTAATGGGTACAAGTTATTCCTGGGGAGATTCCAACTGGACACAAGAGGAAAATTTTTCAGAACGAGAAGAATCAGCCATTGGAATAATGTCCCCAGGGAAGTGGTCCCAACATTGGACACTTTTAAGATTCGGCTGGACAGGGTGCTGAGCCATCTTGTCTAGACTATGCTTTTGCCAAGAAAGGTTGGACGAGATGATCCTTGAGGTCCCTTCCAACCTGGTATTCTATGATTCTATGACTGGAGTATACTCATAATCTACCTTGGTTTCCCTTAGGGGGAGCACCCTTTCTTCTCTCCCCAATTATAAACTGTGTGAGACAAGATGATATTTGAATATTGTTTCACTAGAGATGATGTATGCACTTACATTTCAATTCCTGAGAGGGAAAAAAAAAGAAGAATATATAAATAGCATCATTTAAACACCCAAACCAGCACTGAGCAGATGCACACTCCACTTAATGGGGGATTGACCATGTTTCACCGTGCATGCATCTTTTGCAGATTCTCAGCAGAATCCGCTACTTGGTACAGATTCTTGAGTAGAAGTGACAAGCTTCGTATAAAACTGTACTGTTGAGCAGCAGGCTGGCAATGAATAAATGTCGCTCAGGAGGTTAGACGTACACAGCTGTAGAGATCGTGAAATTCAGGCTCTGTCCTGAAAAATAAATACCTCAAAAAACTGGGAAATTTTAGAACAGCGACATCCAAATGAATATAATAATTTTACCTGAAATATATGGGTTTGAGCCTTTTCTATTTATGAATGACAAGTAAAGAAAAATCTTTTTTTGGAAACAAAAGCACAACAAAACACTTGCTGTTGCCCTGAATACTAATGATGGAAGACTGTTGCTATGGTGATGCTAATTTTAACACTCTTGCCTGTGGACTTCATATGAACTGCCCGTTTTAACTTTTGCAAATGTCATTTACAAAATGAAAACCCATTAATGACTGGCGAGGGCACAATGTTCCACTTTAATTAGAATAATAAGGAATGCTGATGCACAAAGTACAGGTTTGTGAATTGCTACAAAGCCCACACTGTCAAAATTAATTACCACTGATGAGGATTTTGTTCTAATTTTTTTTTTTCAAAGGGAGCTTTAGAATAATACAACCATAGCTTGACTTGGAGTTGAAAGCAGGCTCTCTTTTTAATACCAAGGCGGAATAAAGAAGTTTCCAAGGCTGACAGTGTAGGAAAAGGTACGGCAGAGCTTAGAACTGTGATTGAGCCATGCTAACTGAGCACCAATTCCAGTAATGGAGAAATGCAAGTGCCAATGCTGCTGGGAAAAATAAAATATTTTTTAGGGAAATACCTGCTCAGAAAACCAGTTAGGTTTTGGAAAATAGAGTTTGTGTTTTTGATGAATTTAAAAATACATGTTGAGGACAAGAAATTGAGTGGGTGCTAGGATATGATTCTCCTTTGGGTTGGTGGGGTATTGCTGTGACTTAATTGCCAAGTTCTGGGCCAAGTAGATGATGTTTAGAAAAAATAGCGTAGACAGCAGTGGTAATCTCTTTTGTAATGCACCAGGCCCTTGCAAACCATGAGCATACATTTCTCACGAGATGGGGAAAAAGTTGCAACTACAATTTCTAATTTTGGGAAAATGTCTGAGCATATAAAGTAGGTGCTATGTTGCTAAAGGCGTTTCAGTAGTACTGACTGCAATGAGGAAAGCATACTGCAATGAAAAGCACCACAGGCAGCTGCCGAGAGTACATTATTCAGACTAATTGTTATTATTAAATATCTCCATTGTAGTATCGCTTAGAGAACCTAATTTGGAGTGGAGAGCCATTGTACTGCATGCTGTATTAGCAGAAAGGAAACTTGCCTTCTCTTGTGAAGAGCTGAGCTGGTGAAGAACTTGATTCGTCTTTATGCTATGGCACTATTTCATTGCAAGATCACTGGAAATGAGACTGGCATAAGGAGGAATAGCTGCTAAAACATTTTTCTAAATTCTAATTCACGACAGACTATGGTTTAATGAGTAGGCAAACTTTCTTCCAGCAGCATTAGTATGAAACCCACTCTTGGTCTATTGGTATGCTTTAGTGCTAGTTTAGAATGGCCTCACCAATTTTGCCCTTGACTTGTTGGCTATTGTGCAAGCTACTGTACTGGCATACAGCTCTGCACTCAAGATGGCTGGAATTTCATTGTATTGTACAAAAGAGAAATACAGCAAAAAAAAAAATATAGATTTGACTGAGAATGGTTGTGTCGTCAAGTCTGATTTTACGTGTAAGTTTTTTTGCTAGTGAGGCATTTACTCAGAACTTGTTTTCCTCTTGCTGCTTGGTATCTGCAGGAGTCACTGGATGACCACTGAATATGCTCTCATCAAAGACCTTCTTCTGTGAGCACCCACTACTCATATCAAAGGGGTGTTCAGAGCAGGGCTTTATGTTGAAAATACAAATGTCAACAACTGATTCTAATTTTTGCAGAGAATACTAGTATGCTTATGTGCTACTGCTGAACGCAGCTGAACCTAGTGTGATGGACAGCCATGAGGCAGCCTGTTACTCTTGAGAGTCAATGGGCTCAGGACTAATTCATATTTCATAGAATCATAAAATCGTTAAGGTTGGAAAAGACCCTTAAGATCATCGAGTCCAACCATTAACCTATCACTGCCAAGTCCACCACTAAACCGTGTCCTGTTTCTGCAGTACCTTTCCCAGTAGTATTTTATCTCACAACAAGAGGCAGAGAGACCCTCTTCCGCACAGCAGAAAAAACTTTAGCAACTATTTGGAACTCAGAGGGAGCCAGAAGCAAACAGTATTTAATAAATGTGGGGCTGATGTATGTTAACAGACTGACACTGCAAACTAAGTTAGGTAGCTTCCCAATATTGTGAGGCTACAAAGGTTTAGAATTTATGGAAATGGAATTTATCTGAAACAGAGAAAAGAATTTGAGATAACTGTCTCCCAGAAAATTGCTACTAAATCTCATTACCAAGACAATTAACTTTTTATGGTTCAATCTCCAGGCTCCCCATAGAAGAAAGTGGTATTTCTGGCAATGTCAGCCCCTGCCAGAACTGATGGACAAAGAATTCAAGGGAGTTTAAGTTAACGGAGTCTGCTGGCATGGGGACTTCTGTGGGATCTAGATCACCTCAGTATTCTTCAAGACGGGTCAGACACCTGGATAAGAAAGGAGTATTTTTGTTGTTCTTTAAAATTCTCTGTTAATCCACATGAACAGGTAGAATGTGAAAAGTATCTGCATTTTGTGCAGAGGTGCAGTAAAACTGATACAGTGGTAAGTAACCAAGCAAAAAAGATGCTCCAAAAGGTACTCTGCAGTTAGGTGATGGAGAGAGCAACACTGCTACAAATTTTTAAGTTCATCTCACATATTTAATCATTCATGCAACAAAATACTCTGGGCTATTATAATTCATTTTGTGAGTATTGGTAATACAGTGAACACAGCATCTTTTTATGAGCAAGTAATGGCTGAGGCTGAATTAGATTACTGCTAATCAGAGTGACTGAGTTCTAAGTAAAAATCTCTCAGAAGAAGATGACAATTTTAAGAAGAAATCAGAAAGAAAAAATATACTTGTTTGGTGCAGGAAAAGGAGATAAAATATTTTAAGGATAAGCAATACTAAATGCTTAAGTAGGCATAAAGTGCACATAGCAGACTGAAAGGATAGATAATGGAGGCAGCAAAACATTGTGTAAAATAGTGGAAATGTCAACAGAGAAACATTGAGGTTTGAAAGAAAACATCTATTTTGGTGTTTTAGATCTTGGGACTTAATAACCACCTAATAGGGAATGCTATAAAGAAACCAGGAAAGAAACCTGTAATTAACAAGTTGCATTTAGAAGTCAGCACAACTAAATGAATCGAAACTCTGAAAGGAGAGGTACTGGTGTTGCTATTAGGATATGCCCAGGGACTGAAGACTAAAAGCAGTGCTAAGAGAAAGTAGGATAAAGAGGGTGATGGGTTGGAGGCAGAGTGTTGCCAGTGGTAGGACTGGCTCTGCAAAGGGATGACTAGAAGGCAAGGGGAAGATGCAGAAAAAGTGAATGGCAAATTATGACAAGGCACACCCTGAAAACAAGCCAAGAGAAAACAAGAAAGGTCAGTGGGAAGATGGTTTGTTGAAAGTGGTGGAATGACCTAGAAGAATGTGAATGTTCTTGGAGCTGGACAACAGGAAATTGTTAGTGACCTTATTAAGAGCTGTTTTAGTGAGAAAAGGGTACAGAAGCTAGAAAAGACTGGGGAGGAAAAAAACATGGACTGGAAACAGACACAAATTCCAGGAAAAAGGAGAACAACGTTCTGGATATTGGACAGTGTCAGAGGAGAAATTTGTTTTGTTTTGTTTTATGAAGGACAGTCCTGAAGAAAAAGACTCCCATGTAAGGAAAGAAGTAGCAGATAAGCTTCAAAGAAAATACATCACTGGAAGGCAAAAGTCTTAAACAAGTCATTTTGATATGCTCCTGATGTGTAAGGGACTGAACAAGTTAAGCAAATAGACTTGTTCTCTAACGTCCAGCTATTTGATGTTCTAAGTGTCATTCTTCCAGTTTCTTGGTTTGAGATATATTATCTGTAACTGATCAAGAAACTTGCTATGACCACAAAGGAAACTTGTTTCAAACAAGAATTTTCTCCTTCAAACAAATAATGCGTTTAAACTCTCTTTCCCTCACTGTGACAAGCCCTTTGCTCTGAGTTGTTACTGCTGCACATTAGTACACCATTAGCTTGACAAAAATGCTTTCCATATGGTCTGTCATTGGTTGAATATTCCTTCTCTTTTTTTGGCTAATTTCTAAATAGTGTTCACAAAAAAAAAAAAAAAAACCAAACACATTGAATTTGAAGGTCATTCGGATGGCTAGGTTGGTATAAGTTTAGTTTAGGAATACTTCAAGATAAAGGTATCATCTAGAAACAACAAAATTCAGAGCTTTCTACTGTTCTTTTCAGTCATCTCTGAAGGTACTGAATATGGCCGTCACTTAGAGCCAGCTTTTCTTTTCTGCTTCACGTTAAAGGCAATTATGAAAATCATGGGGTTTGTTTTCACAAAGCATACAGTAATTTTAAAATTATAAATGCAAGCTCTCTATACCTACTGAAACTATCATTGTGAGGTTTAGATTTTAAAAAAATATCCAAAACCCTATAGGTTTGGGTTGGTGAATATCTCTGAATGATAGTTTAGCTACAGAGTTTAGTTTTATGTTTTAAAGTGCTTAATTTCAGAATGATTTTTTAATGAACTTGAACTAGCATTGTCTTACAAAAGACACATTGAATACCAACATTGTGCCATGAAAGAAGACTTAATATTCAATGACTATGTTTTTATAGTCAAGATTCAGCAAAACACAGCAATAAAAATAATTGAACATCACTGCTATAGCTAAAAGCTGATAAATATACATAAAAATATTTCACATTAGAACTTCTCATGTACTAATGAAATTTGCTCAGTAAAACTGGCAACTGCAATATGACTGGAGCTGGTGCTAAAATGGAAGTAGAGGATGCTTTTAAACACAAAACTAAATGAAATGCAAATTAATGACACGCAAAACTGTAATCAAGATGTAAGAAAACCTATCACAAATGTAGGCTTGTTTGCTTTAGAACTTTTCTACGCTTAGCTGTTTAATCACATTTATCAAAGTCAATCCATGATTTATAGATTCCAGGGATTCTCAGCAAACATGGTTAAAAAGCCCACACTGATAGGATTTCTGCTTTAAACACTTTTCAAATCATTCCTTAACTGTTTGGGCAGAAGTAGTCCCAGGAGTAATAGAATGCATACATGTGCATATATGTGCATATAATATATTATTTTAACCTTAAGATTCCCATCAAATTTGCATTTTTAAACCTTCAAGTGAAGTTTTAGTTGAGGGAAGATTCGCCTATAAGTTTACTTCATATTGCTATTATCTCTATGGTTATATCTGAAACTAAATTATACACAGATTTCCTTAGGGACATTTACAGTCTTCTCTATGGCTGTAATCTGTTTACTGTTGCTGCTGCTGTTGTTGCTAGTATCTAATAGTATTTGCAATTGCTTTAACTTTTTCTGTGTTTTCTAAAAGATGCGTAGGTGAGGTCAGCCAACAACGTTGCCACTGATTAAGTCCTAAAGCTAGGTGCAATTAAGCAGAGTTAAATTGAAAATGAAATAGTAGATAAAAATCACTGATCTAGGAGGACATACGCAGCTTCTGATTTTCTAATGAAGGTGCAGCTTTTCTGTGTTTCAGTATGCAGTAGAATCCGTTAGCTTTTTGTCACATTCTTTACAATGTTAAAATATATATCAGTTTGCTTATAGAACCTCCAGGATGGCAGATGGTGGATTGGAAACTACTGCTTGGAAACAAAACTTATTTTAGTATTTCAGTACTTTTATTCAATTGAAATTTAATACCTTACTTTTTATTTGTCTTCCTCATATTTGTTTAGTCCACATTTTCAGGTCACAACAGCTAAAATACTGGAACAAACCCAGTAAATTTGTATGACCATATACTCTTTAACTTCCATCTCCTTGAGATGTTTATGGGATATTTCCCGCTGCAAAGGTGTCTCCTAATTATGAGCTAAGTATTACACCCATGTCCCAACTAGAAATGCTTTGGACTGTGATTAAAATCTTAACATGGTGTTTCATGTTGGTGATATAGTTAAGATGTTTGCATGAAGTCATCTGTTCCCAAGTCAAACACAGTAGTTTTCTAGCTAGCCCTTTAAATTTTAACTCCATGCCTGTAATCTCTCTCGCTAGCAATTTTTCTTAGTATGCTTCATGCAGGATGTCATAGCCCTCAAGCATTAAGCTTTACAACATTTTCTCCAATAATACAGCTTTTAAGCAAAAAAATGGAATTAACTTTATTAAAAATGAAGCACAGAAAAATGTATCTTTGCCCCTCTACTCCTATATTCGTTCTGCAGTAGTGAACAGAAAAAGCATCTTGAAAAGGAAAACCAGGAGACAGGTACATATTGAAATTCAAAAGGCAATCTGGGCTATTTACTAGCTAGATATCTAAACCCCCTTTTTCTACTTAAATGTTAAAATAATAGAAAGTTTTCTAGCAGATGTCTAGATAAATACGAAATACCTGAATGAGACTGATTTATCATGGTTTTAGATATTTAGATTTTTTTTTTTACAACCTTTATCTATTGCCTGAAAATTCAAATGTGAATGTTAATCCCCTCGCATTAATTTACCATACAATTTCATTAACATAATAGTGTGTAAATTCATATCATAAAGTGTGAAGTACAGAAGTGAAGAATAAAACTCATACCAACAACTTCTCACATATTTACAGCAACCTGCATTCTTAGTAATTTATTGCTGTATTGAGTAAGTTTGTGCCCCCCTCAAGCCCCCAACCTAACACTTACAGCATTTACGCAAACAAATTTTGGCCCTGCTGGAAAAGAGGACCTAGACAAACAGAGTGAGGAGGCATGAGGTAGCAAAGTTCGGCCTATAATCACCACTCCACTCGTTAGGCTGTAGACACCATTTGGTGTCTGTGCTAGACTGGTTACATAAAGAGTGCTACTTGATAATGACTCTCTGTTGTGTTGTACCATAATCTCATTTTCTGAGCTCAATTGCCATGGAAAAAACATGAATGCTTATCTCGTCAAAACTACTTGTAAGAAAAGCAATTAATTCAGAGATGTTGTGATGCATTTTTTTTTTTTATGGTTTGTTTTTCTTAAATTATCTAGCCATAGATTTCCTAATATAAAAATTTATCTGATGAATACTTGAAATTCAAAGCAAATATGTAGCATGCAAGAGGCTGCTAAGCCTATACATCATATTTGAAATTGTAATTTATCTCATAAAGTTCAACTTGTAAATCAGAAAATGAGAAGTAAGAAGAATGAATATAGATGATTTGATCATTCCTAACCTATTGGTTAGAATCTTTACTGAAGTCTAAGTGCAGTCTTACTGACGTTTTTACAGTTCTCAGTTAATTCATTTTTTGTTTCCCACAGAATCTATGACCTCTAAGCATAATATATAAACAAATTAGTTCTCAGGATTGAAGGTCTAAAGATAAAGGTATCACAGAACTGATGTGCAACACCGAACTGATTGCAGCTAATATCTGACAAGAAAAAAAAGAAAAAATAATCTATTGAAAGGGATTCAATAAGAAGAAAAATGGGTCAAATAATCCATATTCAGTAAGTAAAGACCAAACAAATCGCTCAGGACAAGAAATGTGCAAAGACAGGTGGAGAATATTCTGAAAAACAGGGACTCGTTGCGGTCTGTAGGAGAGCTGGCATCTTAGAAGGTCAGAGAAAGAACAAATGCAAGAGAGATTCAGCAGCTTTAGTGAGTTCATTCTGGAAAAAAAGTCAATCTGGGAAAAAATCTGACCTCACCCTGACAGACAGGCCACTTAGAGAAACAGAAGCAGCCCAGCTGATATGTCCAATTCTTGCATTCTCAGTCGTCTCTTGATTGTTGCATTGCCCTAGATGTCAATATGAGAGCATTACACAGTCTACCAAAGTCTATGCACCCATAGCAAATACAGCTGGTGATGTAAATTCTACATGTCCCTATCCACTACTTTTTTCATTGGTATTGAAACATATCTTAAATATTAATTATAGTCCTGCCTTATATTAGACTGATAAGATCATGAAGACAAAAAAGGCACAGTAGGTGAAGACAGATCAATTTAATGCTAACTCTCATTATATGGATGAAATTTTTCTCATGTGGAATAGGGAAATAGTTTGTTTGCTTATCTGTGGAACTAGCTGCATCAGAAGAGACACTGAGCCAAGGGCAATGCAGACGATGGATGTGGCAAGCGATGCTTTGGAGAAGCTGTCAGTCTTTGGAGGAAACAAAGGAATTATGTGACTTCTTGGTATAACAAGAATATGTAAAAAATGTGAGATATTGTTCCCCATTTCCTTGAAGATTTCATTGGACAGTTGTCAGAAGCTGTCTTCTCTTTGTCTATCACCTAAATTAAGTATGTAATTGATCTTTAAAAAAAGAAAAGTCTGACAGACAAATCTTTCTATTTTTTCCCTTAATATGTCTCATCTTTTCAAGTTCAAAGCATTCCAGTGGAAATCAAACATAATTCCTATTTTTGAATCCTGCTCATTAAGCACACAATGTTTAAAACACAGGCTTGAAGTATATGGCAATAAATTTTACCTATCAGGAGCAGCTGTAAAATCTACTTTTCTATGGAAGACCTGGCATGTACTCTATAAAATAAGAACATATTGTATATACGTAATTCAACTTTGTAAAAATTATATCGGCTATGTTAATTTTTTATTCTTGATGATGTGTAACACAGTCAAGCTACATTTAGCAACTGAAGTAAAATGGAGTGAATAGAAATGAAGTAAAAAGTAAAATTCAAGAAAAAATCACATTCAGCTTATAATAAATATAACAATTTCAGCTACAATAAAAGTAAAATATCTTAAGGTTATATAATTATATTCCGTTACTCTATAAATATATGAACTCCTTGTACAGTATCAAAAGTTTACTTTTCACTTTACTGCCTATAAAAATAGTTCATTTATTACTCTCCTAGCCCCAGAGCTGGAAAACAACGTGTAGCTGGATTTAATAGATTTAAAATGTTGATATGTTCCTTTTAATTAGGAAAATAAGAAAGCCAGGTTCCATCTAAAATTCTCTTACCCAGCTCATTACTAAACTGAGCAAACAACATTACCTGCTAACACATTTTAAGATTTAACCTGCATGAAAATTATCCCTGCACTATTTAACCTCTGTGTAATGCTTACCACTATACACTCCGTGAAAATTTATACTGAATGAGTTTGACGACAAAGCTTAAGAAATTTACTATCCATTTAAATATGACCACTGACATATCAAGAGGACCAAGTTCTGCAAGTGTTGTGTAAGTGCCCGAGGAAGCTACTCTCTGCCCTCCATAGCTGGCACTGCGTTACACGCTGTTATGGTGAGAAAGCACATGGTTTCCATCAGTTACTGTCCCTAACAAGAGGCTATAGCCCTGCCCCCAGCCCCTGTACCAGCTAAGATATGATAAAATTACCGCTGCGTGTTTGTAATTAATTTCAAAACAAATTAAATTCCTTTAAGTTACTCCACATGTGAGCGCAGTAACTCCCTGCTGACAGATGGTAACGAAGAGCAGACCCACTGTATCTTCCCGGAGTGCTCCTGCTCAGTCAGTGGGAACACATCTGTTTATAACCTCTGCTTCCATTTTAAAGGTAGTTAAAGGCTCAAGATTTCTCATTTATTTACACTCCGAGTTCAAATTTTTGTGACAAGTTTTGGAACCAAGGCTTCACAGCCCTACAAATTATAAAGAAAAACTGCACTTTGTCAAACCTCTAAGAAATACCAGATATTTAATTTAGGTTTTTATGCTAGACAGCATGATAATTTACATCACATAAAGACAGACTGAAAAGGATTATAGTTTTTCTTTCCTTCAAAATAGTTTCAATTTTGGTATAGAGAGTTCACAACTGAAAGACAGGAAAAGATCATAATAACTGTGCTTTTAAGAAGCCAAAATAATACCTTTTTGGTACTTGGTAGATAAGTTAACTGTCAACCACACACATGACTTTCATAGCTTGCCCACAGCTTCACTCACTACATATACATAATCATACATTATTTATTTATGGTTCCCCATGTCTCTCTCTGCTCCGTCTGACAGATATTTCCTACTTGCTTTTGTGTCTCATACTTATCTACATTTTGCAGAAGAAACAATTAAACCAAGTGATTTTACTGCACAGCAACTCTTTGCTTTATTTTATCTTAGTAGAATTTACTTCAGATAGATTAATTTATCCTGTTTCTATGTTGAACAAAAGTAAAAGAATCATGTCTTTAATCTGTTTGATTTTACAATGAAAACTCAGGGCTCTTAGCTTTTTTTTCCTGTGTTGAAATTCTGCATGGTTAAACAACAATTAAAAGGCAGATTAAAGATTAAGACAACAAAGAGGTATGTTTGTAGAAACTGGCCCCCTAGATCTCCACTGTGAAATATGGAAAGACTGCAGAACCTACAACTAACAAAAATGTATGTCACAAGCTGATACATTTAATGCAAGTCAAATACTCTCATAGGAAGCTACAACGTGGAAGAGAGTAAGAACATGGAAATGCATAGTCCTCGGAGCTAGCTCGCTGCATAGCTAATTTATATGGATAGGCTCATACGGATCTTCTCATGGAGTCAAATCTGTGCTCCTGAGAATCCAGCTTTGTCCCCAGCAGGACAAAGTTCAGTGAACTGCTATAATCTGTATAAGAAAATAAGCTTGGCTGGGAAATAACTTGGAAGGCTTCCTTTGTGGGAAGTACTGAGATGAAAGACTACTGTATTTTTGCAGAAGCATTTTAAATCCTTCAAAAGAATGGGCACAGCAAGAGGGTAAGAAGACAGACACTATTAACTGGCAAGTCAGTTATACAGAGGAAGAATAATGTCAAAGATTAGTACAAATATAGAAGTCACAACTACTAAATTTCAACACATCATGATGGCAGGACTACTGAATTTTTTTTTGAGAAAGTATGTTGCAGACTTCAGTCCAGCTCCTCCTCCTTACTCCGAGGCAACAGAGATCTTCTAGCACTGGGCAATGGACACGTTTGCTGAGCACAGGATAAGCCATACACAGCAGAGGTGCAAACATGATTCAGAGTAAAGCTGCTTAATGTCCCCTCATGGCCCGGGAGGATGAACACTGAAGAGGAATTGGGTTGTGCAGCATGATTGAATGCTTCTTCTTGTGTTGCAAAATCCAAAGTAGACATTTGATTTTGCTATCTATCACTGCTTTGGAGCAGCTCCTCTGTCTGTCTGATCGGAAGATAAGAATGTGCGTGTATATGCATGCACACATGCGATCCCTTTCATCACGGGGTGAGCTCTGCTAAGATGTGATCTAACCTGAATTACGATGTTAAAATCTGCAGCCTCCCTACCTTTGTTATCTGTCTTTTTTAGAATTTGAGACTTTTTAAATCTTTTGATACGTATTCAGTAGTCTTTGTGCTGTGCATTTTTTCCATTTGCTTTTCAGATTTCTGATGTACAGTAATTGCCTGTTTTGTCTGCTAAAAAATTAAATTTAGAAATTTTAATGAATACCTAAGACGTTATTAAGGAATACGGACATGCCTGTGCCTGCTTCTGCCTGTCCATTTTCTGGGTTGCACTCCAGTAAGAGCAGGATCAAGGCCTTCAAAGAGCAGGACTGATTGAACTGAAAACTTTTTTTCTTCTATTCCCCTCCTTTTTTAGTCTAGTAAAACCTTTAAATCCTGTGCTAGTCACAAGGAGCATATCGAGGGAGAAAAAAAGATCAAAAAGAAAAGGGTCAGATAATTGTGGTTTTGAGCAATTTTACATGTTTTAATTCTGAGGCAAAAGGGAGAGTTTAACTCAGTAGCACCTTGTGCGCTGGGCGAGCGTTCAGTACCCAGGCAGGAATGTCCACTTGCTGGTTGGGAAGCTTCTGCTGTCCTGGAACACAAAAATTTGATTTCTCAGTTCACTGGGGAAGAGAGAGGTGAGGCTGAACTGTTGGCCTAGCTTGTCATCTCCAGAAGGAGGGAAGCTCATAAAAAGGTGGAAGGAAATCCACCAGAATGCAGCAGCTGGTGCAAGGCCGTTAGGCTGCAATTCTCCTGAGGCTGACAGTAGGCCAGGAAACTACAAAATGGCAGCAACCGGGAATAGCTGAAACAGGTTGTACACTGTCGATAATTATATTTTCCATGACAATGATGCCTACACCAACACAATTTGAAAAAAAAATACAGGCATGAATAATCTCAAGAAGGACTTCTTGAAGTGATAGCTTTAGAGGCAACTAGTTGCTACAGATTAATGAACTGTATAAAAATGAAATTTTAACAAGGAAAATCACAAGGCTTGAAGATACCTAGCAGTAATTAAACATCGCTGCTGAAGATTTAGCACTAAGTACTGCCTGATTTATGAATTTATCAAAGCTATGTCATTGCAAATATGAAAATGATGAGATAAAACAGTTAAGCATCGAGGGAAAAATAGATAAAATGAAAACAATAAAATGTGTAGCAAATCTGGTTAACAAAGGAGGCAAGTACCAATATTCTGTATTGATGACAGAACGAAAATTATGTAAACTGCTGCTCAGTCTTCATGGAAGTTCTTTTAGAACATTAACAATTGATGGAAAAGTGATAGGTCAAAGAATAAAGAAAGAATATGCTAAGTTTAAAAACCAAAACGGTATGGAAACCAGACAATTTAGTTGAGTGTAAATATGAAATAAGATAGATTAGAATGAATGAGAAGAAAAATGACTGAGGACAGCTGGAGAAGGGAATATATGTAACAGCTCACTAAGACTCATTAAAAGTTGACTGGTTTGTTTTACATCTCAAGGACAGCACGTTTTTTCTATAAAAGATGTGGCTGAATTTAAATTTTAATTAAACTAGTAATGCTACAACTCTTTATGGCTATGAAGGTATTTGCCAAAGTGAATGAAATAAAACAAACTTGTTCCTTTGAATTTGTAAATGGCCTCCCTAGAACAGAAGATGAAATAGGAAGTTGACACCAAAATTAGTAAGGAATAAGCAAGAGCACCACTGACCATTTTAGCACAAAGTCTCAACAGTTACCCATGGCTGCTGGATGTGAGTAGCACAGAGAGGTGGAAAGCACAGCATGAAACGCATCCTGTGTCGACGTTAAGAATTGCTGAGGCATCTCTCCCCACAAAGGCAAATCATAGAATGGAAAAGAGAAAAGGGGGATCTTTTCCTTCGTAGTAGTGCCATACGCTGGCTCTGACATGCCAGAGCCTCAGCTTGCATTTGTCCCCTGTAGATTTCCCTCTCCTCCTTGACAAGGCTTTCCAGCTTCCTTGTGACTGTTTCACTATTCATAGCCAAATGCAAACATAAAAATTACAAATTTAATGCAACAGTAAACCAACTTAGCCAGGTATAACTGTACATTTGTATTGCAATACAGACTTGGCTTTCTTCATGTGTAACTCAAATGCTTGTACTGAAGATGCTGTAGCAGTTCACCTTGTGAAAGTTGCAACTGAAGTGCCACTGCAAGAGCTATCTGCAACGAGATGGCTTTGGCGACACTAGTTGAGTTTGCAAAGTGTTTTGGGAATGTAAGGAATGATGTGACTATGTATATTAAACAACACCCATGTTTCAGTTACTTGCACTACAGTCTTTATCGCAGGTATTGCATCACCTGTTTCCTTCAGAAATAAGTATAAATAGTTCAAGGCACATATTACAGATAATAAAGAACTAAAAAGAGAAGGAAAAATGTATTAAAACTTCTTTCTTATTTGCTGTGTAGTGGCTCTGTTTAGGGCACTAGAAGTAGATGTTTCCAAATTGTTGATTTTAAAAATTTTCCTCTCATTTGTTATGCATACATATCTCTCAAAGCAAACTAGCTTAATTTGGGAACTAAACTCTAAAAGAATAGTCCATAGGGACTAATTTGTCCCTTGTCATTCCTGAGCTACAGACTTTACCAAGTACTGTCCCGAAAGGAATTCATAGTATAAAGTATGTAAAAAACCAGCGTATCACATTCAGATACCCCAAAGCTTTACTTAGTTTGCAGGTGATTTACGGTAGCATAAACTTAAAAATCAGTGCATCCTGCTGTGTTTTTGAATAACTAGCACACTTCTGTGACATTTAGTGCACACTTCACTCCTTTTTGTTCTTCCCATTTAGGCACCATAGGAGTAGTTCACGATAATCTAAGAAAATTACCAACTATCCTTGTAAATAACAAACATAAATAGCTAGAATTAATTACTATTTATACTCACTTGATATAATACGGCACTTTGTTTGGTGAGATTGCCCTCTCCCAGGGGCCTTGGACAGAAGCTGTTAACAACAAACAAACAAACAAATAAATAACTTTACACGTACATTCATACATACAAACGTACCTAGAAGAGAAACATGGAGGTCAAGTTCAAAGCAAACAGGAAAGACAACATTAATCTCTAGAATTACAGTTTTACACTCGGCCACGCTGATACGGGTCTGTTTGCTCAGTTGCCTGTGAAGGCAGGAAGGATTAACCTGCTGTTGTAAAATTTCTGTCGTAATCTGAGAGAAATTGAACTCATTCAGCTGCAAAGATAAATACAAAAAACCCTCCTTGACTACTAAGCTTACAGAATAGATATGAGGCAAAGCAAGCAACCTATCTTTCTGGCATGTTCTTTTATAGGGTTCTGCCTGCTAATGTGTTTGACTGGGTTTTCTTCAATTTCTTTCCTCGTGTGGTCAGCGCTTTCTATCCTTCCAGGAACAGAATTATGCGCTTGTTTACATTTTATGCTGAATGAAGTTACACTGAGAAACCATCTAAGTATTTTTTTTATTCTCTTGACTTGTTCTAAATGGAGAACAATTTTATTTTTATTTCTCCACATTACTAATTGTGTTTTATTAACTTCCAAATACAGCAAATAATGGAGAAAATGACAGTGTGATCACAAGAGAGGAAATGACATCTTGGCTATCACAGTGTTAAATGTCAACATCAACTTACAATATAATGACAGTATTTTGTAACAAAGTTTTATATAAAACACATTGTAGGCAAAACAACTGTAAATAATTTTTTATGAGAGGTTTTATTAGAGGAAGAGATATAGCTTAGGCCATAATCAGAAAGATAATGTTTTTTATTAAGCGTTTATTATCTGTCAAAATCAGTAGAACCAAGAATTTTCATTTTTAATATAGTGATATCTTTGTATGCAACGTGATTTAGTGTGTGCATGTGGGGGGGCAACCTGTTTCCTTCAGCCAGTGTAACCCTTCTTCTTAGTGACCCCTGCTGTTCACAAAGGAAAATAATTGTTACCGAGACTCAACTAGTAATTAGCTGCTTGATCATTTGGCTCCGAGTATTTTCTTCCCCTCTCATTCAAAACAGATACTTTAAAAATGCCACTCCCAAGCTGCAGGTACTTTAACAAAGTCAACCAATTACAATCCATACAAATAAATATGAACAATATGCACATTTGATATGTTTTGTACCAGAATTGTTAACCAGATTCACAGAAGTCAGTCTGCAGAATGAAATACACTGCCCCTCTCTCACCCATGTACTGGAGTGTGGACAGCAAGAGTTGGAGGAAAGAGATGTAACGTGCTTATAAAAATGGCTGTATAGGGAAGTCTTGCTATTTTGGTAGAGTTGCATGCACATGAATTGTGAAGAAGGGCTGGAAGGAGATTAGGGACGCCACAGAGGGGAGAGAAATCAGAGAGCAGCAGTGGAGGAAGCTGGAGCCATTCTAGATGGTCTGAAAATCAGAAGGAAAAGCAACTGGGAACAGGGTGCAGGCTGGGGAGTGGGGCAATGGGTTTCACATACATTTTAGGCAACGCTGAGAAGCTAGGGCAAGGAAGGAATGTGTGTGGAAGAAATATGAATGTGGTAAAATTCTGCTTTAAGATTGCTGGTGGCCAAGGAGTTATGAAAAGCCTACCACAGCATCTCTGTAGGTCTGGCTGTTGTCTTCAACCCCCAAATAACCATCTGTAGCTAAGCCGAGTGTATTGATTTCCTATTACTTACACTTACACAGCTTTGCATTCATTAAAAAAGAAAGGTGAAGTTAAATTTTAAACGTATGAACCATGAAAACAGGTAACTCTCAAAGTGTGCAAGAAACACAGAATTTGAGTGATGGTGTTAGATCCCATGGAAAAATAGCATGCTGCACTGCCATTGAAGTCTGTATCATGACCCATGCACAACTGTGTGCATTTTCAAATACAAATACAATTTCATTTTACACTATCAATTCCTTGGTGATTCCTTTGTATGTTTTTATTCAGTAATACTAACCTGTGTGTTAATATGTGGTCCATCAAATAGTTTTAAAATTCCTACTCAGTGACAATGACAAGGTTTCTTACCCATGGGAATTGGTATTATCTGAGGACTAATTTGAATAGGATTATACTAAGTTACAATTTTTGAAAATAAAATACCCTTAAGTATTAAATAAAAATTGACCTTCTTAAATATTTCTCTCCCAAACAATCATTAATATCCCCAATGGGAATACCACCAAGCTACAGTTCTTCCACTTTAAGATTTGTTTTTAATTAAATACCTAAAGGACAGAATGGATTGCTGCATATTTTTTCGAAGGTGTATTTCTTCTCTTGCAGAATTAATCTGTTTAAGAGCTTTGCAGTCATAACTTATTATCACAGAATCTTACATACGGTACTATTCTTGATACATTAGAAGAGGAACAAATACTTTGCTTTCATGAGAACTAAGTGCTTTAGGAATAACAAACAATTCTGTGATGTTCTGCATAATTGGATTTAGTGTTTCTTCAAGAAATTGCTGTGAAGCTTTCTATAATACACTTTTGCTTTCCTGGATGATTCTAGCCTTGCATAAATTTGAGTTGACAAAATACACGGTACTTTTTACAGCTATGCTAAGAGAATAATAATTTCATTTTTGACAGAAGCCCAGAAACTGAGAACAGCTGTTTCTTATCTCTGGTTACCAGTACAGGTTTACTATCCATTACAGAGCTAGTGCAGGTAATAGACATACATTTAATTCCCGGTTAAGACCACTTTAGTAGCCCATCTAAAACTCTTGCTGGCAAAGACTTTTTAGATGACACTGTAGTATCCCTGTGTGCTAGAGCACTCAAGAAGCAGACATTTTCCTGTTTGCCAAGTGTAATTCAAAAGTGTTTTGTTCTAGCTTGCACAGGGCAAGAACCCATTATCATACAACCAGCTACTTGCAATGCCATTGACCAAAATTAAATACTACCACAAAATATGGGGCATTTTAAGAGTGAATTTAAATTTCCGTATACTTTATTTGCATTGATATACATTTTAATGGTTACCTAATTTGGGAGTTTTATTTCTTTCTGTTGGTGTGCTAACATCTGAGACTTGCTTTGCCTATTCAAGTGAACATGGTTCTTGACAGTAAGCCTACATCTTTATTTGTTTGCAGAACATATAATGAACCGGTAGCATGCTGGCTCTTTGAACTTCAGCAGTATTTTAATCTATGCAGAGATCTGCATGAAATATTAAATAAGACTATACTATAATTTTATCTGTGTTGATATTACAAAAAATAATCTGATAAATATTTCACTTTAGCACTACACACATAATGAAAAATACATGTATGTTTACTAATAGTAAACTATCTCCTCCAGCTATTCAAAGAGTAAATTTAGTATGTCCACATTTAAAAGTTACTCTCAGTGCTCCTTATTTACATAGTCATCACACACTTTTAGTCACTATATAATGGCATGAGTGTACATTTTCAGTTCTAGATAAAAAGAAAATCTTTTGAGTCTTGTCACTAGTGGTTAAAATACCGGGAAAGTTTTTGGACAGAAACCACAAAGTAGCACTGCCCAGTACCCATACACTGTTAGATATATCTTCTCAATTATTTTTTTCTTAGAAATTTATTATATATGCATTTCAGCATCATGGTAGTTAAAGCTGAGCTCATTTATATGTTCACAATCAAGACCTGCACTACCTGCTTGGTGGCCATAGTAGCTGTAACTCAGCAAGGTGCTTTATTTGGTTCACATTTTAATAATGCTAATAATTCAATGATTCACTCTAGGAACTCTACCTGCATGACTTATATTGTTCTACCTGGCATTATCATCATTACTATCTTTATGCAACCACAGAGATAGGAATTTGTTTATTTATTAACATAAAGTTTGTTTTGATACCAATTATTTTCACTGCAGCAAGGTATGGAGTTGGTGATTTCAGATAAAGGCAGGCAGGGAGGACGAAATGATGAGACAATCTTTGCATCTGGAAAGACTCTGATTCCCCAAGAATCAGAAGTTCACATCTGTATAAGATACCTTAACCTTTCAAAGATGCATTGAGTACTATTCAAATTATTTTCAAATGAGATCATTATAAATGAGAAACTATTGCTCTCCACAGACTGTAAAGAGCTTATGTTTCTCTTCCTGAGAGAATATGCTAAAGCAATGTTTCCCCTCCATAATCAGTTCATGATATACTCTGGCAGGATGCCTCCTCCAATAGGTATGCCTGCGTGACAGTGGCACAATAGAAGCGTCTGCACTATCTATGAGTTCTTTGAGATCCTTTGCAACAGATGTCAGTATGGATCTGTAAAACATGATTTTATTTGCCCCCAGATTTAGAGAGAATTGATTTCTAAATTACGTGCATTTATTATTGCACTAGGTGAGGCCAAAGAACAATCAGATCACCTTGTGTAGCAATGAGGTCTAATGTTGCACCATGTAGTTGAGAAACTGATGTCAGAATACATCAACTACACAATGTAGAAGGTACAAGGCAGAAACATCAATCAAAACTTGTCTTTCATAAGGACTACACAGCATGGGGCCTATTCTGCTCCAATGCCCTAGCAGCATTTTGGAGATAGAGAGCTCCTTCTCATCTGGGATTCTGCTGTTCTTAAACCCAAGTAAGCACTCACTACTTCTCTGCAACGCTAGCAGTACTGTCTGTTGCAGTAGCACACATGCAGACATTTACTGAATATACCACTTTCAGAACACTTCTAAACTATTTGAAGAAAGGATTATTAGTCATGAAAAAGTTCAGCATGTGATCAGGGCCAATTACAACAATGGTCATTTTACAAGAGTTATAAGAGAGGCCTTTCCATCCTGTGTTACCTGCTGGAATCTTTATGGCCAACTTAAGATTTCTCACCTGCAGCCTAGGGTCACCGTTATATGATACGACCTAAATAATGCACATCTTTAATCATGAGCAGTGTTTCCAGAAGTTTCCAAATGCCACTTGTAATGCGAAATATAAAATCCATCTAATGCTCATTTTCTTAAATGTCACACTTCTGTAAAATGGCAAAAATACAAGCATCTACTTGTTTAATAAAGAAATACTGCATGAAGTACAGCAGTGATATAATTTCTATTGATCCACATATCCCAAGTTACAGGTACTTCATATTGCTAACTTCTGTTGCACTTTTGAGCTCTTAAAAATAAAATCTCTAAAACTCACTCATCAAATGTGGTCATAAAATGACCTAATCAAAATTGGTGGTGATTTTTATGCAAATAGAATTAGATAAATAGAAAAATAAATCTTTGGTAAATATTCCATGTCTCACATAGCAAAACATAACAGAAAAATGCTAATGTATGTATATAGAATACACCTATTGTACCACAGTCCTGGAGTTTGAGGACAAAGGAATGTCCTAAACTGAACACAATGTACATCTCACGACAACATGGGCACATGCTTAAATGCATCAGAGTTAAACTTGGCAATGTAAAAAATGAAGTAGTTCATTCATAGAAGGCTTCACAGATCCAATGTTACTCCAAAAGATTATGAAATATTGGGGGGAAGAGTTTGTCTTAGCAACATACTAATTCAGACAATAGACAAAAATATAATAGGCAATAACCCCTCTTTTGAGTCTTATACTCATTAAGAGTAAAAAATAACATTTGATTTCTTGCAAATTATTTAGCATTGCAGAATATAGGATTGTCTACCAACCAAGGATAAAATACAGAAATTAATTAGGCTGCTATAAAAAAAAAAGACAGCAGTTTTCCTGATCACTCCCCCCAAAAAACCCTCTGCTTTAAAATAATTACTATACAGCATTTTTAAATTGATGACAAATGAAAACCAAGAAAACAAGAGGGAGAGATTTAGAATGAACTATTTTTAACTACCGTTCCAAGGTATTTTTTATTGGAAGCCTTTTTTCACAAACACAAGATATTTATTACAAGGAAAAATTGCTTGCTTCCAGGTGAAGAGATGGGGAGAACATCATCATTTGAAAACTGACTTCATCAATTTGTATAGAAATTTGTATCCCACTGTATTATAGTGGAAAGGGTCACTTAGCACAAAAGTGCAGGAAAGGGGAAAACATAGGTATAAAGCTGGAATTCCATAAATCCTATTTCATTGTGAATCAAATATATTTTTAAGTTTTATGGTGAGACTCTCTGTGGTTTTCCTGAGAAGAAAACATAATGGAAAAATTAAAGCCCACAAGAGAAGGAGTGGTGGTCATATGACCTGATGACATACTTTCACTGTAAAATTAATTCTACTAGTTTTATTCCAAAAGAATAAAAAGATTCTCTCAAAATATACCAATGTTCTATTTCTCTTAAAAACTTTTAGCAGTCAGGCAAAGGCTAGCACTACCAAAAGTTGTAGCTACGGTCGTGATATTCTAAACAAGGAAAAAATGGACTGAAGATATTTTCCCCTAACTTTAAGCCTGATTTACCCATCATGCAAGTCTTGAGTTTGAATTAGTGCTCAGTGCTGCTACAAATTCACCGTGATAATAATAATGGCAAGACCTGTGAAGCAAACTTTTTTTTGTTGGTACTTTAATAGTTTTCTTTTTTCCTTCTTTGGAAGCACATGCAGTCATTTTGCATGTATATGAAAGCAGAAAAAAAGTTTTTCTAGCAATCAGGCTCCTCTACCTAATAGGACCATATTTAAATGTAATAATAAAATCCCTTTGCTTCCAGAGTGTTCTCAGAGTTAGACTGATTCTTTTGTGACTACTTATCCTCTATCTTTATATTACTACCTGGTAATATTTTCTATTCAAAACATTCAACGTGATATCTAAAAATATTAAATCATATATCCAAAAGACATGGATGAATGGACATGGTCTTCAATGTCTGCATGGCAAAAGTGATATCTGGAAGACAATATAATATAATGTATGCAGTGAGAAATAAGAGAGAAAGATAGCACCGCAAAATAATCTATCAGGTGGACAGGTAAAGTGTCTTAAGAGTCCTAGAGCCCTGTCATTTTTAGAGTCAGATGTCTTAATTAGCAGGACTTGCCCTTTTAAAGATGTCTGCCTGTGCAAGGAAGAGCTTCACTAATCTTTGCTTTGCATAATAATCTAAGCACTCACCCAGAAGGTGGGAGATGTACTTGACTTCTCTCCCAGCTGGAAGGAATTCAGACCCACGTCTCCAGTTTCTCAGGAGAGTGGCCTAAATCACTGAAGGAAAACACAAAGGCACAGAAAGAAGAAAAAAACCAGATCTGAACCTTAACAGCTCTGAGCTTATCCAGAGAAGGAGAGACCTAGGTTACATAGCTCACTCTTGTGATCATATCTTTTATTTTTAAACAACAATTGTCTGACATAAAATGCAGCAGATGCACTCTGATCTGTTGGCTCCAGCGTTCATAACCTTTCTGTTTCTGAATGAAAGCTGCTACAATTGCCTCATTTCATGTTGAAGTCAGTGCTGTATCTGCTTGGAAGTCCAAAACTCAAAGGCATAGTTAGGTATCTCTAGTTAAAATATAGTTCCTAGCACATATTTAAGTATGCAGATTTAAAAAGTCTGGTACTGATGTATCCAGGTAGCAGAAGTTTGTAGCCTGGGAAATACCAATCACAAACTCTTAGCTAGATGTAAATCAGCCTTTTAGACTTGCAAACCTAAACGTTCTTTCTGTTCCTCTTATTTCCAGGTTCTTCATCTTGATGAAAGTCCGTGTTCTCTGAGCTTGGGAATCACACGCAGTGCCTGGGATCTCCCAATCGCACTTGTAAGTAATTGCCAGTTACATCTGAGCATTATTTCATGCAGTTGCTTCATTGACATGTTATACATACTAATAGATGGCTCATACTGGAGCTGGACAGCAAATTAAAAGGTTTGCTTATGCTTTTAAAAGATGTAATACCTTCTGTTTTTCAGCGATCACAAGTAATGCACGTGAATTAGCTATCACGTTAAAAATAAGATTGATGGGAAGCTGGCTAGCACAGCAAATGATCTTAAAAACAACCTGACATCGACCCTACCTCTCACTTGTCGCATCTCAAAAAAAAAAAAGTAATAATGGTTGTGACAAATATAGGTGAGTCCTCCAACAAGAGACAATGAATCCCATTCTTTGTAAGAGGCAGCATCACAGAGAAAAATAAAGGAGAAGTCAAAAAAGTAAAATTATTCCAGAGGAGTCACTGAAAATTCTGGAGCTGGCATTATGTTTGAAACTTGCAGGTACTCTTTTTCACACTTCAGTTACTGTATATAGTTTCCAAATGAAGTACCATCATCCATGAAAGGATCACAGATTTTTTTAATTACTTTGGTAAATATTTACCAGTTTCTCTTTAATAGAAAGGAGGTTTTTGGGTTTTGCTATTTTTCTCACTCCTTGATTTAGATCATTCTAATTAAACAGCAAAACCTTCAAAATCAACAGACTCACTCCATGGATTCATGATATAATGTCTTGCACACGCAATACATTTATCAGCTATATCTTAACAACTATTGCTGTGAATGCTGGAGGCCTCTGTCCTTGGCAAGGAATAAACTGAGGAAGAGCTGTGGAGACTGGCAGAGTGAAATGAGCTTGGGGAAGCATGAAGGACTGATCAGAAGATCAAGGACCGAGGTGAGAGAGTCCAACAAAAAATGTAGGAGGCCTGGAGAGAGGCAAGTTCATGTGCTAAGCAGAAAGGTAAGGGCCAGTTTTGGTGAGAGTCCTTCATACTTGAGGGCAGCCCAAAGCCTTGGTATAGAGACACAAGTGTCCTAGCTCCTTTGTCATTACTTTTTTAACTCACAACCAGGAGACGTCTGAATTATCCTGCGCCACAGTATAGATAAACACTGTCACCTGGTCATTTAGAAGAAGAAAGAGTGGAAAGAGAAGGTCCAACTGCATGAAAGGACAATGGAGAAAAATTGTCCCTAAATTAAAAATGCTACAAAGGAGGAGACTTTTTTCTTTTTCACTCCTTATCTGTCTAGCTCACACCTTCCTTCCTATCTCTCTCAGAAACAGCTATAAGAATAGCTCTTAGAACAGGCTCTAAGTGCTTAGAAACAGGGACTACACTTGATTCCTTGCCTGCACAGGGCATGACAAATATGCAGTCCCTGCATCACTCCCCCATTATTTTTGTGCTAGCTTTTCAACAGCCCTATGCAGCTTTGGTTCCAATCAAGCAGAAACAGACAGATGACACTAACTTCTATATATAAAATAATAACAAACACAAAAAACATTACCACAGATTAGGAGCTCATTTATTTCTTCTAGATAGGAGAGAAATGTAATTCAGTCACTCATTTAATGTGAACTTTACTAAAGTACCACCCTTTTTGCAGAACTATTTAAAGGTAGATCAATTCTAAAAAAAACAGTTTTTCATGTAAGTATGTAAACACAGTTGGGAGCTGAAGATCATCACTCGCACCTTAAGGTGAGCAAGCATGTATGGTAGAAGGAAAGTTGATGCCGAGTTTGAGAGGATGAACTGATTATTACTGGCATATAAATTAGGTATGAAATAGCGAATAAATTGCTTATTTTCCTTACTTAATAGAGTTTGCATTGATTTTATGTGTATCTCAGCTCCTTAGGTAAAAATGCTCTGTGAGTTGAGCTTATAAAATAAAATCAGAGAGAAGAATTACCATGATTCATCTTTTCACTGTTGTTGCCACAGCTAGACTGATCCAACTTGGACTCTGTTTGCCATGCACTGAAAGATCATTTACAAGCCATTAAATTCACCTTCATTTGACCTGCCCAATTCTGTTTGGCAACCCTTACGTTTGACTTGTTCATCCCCAAAAGTATAGATACAGAAACAAGGCTAGTGCTAGGTGGCAAAGACTCTGGCACTCTCTCTCCTGCAGCGCTACCTCTCCAACAGATGTGCTTCCATCACTGTAGGGATGCAGCAGAGGTAGCACATGAGGAGCATGTAAAAGCATGATATTTTCCTCAGGGGTAGTAATAGTACATGATACTGAGGAACTTGATGCTTTTGGAATTTTATGCTTATCAAAGATGGGACTGATAGATGCACTGCCAGTTTTCAGTGACTGAAAACTTATACTTGGGAAGGATTCTGTAGTGGATTTCAGTGCTTCAAATACCTAACTTTTGCATGCACATGTAAGAATATGTATTTGCACATGTATTTGCACACACATGTAAGAAAGAGAGAGAGAACAAACACACACATACACATGTCCATATTTTCTCAGTGTTTTGGGTATTTCAAAAGTCAACACATTTTCACCTGGCTCCTTTTCCTAAGTGATCCTCACGTGCTGAGAAGTGTCCAGAATGATTTCCACTCTTTGCTGGCTCTGGTTAGTACACAGAAGATGAATGCATTGTCTCAGTGTCTCACTAATGGTGGGTGGGCTAAAAGAGGTGACTGTCATAACACTGAGCAACTTTTAGATTGATCTAGTTTATCAGTAATAAGACAGAATGGGTCTAGGACATAACTGTCACACAAATTGCCTGGCTGCACTCAGCACTGGCACAGCACAATGGCATGCTGTTCAGTGTGATAACGTAGTTAGGCCACTCTAGTCTCTTCCAGATTGGAATATAGGCTTGCTTAATTTACCCTTCAAATCTATTCTTTCACCAGGAATACACTGTGTGCCATAAAACCAAACAGGCATCTGCTTACATATTGCATTCATGTCAGATACCCATAACTCTTGCATGTTCTATCTTGACAAGTCTGATTTGCGGTTATATATACTGAGCTGACAAGTTATTCCCAGTGATTAAGAGTTAATTAAAAGAGATTTTTAGAGTAGTAGAAATTACAAAAATAGGGCTTATTTCTTCACAGGATCATACTTTGATAAAATAAGATGCAGGGTGAATCATTGTGAGCCCGCATTGTGCTTATATGGCACAACATCAACCCTGGTTTTGAATTTGCAGTTCACCCCACTGAGAATTTTAAGTTTCCCATTGAGATATTCAGTGGAAAAATGGTTAACCGATTAAAATTACAATGCAGTATCAGCTGAAGAAAAGTTTGTCCTCTACCCCACTGTGAACGTAGCTGTGCAATAATAGTAACATCTATTTCAGATGTTTGGATAGCTTGTCCCTCTGCATGTAGGAGACCATTACCCTGTGACTGTGTTCTGTTCTGCTGATATAATCTGTTAAACAAAGTTTTATTGTTTGCTTTCCTTAATTGAAGTACAATAGAAAAGACACGGCCTTTAAGAAGCTTCACTTTAGTCACTGCCTTGGAGCTTTGAAGGTGTTTCAAGTTGTCTTTCAGTGTACTTCAAAACATCCTTGATAAAAGAGTGTGTGTGGAGGTGGAGTGGGAATATTACTGGCAATTATATTTTATGCAGAGTTGTAAAAATTTAACTTAACTGCCATCCTTCTGCCAACTTTCCCACTATGGTTTTGATGCTCTCACTGCTCTGCTAAGTGATCAAATCCTGCAAAATATTTTTCTTGCAGGTCTTATTTTGCTCCTTTTTGGAGCTGAATATTTCTTTGAACAAATAAACCATGTTTAAATTTTTCTGAATCCTTTCTGGGTTACAATAATCAGAAACTCTTACAATTTTTAATATTTTAATTCAGTAGTCCTAAAAGGGAACTGTCAAACAAAGAAGACTAGCCTTGCATTGACAGATGTATGGACAAACAGACTTGATAGTGACAGATATTTGCCTTTTATCCTGGACTATATGAACGTACTTAACAGGCTTTTGCTCCCAGTAATGAAAAAAATGAAAACAACTATAATGTAGTCTAAATTAGAAATTCATAGCAACGATAACCAGCACATGGCTACAAAACTATCAATTAACTGTGTGTGCAAGCTGAGCAAGAAAAATGGGAAATTACTTACTGGTAAGAAAATGCTGGGAAGTAGGGCCAAAATCCCTGTGAGCCTCGTGCAGTTGCCTGATGCGCTCATCAATGGCCACCTGTTAAGAGAGGAGAAAAAAAATTACTCTCTTCTAAACAAATAAAAAGTAGCAAATATAGTCAGATACTTTTTTCATTAGAGAACATTCTGTTTAAAATTAAGCAGGATCCTGCAGCAATCATTAACCCTCAGGGCTTAACTGAAATTTAACATGTCTTATCCAAAGAAAGGAGGTCAAACAAGGTTTGGGTTTGGTTTTTTGTGGGTTTTTTCCCCCCAACTTTAACTGATGCTAGAACAAATTGAAAATGAAAAGGTTGATAAATAAAGGCAAACTGGCCTGACTTTATGTATCTGAAGAGAATACGACTGTTGCTTGCCAATATTGAAGTCAGAAACATTCCTCTATGTTAATACTTTTACAGAACTACCTCAAAAGTACTTTTTGAGAGTATACTATTATAAATCAGCATGTGAAAAGTAATCTCTCTTAATGTGGACATGATAACCATATTTTAGCTGGGTACTGAAATGATGTTAATCAAAGAGCATCTGGTGCAAACATTTCTCTGTTGTTTTAATCAGTCAAATCCTAGCCCCTCAACCCTTTCCTTAGAATAGTGTTTTGAAGGACATGTTGTTCCTAATGCCAGTAGAGTTAAGTATCAAGCAAGCAGCCAAGAGAGGGTGGTTGGTATTAGATTCCAGTGTATGAATGACATCTCCCAGCAGCTTTATAGCCTATACACTAAAAGGATACAATCATTAAGTTAGGCCTAAGAATATGATTAGGTAAAGCAAGGAAGAATGTTTGAATGTAATGACAGAATATTTTAGAAATGTATTAAGTAAAATAACTGATAGGAAGCAGATTCACTTAAATATTGCCTGTAAGAAAAAGTGTTGTATCAACACTGGCAAAGCAGAAGGTAAAAGTGATTGGTCTGTTTTTATTATCCTACTTGTGAGATACATAGCAAGGAAATTTTTGAATCCAGAATTGCTCACAGAACAACATTAATATTGGTAGGTTTAAGGCAGGCACATGCTGGCTCAGTCCTATGACCTGTACTTTTTCTGTTTAATCTTGCCGACTGCTTAGCTAGACAGAACTAAGCCTCGGAAGAGGGTGAACTCTGGATAACTTCTGAAACTGTGGGCAGAAGAAGGCTGGGTAAAGGACATTTTAAGCCTAGAGTGAATTGCATGGACAGACGTTCTGTTAAGCAGTGCTTCATGCTAGGGACTGGCTTTGGGCTTGAGTTCACACCTAATTCACAGCAAAGATATAAGCTAGGGAAGTCTGTAAGTGCATACAAAACAACAACAGGGCTGCTTCTGGTCATCAATGTCATTAGCTTAAGTATAGAAGCATAAACTAATGTGATATTTTTAATCAAGAAATGGCCTTTCGATGAAAACTAGGAAGATAATCTTAAACATACATTAAAAAACACATGCAAATAAAAAAAAAAAACTGGAAAAATGTCAATGGAATCCTCTTAAAATAAACCTCATAACATACCTATTTTGTCATTAGGACATCATTGGTTAGTAAAGAAACATAAGGCTCCTTCTTTATATTAGTACTTACTTTTCAGTAAGTCAACCAGGTTGGAAAAAGTACTTTCTGGCATGCAGAACCTCTAAAGAGAATGATGGTGCTACAAATACACATCAGGGAGCAGGGTTTCACATAGGAGAACAACAACAGCCAGCTTGTGGTCAGAATAGAGTGTGGGAACCTGTTGGTGTGTGTGACCACTGCCAGCTCACAGCCCCTCCAACTTCTTTAAGTGTGCTAAAAGCGAGAATTTCAATCACTTCAAAATATCCAGGTGAGCTTTGAGCTGCACAGAATTACTAAACTGAGATTTTTAGCCATATACGCACATCCAGCAAAATAAAATACCTTACACACTTCAGGGTAAGCTTTCAAACTGAACAGCCTTGGATGTGAGCCAGGAAATACCTCTGTCTAGAGGTAGATTTTGTCAATACAGAGATGAATAAAACATTGGGAAATCTTGAGTATTCTCCAGGAAATATCACCTGAGAACACAAAAAGTTATTCCATGTGGCTGCCAAGAAATACTATTTATTGATATATTGGCATCCTAACATTTTAGGTGCCAAAAGAGGAACTCACTGTTGATGGTAGAGCAGGGAAGATTATTGCAGTTAACCTCTACGAAATTTACCAAGACTAAGATGTAAATGATAAAAATAACAGAATTTGAACCCACAATAACTGGGGTTATTGTGAACAATAAAAAACCACACCTGAACAAACAATGATTACTTAAAGTTACAGAATGATGTGTGTCTGATCCAGTAAAATCAGAGTTGGATTTGGCTTTGTGGCTTACACCCTAACTGCCCGGAAAAGGAGAATCGTATCCACCTAAGCCTTCATAACTGATTTGTGATTCTTGAAAAAAATTCTCACTGCCATGTAATTTTTTTTTTTAATTAATTTTCAAAAATAAGCCACAGGTAATTCCCAAATTTTAAATTTTGTCTTGTTTTCTTCCAAGTCAATTGAAATAGGTTCCTCCAATATAAGCACAAACAGTACCCTATGTATTTTTGTATGCTATGCTCTGAACAAAGTGCAGTTTTCCTTGGAACAAAATGATGTGAAAAACTGGAGCTGTGTGTGAAGAAAACAGCAAAATTTTCAACCTGATTCAAGCATTCATTTTCCTTGCTTTAAATGGAAGAAAACCTATATACTGTTAATGAAGTTTTGCAAATACCACCCCCCCCGCCATGTCTCAATAGCCAAAGGAAAAATTATGTCTGCTGACTTCAGTAGTCTCTTCCTACTAGTATCAGCTTAGCCAGATTAATATGCAAAAAGTAACCATTTTAAAGGCACTGTTACAGGTACATAACATGCAAGATGGGACTACGGATTGGATTTGGGTATCTTTTAGGTAAAAGTCTCTACCGTATTTCTCCACAAGTAATGTTACTAAAAAAAAATAATAAAATAAATCAATAAGTGGATTTCTAAAAAGTCAGCTATTTCTTTATCTAAATCAAGATACGACAATTTGGTTTTAACTGATCAAAATCTTTCCATATCTGATTTTGACTTAAAAACAAACATCAGGATTTTCTGTAATCGGGACGCTTGAACTGTTGCTTTTCTTCACTGAGGATGCATGCTTGAAGAGACACGCATTTCCATTATTTATTTAATCTGCTGTTTTACATAACATTTATCTTCTTTCAATCATAACAAATGAAAGAGACACAGTAGTGCAGTAAACATTATACTTGAAGCTGAAGATGGTAATACTAAAAATCCTATACTGATTTTAAGTGATATTGACATGGAAAATAAACAGCTTCTGCTAAACAAATTTAAAAAAATGTTGTTTGAAGTTCCTAGCCTTTAAAGACTTTGAAAACATTTGATAAAACAAGTTCTGTTTCCCATCATTTGAATGCAGCCACATGAACTGAATATATAATCAGGTTCAGATAAACAAATTACGACAATAACAAAAGCAAAGCTGTGTCATGTAGTTATTACAAATAGTTTGTAAGTACTTTACCTAATGTAGGGGTTCAATCTTGAAAACACTTGTTATAACAGCTCCACTGAAATGAGAATAAGGATTTGATGGATTTGGCTTGGGTCTACTACTAAATTATCTCTCTCTTTTTTTTTTTTTTCTCCTCAATTTTCCAGGTTTTTAACCGAGAACATTTTTATTACATCTAAAGCATTCTTTTGTGTTTATGTCCACACTGCAAAACAAGCCCAGATCTAGAAGGAAAATTAAGTTGTTCGATTCTCAGTATTTTCCATGTTCTCAGAAAGTACCTAACACCAACTGTTACGGTGTGCTGGAGTTGCTGAGCTGCTCAGAAAGATGTGACGGAGGAAGGAGTCACACGTCATCATGTTGTTAAAGTTGTACCTGCAAATAATGAGTGGCCTCAGCAAGAGCTATAAAAATGGTCTGTCTCTCAAGCCATGAATTTTGTATTCTGGGATGTAGAAATTCCATACTGGGACAACATAATACTCAGCCTAGGTCCAGCACTGTGTCTTAGTTCTGCCCCAGTCTTCCCCATTGCTTTGATGTTCAACTGAACAAGTTCAGTAGAGGAAACTACCTCTGGAGTGCTTACTTCCCAGAAAGATGATCTCTGATCACTAGGCTAAAATGTACTATGCAAAATGAGCGGCTCCAATGCTGTATGAGTGAAGGTGACTGGTTGAATGCCTGTTTGTGCTCAGCACACTTAGAGAATCCACATTCAACAAAATTTGCAAGGAATTTATTCAAAAAAAGTCTTATTTGTGACTTTTAAATGGTCACAGATAAATGGCCAATGAAGCTAGTGATTCTGTAGAGAGAAGACATCAAGCAAACAGGGAATGTTACAGGTGAATATGGGAATGCCTCCACCCTCGGTAACATTGAGGCAATTCAGAAAGAGACTTCTGTAGGTTCCAAACTCTAACTGAAGAGTCACACCTGAATTATAAGTCAATTCACTTCTTTATCAGTCTCCTCTGTTTGGACACACCCTTTTATAAAGATGAAGAACAAAGCATACAAAAATACTAAAATGTTAGGTATCTATTAAACATTATTTATGTATCTCCCTTCTTGATATATTCAAATAACGTCTCTTGCAGTGCTTCTTAAAGAGATCTAGCATGCAACTGCATTTGGCTTTCCTGGCCAATGTGGACAGTAAATGTGCAAATGCACACTCTTGAGCAAAAAAGCACAGATGAACACCTACAGTGCTTCCTAAATGACACTGTAATAAAAACACCTTTCCTGTACACAGACACTAGAACAGTCTAGTTCAACTGCTGTCGTGCTAGTGAAACAGCTACAAAGATGCATTATACCTCATCTCCCCCTGCTTGAAAGCATTACTATCTTGCAAAGACTATTTCCTGTAAAAAAAATGTAGTAATTTTCTTCTCGTTCTAATTTTTAAACTGCAAATCACATATGTTTGTAATATTTACATTTTTCTCAGAATATTTGATAAGCAAGGAAATAAAGAAGCTTATTATAGAAAGAGGGGTTAAACTGGCATCCCTTAGCCTGTTGTAGTGTGATCAAGTTGCCATAATTGAAAAGAACTGTCGGTTTTCTCCTAAAAGGCTAGGAAGAGATGTAAGTACTTCAGAAGAAACCATGTGCAAAACAATGAATTAAAACCCATTCTGTTGATAGAATGGTTATTTGTTTGCATTCACTTAAAAAAAAAAAAGCACCACACACCACCCCAAAAACCACAACAACTCTACATGTGACACCAGTAACAACATTACCTGAAAAGTCAATGTACTTGAAAACATGAAACTAGCAAATGAGAAGTCTAAACAATCATGTATCACATATCTTTGTGCATTATATTTCTTGGGGCCCACCCTGGTTTACTTCTAGGTGGATCTTTTTGGAAATGTCTTAATTTGTCACGCAAAGTAAGGCACTAAGCACTAAGTTGTTTTTTTTTTTTTTTGGGGGGGGGGGTTGGTTTTTTTTTTTTTTTTCCCTTTTTTTCTTTATGTTTGCTCTGCACACCTCATTACATGTCTGCCATTTCTAAGTCAACTTTTATTCTTTCTAGGAAAAAAAGATCTTTTTGTCTTTGATGCTCATGGAAATGAACAGCAGCTTCCACTACCCCTATTTCTAAGCCAATTCATGCTGTCATTGAAAGGACTTAATAGTCTCATGTGTTATTTTGGTAGAGAATTATTAATACTATAACAGAAAAAATATTTTCAATTCTTCCTCTTCCTGATTCACCATCAGGTCTACTGACATGCTAGCCAAGTGCTAGAATCCCAGCCTAAAGTATACAGAAAACTGTTCACCCCCCTCCCCCTCCAAAGAAAATGAAACTTTTCCTCACCAGATTTCCCTGAATGTTCTCACTTCTCAATGAAATATACCAAATATAGGCAAATATTAGAATGTCTTCCAATCCATCAAGAACACAACTTCAAATAGGGAAGGGGGAATGGGGTTTCGTTAAGTTCTATTTTGTCACATTACTTCACTTTCTATTTTTAAGACCACTGATAGAAGAGTGGGGAGGTCAGGTAGATATCACCTATCCCACTCAGTGCAGTTGGACATTTACATTTTAGCTTAACTTCTTTAAATTATTATTCATTTGAAACACAGCAACAGCATAAACTCTTCTGAGGTCAGAATAATATCCTTTTTATAAGGGCATTTAAGGGCACGTACAGCATAATATATAGACACTAATTACATAATTATGCTGCCCCAAATGCAGCCAATTTATGCGAAGGCATGTGAGTAGAAATTTTTACTACTTATTAATATGAGACAGTAGAAATGGGATCACTAGTTAAAAAAATGAAAAATATAAAGAGTGAAGACAATTGTTGAATGGCTGAATATGCCTGGGATTCTGAAGAAAAATGGCAAGAAAAGAAGGAAAAGAATAGAAGATTCTCATCTAAACAGCTATATTTAGTGCAGCAGCAAAATGACACGCAATCTCCTTTTTCAAAATTTGCTTCACCAAAAGCTATTCTCATGAAAAGAGAAGGGCAGCTTTCTGTATTAATAAGCATGCATACATACAATACTTATTAAAATAACACTCCTTTAATTCCCCCACCATATTCATAGCATTTCAACAGACTCCTGACCTTGATGCTAATCACATCCAATTTGACTGCATATCAAAGGAAACTGGCTTCTACAAGACCCTCTTTAATGTTATCCAACAATTCTCCTCCCAAGAGCTGAAAAGCTTCTTTCTTTTCTCTTACTGACTCAGAGTTGCCAAAGCAGTACTAAGCTGTTCTTTCCCAATCAATAAACAGGAAGATCTGATCTACTGTACTTCCAATAGCTACTAAATTCAGCTACTCACTATTCCTTGAATATCAGGAGATAAGGGTGGATTTAAATAAGCACACTTTGTGCTGTTAATGAGGAACAGCTGGGGAAAAGGCAATTGATAGTCATTGTTCTCAGCTGCTGAACTTCAGGTTTAAGTCTTGATATTTACTGACTTGAAAGCACAGAAAAGGACAATTAGTTTCCTGGTGAAAAGTTCTGTAATCTGAAATATTTTGAGAGTGTAAAAATTAACATGATGCGTGCTTATTTTCCATGTGAAAGAAAAAATAGATAAAAATAATGTTGTTCACAGACATTTACAGCTGTTACAAAGACTAAATTCAAATTCCAAGATTTCTAGGTCATGGTAGGACTGTATACTTCAGCAGATTGAAATCTGAGTGACTTCTTGCAATTCTCCTTTCAGTAAAAAAAAAGAAATCCTAAAATCTAGTAGGATACATGTATTGTACCTTGACTGCTTTTTTCAATCTTCAGATGAAACAAGAGAGTAAAATGTAATAAAAATTCAGGAAACATCTTAAAGCCCTGGGCATAGAGTCTTAGAAAACAGTAAATAAAAGAACAATCTCCTTGACTTAATATGTCTACTGTGAATAACCAGCCATTGCTTCTTAGGCTTTTGTTTTATAATCCTAAATCAGTGAACTTCAGGCTTTGTGTATCTCTATGCCTAAGGAAAGAAAGTTAGGTCTTCTGGTTTAAATAACAAAAACATTCAAATTTAGAGGGAATAAAACACTTGTAAACCCTGTGAAATCTTAAGAACAAACATCTTTAGGAAATAGTTCTCTTAGAAAACATTACTTGTTTTGTTTTGGATAAAAGATATTCTGTCAGAGAGGCCTAGCATTTGACATCTCCGTTGCTGCTGTAAACCCCATCACACATGCTGGTGGGGGTACTGCAAGGGAACTGGCTTTCACGTCACTGTATGTTCCTCATTTCTATTCATGCACTTTCGTTAGGTATAAAATATTTTATGAAACTGATATGAGCTGAGCACGGACTCGGCCTTTTAACAGTACAAGAAACTGCTGTGCAGTCCTCTATTCTTGAGCATTTCATTAACAAAGGTTTCAAATTCTTGACTTTCCAGCCACATTAATTATCTTTTAATATTGCTTTTTGTATGTAATTCAATCAATCTGAACTATTTTTCTGCCAAATTCCTTACAGAATTTTATAGTATACCAAGAAAGTAATTTTACAAATGATGATAGTTAGCAACTATTTTTCAGAAAACAGCACTGCACCAATTAAAAAGTTTTCAATTCACAGCTTACATTAGCTTCATATATATAAATACTCAATGACATCCCTCACTAGATTCCACTCCAAGTGGGCTGTGGCTTGCCTAACCACATCTCTGTATGCTTGGACAGCGCCTCTATATTCCTTCCAGGTTACCTGTCCGTGCTTCCACTTTCTATATAGTCCTTTTTTATGTTTGAGTTTTGCCAGGAGCTCCTTTTTCATCCATACATGCCTCCTGGCATTTTTGCCTGACTTCCTGCTCTTCAGGATGAACCAGTTTTGAGCTTGCAGAAGGTGATCCATGCATACCAACCAACTTTCTTGGACCTCTCTTCCTTCCAGGGCCTTATCCCATAGGATTCTTCCAAGCAGATCCCTGAAGATGCCAGTCTGCTCTCCTGAAGTCCAGGCTTGTGGACTTATGGTCACTGCAGCCAAGACTGCCTTTGACCTTCACCCCCCCAATGACTCCTTCCTTGTTTGTGAGTATGAGGTCCAGCAGAGCATCTGCCTTCATTGGCTCCTCTATCAGTTGTGTCAGGAAGCTTTCATCAATGCTATCCAGGAACTTACTGCATTGCCTATCACCTGTGGTGTTGTCCCTCCAGCAGATAACCAGGCTGGTCCCCCGTGGGGGCCTTGGCCTGGGCCTGTGAACGTGAGGCTGCTTCTAGCTGTCTGTAAAAGGCCTCAACCAATTGTTCCTCCTGCTCAGGTGGCCTATAGCAGACACCCACTACGATGCCACCCATACTGCTCTGCTCTTTAATCCTCACCCGTAAGTTCTCAATCGGCTCCTTTTCCATCCCCATCATTCCTAGTCTAAAGCTCTTCTTCATGTATCTTTTATACAGCCCCATAAAATCTACTCCTTAGAGCTCTGACTATGCAGACCTACAGATTCAGCGATTTCTATTCTGCCTTCAGCATAAAGCTGAAACTATACATACTCTTAGTTCTGTATTGCAAGCTGGGGAAAAGAGAAATTAAAATGTATATGCTTGCCTGAACCTCTGGAAGGTTATTGATCTTAAAATAAATCTAACTTTGATTCAGTTTGGCATTTTCAAAGTCAGTGGGAACTGGGTGCCTGCAACTAGGGACAGAATGTGTTCTGTAGTAAGTAAAACCGTCTAGTATGGAGCTCAGCATGGCATGTATTCTTTCTGAGATCAAATCTTCCTTTTGAGATCAAGGCACCTGCACACTATATGCTTTGAAATGTTTCCACATACAATTCTTTTTTTTCTTTTTTACAACAGTCTATCTATCCTTCAGGATTACTCATCATCCATAAGACTTTTAGGTGGTATACTGTGATCATCTCTAGGCACCGTAACCAAGAGACATGTGGATCAATTGGAGAGAGCCTGGACAAATTAACAAGAATGATAGTGACCTACAACGAAGGGTTGCGTAAGCAATTGCAGTTAAAACTGAGGAACAGAAGTCTTAGGAAATCAGGAAACAGGGACAAATCTGATATGAAATTATAGTTAGTCCTCTCTTTTCCTACTATGAATGTATAAATTTCTGCTGTGTCAGTGGTATTAGATCTGATTTAATTGTGCTAAAAACACAGGGTATTTAGAGGGTTCTCAATTATAAGCTATGATGAGCATCATTTATAAGAAAAAAATTCTGCCATGTGCTTTCCATATTATTTATGTTAAATATCATAAGCAGCCTATATATGAAGATATATGCTCTTCAATCATTCTGTTGGGAAATAGAGGAAATTAGGAGAAACCTCTTTTTCAAATCTTGGGAGGAACAGAAGGGGAATTCCTTCAAGTACAAACCCCAGTTTTTCACCTCTTATGCAACGTGCTCTTGTACCAAAGTTAGGGGAAATCCTAGTTCCCAAACCCAGAAATTCAGATTATTGGAGGGGGAGGGAGGATGGAATGCAGTCTAATACAAATTATTCCTAAAACTGAAGATACGTACTATTTCACAGACAAAGTTCATAATGTAAAATTGTCATTAGCATGTTACACTCATAAGCATCTCCCATATTTTCTGCAAATCTAAAATAATGATGGTCTCCTCCACTGAAGGCAACAGAAACACAGGTGATTTGATAGAAGCTCAGTCCCACCCTTTTCCTCCCTCTTTCTCTCTTAATCCCCAGACAGTCTCATCAATTCTACATACAGATAATTCCTCAACCATTTTAAATCAAGAAGGTTTCAGCAACTTAAAAAAAGGCAAAAAGTCGTAGGACACGCTACTTCAAAATATCAAATGTAAAATAACTCAATTCTGTGTTTTCTGTGAGTGGTTGCACAAACTTGATACTTTTTTCTCTCCCATTTCTACCTCAAGTGAGTTTCAAGGTGTGCATTCTTATTTCTTTAGTTACATTTGTACTAAGTAGCATCTTACTCCGCAGGACGTCTTACAGATTTCACTGACATTAGTCATGGAAAAGTTACTGTTTTGCATGAGTGAAGGCATCTGGATTGGGACAGGAAACAATAGGAAAAATCAGCTCCAGTGAGAAATCTTTATGAAAGATATACTGGGGATTAAATTTTGTCTGTCAAATGCTTATGGAAAAGCAACTTGCAGCAGGGCAATAAAGGGAATCGATCTGCAAAACCTGTCTTGAGGCCATTAACATCTTCCATCACTTAAAAAACGTGGTACATTTAGACTTCGAGTACATCACATTTACACTCCTGTGATGGTTCTTAAAATAGTATACAGGCATCTCAGAGGCAGAGAAAAATTTTGCAGGACTGCATTGACATTGCCCCCACCCTTCCACTGCATTTTTCCTACAGAGCTTCTGTTACCTGATTATTTTTCAGTCTAAATATATGTTTAAACATTTTGTAATAGGAAAAGGCTGAAACATTAATTATGATACTGTTGTTGGTGAAACATTAGTCTTTTTAGGCTCTAACCATCTACTCTTCCTACCCTAACATGGTTGTTTGACAGATGTGTTTCTTTTAGGCATCATCTCTTCACTTTTAGGGCATGCATGGGAAGTAACATCAGGTGTACCATAGTTAGGTCTCCTTAACATACAACTGTAAAGACATGAAAAACAACACCTTGCTGTGGCCTTTTTTATTTATTTTGCTTCTCTGCTAAAATACTGTTTTATCTTCATTATACTTTTTACATTTTTGAAATAGAACTGACTCCTTTCTATTTTTTTTAAAAATATTTCTAAACAATTTAAAATCCATTCTTCTTTTTTTGTAATTTATTTGGAAATGCTCTTATTAATGTTTCATAATCCATCCCTAAGGTAAAGCCCTACTGTCTCTTAAGATTTTAATGTGAATTTTTGCTTTTCTTTTTCCCTCTTTCTCATTTTTCTCTCTCATTAAACTGATAAAAATTAATAAATTCATGTTGCACAGAAAATGTCATTTGTTTCTGAAAGGTCAGGTAATATACACAGTTTTTGTGCCAAGGGGAATGTATCTTCAGTGACTTAGGGAACTGTAAGTAGAATGTCATGCAAGAAATGTTTTATTTTATAGTTGCCCCAGAACATATGCGTGCAATTTCCTGTATCAGTTGAGCATCACCAGTGAAGACTATTCTTTTATAGTTCTAGTTACATTCTCTCACTTTCATTGATTTTTTATCATTTTAACTTTATTGCTCCTTTTCCCCAGATTTGTGAATCTCCAGTGCTGTTACTAACATTAGTTTTGGGAATAACTGCTCATCATTGCAATAAGAAGCTCATAGCCTGGACCTGTATTTTATACAGGTTACTTCTAAAAGAAACAGAGGCTTCATTCAGTATTGTCTTTACTCGGCTCTACTTTTAGCTGATTACCATTTTGAAGTTTTTTCTTTCACCATCTTTAGCTCCCTTCCACTCATATTGCCCTCTGACTCCTCTGGCATTATCATTCCATCAGTATTCAGGAGACATCAATTTTCAGTTCTGTCTTTTTCACTGTTTTCTCTTTCTTGTCTCCTTAATTTGTTGTTGAGCATCTTCATTCTCTTTTATCATTTCAATTCACACTTCAAAACTCATATCGCTACCCCAAATGCAGTGAAAATACATTTTTCATACATAGGTAGTAAAACTCTCCATTTTATCTAACAATGATGTTTAGAAATAAGAGCTGAAGAATTACTCAGACTAAGTATGCTGCTACATATGTAATATGAAGCCAAAAGGTATACATGGGAGACTGTATAAGAGTTTTCTGTCCTAATTCAGGAGTCCTAAGGTGAGACAGCTAAATCAGCCTTCCTTGATCAGAAATGAAGAGAAATATGTATCTCCTGAGACAATTCCTCTCATACGAAGACAGACACCTCAGAATAATCCTCTAAAGATATGTATAAATATGACTTTTATAAAGTTTAATTTTCCTAAGTGAGTTTGCATACAAAGGAGGAGGATTCTTGAGAAGACTGACAGAAGGAATGCATGGAGGAAGAGGAATATAGGAAAGCACAGGAGAAGGTGGAAGGTAAGACAAAAATGTTCTTTACTGGGGGACACTATAGGGTATAGTGCATAATAAAGGAGTCTACGTGCAGCAGCAGTTGTATTAATTCCATATCTCTTTCATATTTTCTGCTCTCTCCTCCTTTTCCTCTTTGAGAGTTAAAGTTACTCCAATAGTGATAAATCTATTCACTCCAAATAACCCTTAGTCCCAAATCTTCCCTGAACAGATCACCTATTTGGTTTCCTTTTTAGCTGCACAGGGTGAAACCAGTAAGATGATGTCAGTAGGAACAGTTTCATTACAGTGTGATCTATTCACATTATTTGCTCTTTTCACCCATGTTCTTACAACTGGCAATCTCAAGAGTGTGATACTGTTTCAAGGTGTATTAAAACTACTTGCTCAATCAAATGCTGACACAACATGAAAAGATAAGCTTCATTTCATGAGATTACTGACTGGATGGATTAAACAAACTTTTATTTATTGTTCTTGTCCAATGAACCTTTTGAAAATGGCCTCTCAGCCTCAATGACTGCTGCAAAATGTTGTATACCCCAGCAGCTGCTCAAGCTTGGGAGCACCCATACGATCAGTGCTTAATGCTCCCTGTTATCTGACACTTCTTTGTATACAGCTACAGCTCCTGATTTTGCACAAAAGCCTCTTTTCTCCCTGTGCTTATAGCACACTGAAAGATAATAAAATGACTCTAGGCAAATAACAGTTCAAATGGAAACAATTGCTGACAGGATTGATACTACACTGATTGAAGATAATGGCAAAACTCCTATAATAGTGTAATATCACTTGTGAGAGGAGCTGTCTTCATCCTGCAGCTGGTCAAAGTCTCTATATTTATGCTTCTAATCTGTGAGTTAAATTCAAGTGGCATGAAAGCAAAACCTAAGTTATATATAGCCCATACTGCTAAACCACAATGATACAAAACTCTCTGTAATTTAAATTGGAAGATACATTCTCTTATTTCCACAGTTTAATCTATTTGAGAAGAAAAGGCATTTATGATTTTTAAAAAATAAATAATATTATACCACATATTTAGGGAGAATGTAGGATGGTATGTAGTGAAGGTTAAGAGTTATTCTGGCATGACGGGTCACAGTGTATGCGTGCATTCAAGAAAACTATCACTTCACATGTCTCAGAAAAAAAGTATTATCATCTAGTGCACTTGGTAAGTGCCATAAATTTTATTCAAGTAATTCCAGTAACAGTACATGCAGTTTTCTTCTTAAATCTGTTGTTATTAGCCCTCTCCTTGCAAAGCTGAATACCCTATTTACCACTGTCAATCTGTAAAGGTCTCGGATGGACTAAAATCTTTGAAAATGGCTTTGTTCAAACCCCAGATCTATCCACTTCACAGATTCAGATCCTCTCATGAGGGAGGGTTCTTCCTTCCCAGTGGCACAAAGCTCCAAGCTGCAGCCCTGCAGGAGGTAGTGGAATTAAAGGTATGATATTTTGCGTTTCCAGGAAAACTGTAACTGGTCTGCATTGACTATTGCCATTTCAGACTTCATATTAGTGCGAACATTAAACATACCTTTTTTGCAGATCAGTTAAAAAATGAATGCAACAAACTCTGGAGCATAAATATTGTGGTAGAGTTATTAAAAAGCATTTATTGTCTGCACAGCTTCAAATATGAAAAATAACCGTTAACCTCCAGATAATAAGTCACATTTTGAAAAATGCTTTTGTTGTTTATTATTGAATGCCATAAAAAACTCTCTTGAATTTACCACCTTATTTTCACAGCTATCTGTATTTTATCACTTTTTTTTTCACAAGTGAATAATTTATTTCTTTTTAGGCTTGTCTTGTTACTCATTTGTTTCTAAGAGCAGAGAATTGGGAAATTCTAAGAATACAAGAGATCTTGGAGAATTAAGACAGTAAAAAAAGATGGAGATCTGGCAGTGAAGCACCGCTAAAGGGACTGCAATGCAACTGTTTGTGAAACAAGGAGTAATAATAGGAGAGAAGCAAAGACAAGGTTTCCAACACAGTCTGAAGCCAGCCTCAAAACCTGAATTTGCAGTATGTATATAGTGGCACCATATAATACACTGACAGGCAGTTTAATTGGCAATTACAAAACTTTAATTTACTAAGTCAGAAACCCTTTCTGAATGTCTAACTTACAAGCTATTGTTATCAAAGTGACAAGTTGACACGTGGCCTTCAAGTTAGGCAAATAAAGAAATCAAATGAACATTCTCTTGAAAAAAATCTATTTATGAAAGACTTAATTACGAAGGGCTTGCTCAAGCAAAGGATTCCACGAGATAAAAATGTAAACCCATTCTTATAACTCATAAAACTTAACTGATCTTTGTGAAAGGTCCTCATTATTTCTATAAAATGTTTTAAAAATCAGTGAAAGAGCATCTTAAAACCATGAGTACAGTTTAAGAAATAAGGATGGACTTGATTCTACTTTCAGTAAACCAACAATGAAGTTGCTATTTGCTTTAATGCTACAAGATCAGATGCCATATTTTTATATAAAATGTCATTAATACTTCTGAGATTGAAATTTATTCTCAGGGATTACAGAAAGCAAAAAAAAAAACCCAAACCAACACCACCAGTATATGACAAGAGAAATGGTCACTTGACCATTAGGTAAGGTTTTTCTAGGATCATCTAATCACAAAATCAAACAGATGCCATTAAAATTAGGTGAGCAATTCCATTGTCCAAATGACAAACAGGGTTAATACATCAGGATGGTTAGCATTTCTAAAGAAATCTGAAGGCAGAAATAAGTTTATGTAGGTTTTTTGAAAAATTCTGTCAAATAAAAATAATCAGATCATTTGTAAAAAGCAAATTAAATCATGTTTGTTCAATATACTATTTGCTGCAATGAGTTTATACATTTGAATGAGACATGCAAAGGAAAATCATGCAGCACTGAGTCTTGCGTAACTTTATTTAGAAATTATTAACTTACAAGCAGAAGTTTACAAATGGAAGATACAAAGATATAACTGGTTTTTTTTTGTGTTCATACTTACTTTTTTAACTTAATGAAAATCCCAAGGAGTAAAATTGTGGATGTAGAGTCATTTAACTCTGAAACCTTTCTGTCCTAGTGTGTTAGTTTGTCTATTCTGAACCAAAAATGACAGTCCTTATTTTTAGTACTACGTAGATGAAATTTTGTTTCTGTTATAATAAACACATGACTATACGACTGACATTTTTGTCAGTCCATTTATTGTTTTACTTGTTCTGTTTGTCTTTTAATATCATTTAGTTACACAATTTATTTTTTTAATGCCTTTTTAAAATTCTCTGCAAAAAAAAAAGTAAAACTTCACTGTAGGAAGGTTTTTCCTTTTCCCTTCTCATTCTCTCATTAGAACTCACTCTCTCTGCTTTCTGCAGATATTATTATGTCTTTTCTTTTCTACCCTGGTAGGTCTTTTCACAACCTCAATAGTCTTCCCCCACATTCTCGGGAAAAAACAAAACTAGCCAGCCAAACCTAAGACAGAAGCCATTATTTAGACAGTCTATTCAGTCAATAACTCCACCATGCAGTAAGATTCCTCTGAACAAACAAGTGCTTTGATTACATACTGCTGGAATAGCAATGCTGGCCTATGGTTATATGTCCGTAACTGCTTTCTGTCTGCAGAAGCCAGATTCTGCTCTGATGATCTGTAATTGCTTTTGACGGGGTAATTTTTATCCTTTTGGGTTGCTAGCAGTGGCAGACATGAGGCTGTAAGGTAGTTACAAATCCCAAAGTGAACTTTCAAAACTACAGTTTGAGAAATCAATGGAAGAGCTGGTGAACTGAACAGGGTGTGGTGAGACTGAAAAATTCAGTAGGAAATCCACATGGGCAAAATTTTCAAGTCTACGTGTATTAGAAAAAAACATCCACAATGAAACTGGGGTTGCATTTGATTTTGAAATATATGTCCTTGTAGACCATTCCATGGCATTTCCTCAAGGACATCCACTCTGTGTGTTTCTAGTTCAGCTGCCCATACCATTACACCGTCTTATTATTTAGCATTTGTCTTGTACAAGGGAAAACAATCATGACAATCAGGGAGGAAAGAGGGGAAAAAAACCCAACAGCTGAGAAACCAGGAATACAGATCTTGTGCTGTTAATATGTTCGTCATATGGGAGAACAACTGGCAGGATCACGTATCTGAAAGGTGCAGAATTTGGTAACGGAAAAGCACAACTTTATAGGCTCATGTGAGTAAAGCGTACTAACTTCATAATATTTCAGATTCTTTTGAAAGGTAAATTTGCAAAGTGATGCATGTAATAGTTAAGAAAGAGACAAATCCTTTCCTCTGGGTCTCCCACTTCCAATGCTAACAAGAAGCGCCCTCACCCGATCCTCCCATTCTGCTCCTGCTCCTCACTACCGTCAATTTCCTATTAGATTCTGCTTGGGCCCCTGTCGTTTCCTTTATACTATCACATTCTGCCTGTTTTAAGTTATTCTTCAGAGTTTAAGTGTTCTATTTTTTTCTTGTCCTGCCTTCTGTGTTTTCTTTCTTTCTTCCCTAGCAGTCATCCCTGTAACCTCCAGATTTCAAAAATGCACTGCCTGCACTGCCTCACAGCAAGCCAGCTTTTCCCCTATGGTCTTCAAAGTGTGGCCAAAAGTAGAGCTGAAAAAAATTACTAGAATCCCTGTTACGACAGGAACTTACAGGTTAGGCTTCTTAAAGAATGTACTTTTCTGCCCACTCCAGTTCACTTTTTTTTTGGATAACAGGATGCTTAATTTCTGACCAGTGCAAATATGAGAACTTCAATTGTGGCTCAACAACAAGGACATCTTGTGTTTCTGTTTCATGAAGTCCACATCATTCAATATTGTGACTGCAGTACCTACCAACAAAACTTATACTGCAGATCAATTGGCTTGGTTTCTGTGCTGCTTAGAAATAAAAATCATGGCAACTTGTGATTTTTTTTTTTGTGGCAATCTGAAATACTTTCCACTGAAACTGGTATAACCTTTGAAGTCCATACAGAGGCGCTTGTTGGATTTAAAAATAATTTGACATTTTTTTCCCAGCCATCCATCTGTGTGTCTGTTGTGATAGTCTAGTGCTACAAGAATAAATTATATACCTGCTTGTCAGCTCTCAAACATATTTTTGTTTCCCATGCTGTCAGAATATCTGTTTTGATATGTCTGTGTAAGCATATGCATAGGAGTATATGTGTACAACACTCCTTTCCTTCCAACATCATTCCAGAACTTAAATTATTCTGACTATGGTTAGAAAACTTTGTAAAAAATATGGTCTGCTTAAGTAGAGAATAATATCTAAAAAGTATAGAACATTGGTGAGCAAGAGAAAAATCAAACTTTAGCTGTGTTTGCTTCAATAAGACTATCAGAAACTCCAAATCATTCTTGTGAAGCCATTTTCTAACTAGCAAAAATCTGAACTGCCTGAAGACCTCTGAAGGCCTTCTGGAAAATAACAGATGAAACATCACATTTTTAAAACAGTCAGTGGGTTTTTTTGTGTTTGTTTTTCTCATCCAGCTGTACAAGGCTTAATATACCGAGTTAAGGAGGCACAAGCAATTCACTTCCAGAGAACTAATTCACCCAGGACCAACATTTTCTCCTATCTTTGATCCAGTACAGGTTCAGCAGCTTTGACTATGCACTTTTACAGGTAGTCATGACTACATGCGCTAAAGATACAGAAGTGAGGGATATCCAGAGAGTTATAATCATTCATTTGTGTCTGCATTGCAGTTCAAGATAAAAATCAATAACACTGGAAATGTGAGGACTGCCTTCAAAGTTAAATTAGGCTGTCAAAAGATGTAATTTTAATATAGCTCTTTTTTCCCTGGTTTTGAAAGTTTTAAAAAGAAACCTTGGACTTGTTCAAACATTGCTCCCTTGAGAAAATGCATTACTAATCTCGACTCCTACATCAGCAAAACCATTTTGCCTGCCAGTTTTCTGTTAGCGTTATAAGCTCTTGAAATTGTTTAACAACAGAAGTGGTATTTTCTTATTAATTGGGAAACCATTCACCAACTGCTATACTGGCAGCTAACATTTCTTCCCTAATAGATTCATATTAGCTATAGTATCTACTCAAAATGTTCTGGCTTTAATCTTTAAGAATTCTACTGTTTATATCTATAAATGCAGATTGAATGATTCATTTACAGGTTTCCTTCCGTTGCCAGGGTTGATCAACTAGCAAATATTAGGAACAGTGGAAGTGATATTCTAAAAATAGTATTTCATACACTATGAACTTATTCTTAGGATACCAAGACACTTCTCATCATAAGATCTTATTAGGTCTGGCTGTTGGCCAGAGTATGGTCTTAGAAGTAAAGAATGAGGGAATAAATATTCAGTTAAATACTTACTGTTAAACAGTGACAATTAACAAGATTGAATGGAGTAGCAGTAAGCACAAAGAAAATCTTGATCAGACCACCTTTTGTAAATCAGAATGAGACTGTATAATTTTGTAAACCCAAGGCACATTACTGAGTAATCAGACTTGAATATTATTCATTATTTTAAACGCAAAGTGAAACACACATCACAATTAATTGTAACTGAGCCCCTGCTTCATCCTTAGTAGAAAAGCAGAGTTCTTTCATTTCAGCAGTGCTTCAAAGGTATAGAATAAGCTGCAGATTTGATGCCTCTTTTGAACCCTGACCTTTCTGAAGTTCAACAGTATGTTAACATTGAAGCTTAACAAACGTTCAAGCCTGGGCATCTCCCTTTGTGCTCAAGAACAGGTGGTATGGCTGAAATGTACTTGGACATGGGGCCCATTAAGCAAAACACTTCCAAAAGAGCTGAAAGATGGACTTTATTACTATAATTAATAATGAGTGACTATGAAATGACTTAGGATAAACAGTCTTGATATGATGGTATAGAAGAAATGTAGTCCCTCAGAATGTTACTGTGGAAGACACTATTATTATTACTACTATGTAGACATGTTCTACACCGATCAGGTAATATAAAATAATTGAATGTGAATTCTTTGTCAGAGCAAACAGCCTCTAAAATAAGTGCATATTATTTTAAGAAGGAGTACACTCAACACCAGTTTCTGGATTTGTAATTTTACAGCTCTAACAGTCTGCAGACATTACATCAGCTATCAGAGACACTGAAACTACAGCAACCGTCCTAGCAGCAGCATTACCCATCTTATAAGTTGGCCGAGTACGTTGAGATCATAATGATGTTGTTCATTACTTCAGACTTCCTTTTGAACAAGTTATTTTGGTTCATTTAGAAGCACTTCCTACCATTGAGAAAAATGGCTCATGAGTTCATAAACCTAACATCCTGCCCAACTTTCTGTTTTACCTATCACACTACGCCTTCATGGAAAATGACTCTCTTACTGTTTATTTCACTGAACAATTTAAGAATATAGAGCAATCAAGCTTCACTTCAAACAACCTGCTGTACCACAAATAAAACGTTTCAATGACAGCAAATAAAAAAGTACAGAAAGACTATCCACCTTTTACCTCAAATCCATCATTTAGTCAAGAATTTCCATCAGTTAATTAGGTGAAGGAAATCAAGTAATGCTCCCCAAATAACTCGTAGATCTGAGATGTTGAACATCTTAGAAGTAAGTAAGTGGTCTTGTTGAAGTCTGCTAAATTAGTCTTTTGCTGTTTGGAAAAGAAGATATAACTGAAAGTTTGACTAATAGTTAAATTTCACTCCAGCACTTCCAAGAAAGCTCCTTTTTTTTATTCACCTAAACAGTGAGTACTTTATTTCACATATATTATTTTCTTTGACAATGTCAACTATTTATATTATGCATGTTAAGTACTCACACACCACTTTTTTATCTGTAGTGGCAAAGCTGAGCAGAAAATGTGGTTACATTTCCTGGGTCATAAAATTAAAATATTGAGAAAAAAATAAAACAGAAAGCAATGTTATTTTTAAAAAGCTGTTTATAGTTTCACTTAGATAATTTAAAAAATCTTTACACTTTAAAATTTGTAATAATTAAAAAAAATGCTTAGCTGTTCTCTCCCAATAACACTTTCAGTTTTTACAAAGCATTTAATTACAAAATTCTTGAAAAAGTAGTGTTGGTTGTAATGACAAACTTGCTTTTTTCTAAAACAAAGGAGAGAAGTAAAAGTTCTATGTATACATATAGTTACCCTGATGGAAAGGGTGAAGTTGTGGGACAGAGACCATAATATTCATGTGTGTACTGAAAAGCAAACCTGTGCCTTTCTAAATGCCAGCCTATATTTTTATAAGTATATACTTTAAAGAACATTTGGAAAGGTAGCAGTAATGCAAATCACAAGAAGGAGGACTGGAACAATCAAGTGCAACTTCTCGTAGTTTCTTTGTCAGTATGGAATAAATAAAGATAAATAGGTAGCTCAAGGAAGGCAAGCAAATGGGGTTGCTCTGTCTCAAATTTATAACCTGACAGATACGACACTGGAAGGACTTGAAGTCCTTGTACATTTTGTTCTATTTTGTTGTACAGATCCCAGCATTCTGTAGATAAAGTGCACTGCAGACAAAAAGATGAAGGAACTCTAATGAATGATGCTCAGATGAAAAGAATCAATGAAAAATATCCAGCTGTGCTAAAAAGGCTTCAAATTACCATTTATGCAACTGATGCATGCAATAGGTGTTGAGAAGGAAAAGAAAATTATTATGAACAGGCCCTTTGGCAAAGTATCAATGGAATTCACTTTTCAATCGTAAGGGAAATGTAGGGCAGTGGAAATAATTTCAATTAGAGGAAAGCATATACTACTGGAAATTCTGAGTCCTATCACTGGAAGATTGTGATCATTGGTGTAGGTTCAGAAATGGAAGGTAAGTTGGAATGAATTGTACTTTATATATAATGTTTAGTATAACATATATATTATTTATTTCTACTTCAGGTAAATGCAGCCTAACTGTGAAAAGAAATTATTAACCTTTTCTCATGTTGTCGGGTTATGAGAGAAGGTGGACACACAGTACAGGGTTTCATTTAAATAGCTGCACACCCTGCTCTAATGAGGTGTAGCGCTCCAGCCTCTCTTTGTCTCTCCACATCTCTCAAAGCAGAATGGGGAACCAGAGAGAAGCTACATGCTGTGCTGGAAATGTGCTGGCTCCTATGAAATACTACAAAAGGATTAAAGTGTCTTGGGCCCCTGCTCTCCTTACCAGACCTGCTCCCCTACTTATACCTCTGACAGCACAGAATCTTGCAGACCCAGCTGTCAAAGAGCTTTCCCTGTGCATCACAACTAACCCCAATACACCTGTGCCCTGAAAAGTCTTGTGAGTAGTAGTTTTGTAGTACAAGCCAGTGTCGATATGACATTGAAAAAGGGAAAAAAGCTGATGTAGGATAAAAACAAACCAACCCCAACACGTTTGAGAAGGGAAAAATACTTCTTCAATCATCATTTATAGGCTGAGTTTTCAGATGTCCAATCCTGTTATAGAATCAATAAACCAGAATAAGTATTTAGGAGAAAAAAACCCTTTCTGCTATTTGAAAAAAGCTGGTACAAATCTAGCAAAAGCTTAAATACAGTTGGGTTTTTTTTTAATTATTATTATGATCTGTTATTTAAGATCCTCAAACAGGAAGAGTTATAAATTGTAAGGACTATCCCAATAAATTTTCAATTAAATAACTAAATTAATGTAGAGACATTTAATTAAAGTTGTACTAGTTTTTACAAATGCAGTTAATTAAGCTGCTATCTAAAATTAAATCTCACCCAAAACCCTTTTACATTTCTGCAGCTCATCTGATACAGACATAATTAAAATTCTAGAAGTTCACCTATGCATCCAAATATGGGGGGAAAAAAAAAAAAACAAAACCAAATCCAAAAACTGCTGAAGTATTTTGAGAGGCTGCTACTTTAATGGGATTGATACAATCCTTGGAGTGGGAGGACAGCACACACAAAAACCTCAGAAACAAATCTAGGTTTTCAAATCTGCACAGACTTATTCATTTAGTATAACAGGCCAAGAACCTTTGAAGATTTTCCACAAGTGAAGGATAACAGATTGACACGACCAGGAAACAGGGAGATAAATCCTGCTGACTTTATACGTGCCCTCCACTGAAGTAAACAGGACCAGCCTAGGTACGGCACACAGCACTTGCGCTTGCATTCAGGAGCAGATGTGGGCACCCTATCAGAAGGGCAAATTGTTTTTTCATAACTAGAATACCTCCGATCTTCTGGTGGCCTAAATGATCCCTCTTCCTTTCTTGATCTTTTACTGAGTGATTTCTTTCTTGGTCAGGCCCAGGCTGGGCTGTTTTAGTCATCAGTTAAATACAGACCTATTTCCCACGAGTGACTCAAAATCACCACACTTGTTTTACATAACAAGTAAACATTTAAACAGACACATTTTAGGTATTGGCTGATCTGGTGAAAGACATGTCCGGATAGCTGGGAGGTCTGTTATTGCATTACTTAGGATCAGAGAGCAGCCTTTGAAAAGTCACTCTTTGTGAGGGGAAAAAAAAAGGGAATATTAACTGAAGTGCAGTTCAAGACTAATATTTACTGCAAAAAACACTAATTTCTCTATTAAACCAGACATATGCCGTAGTAGAACAAACGATGACTAAACCAATGGGGCATTCAGAACTGCAACTTGGAGCTGGTTGTTTCAACTGCTTACTCTAAGCAGCAGCAACTGTGAGCACAGTAATACTGTACTCATATGCTATTGAGATTACCACTACATGGGCATATCTTCTGTTCCAGGTCCCTCAGGAATTCTGAGACCATACTAAAAGTAAAATTGTCCTCTGAGGCTAAAGACACAAAACTGAAACACACAAAAATGTACCAATATTTTCATGAGAGTTATTTATTTTCTTCTCTGTCAGTAAAGGTATGCAGAAAATAAAAATCAACCAAATTTTTCCTAACACTGCATGCAAAAAGTCCTCTTCTGGGAAAAACATGGATGGGAGTCCCATGTCTAATGTAATGAAATTGAGGGTTCAGAACTGAAACCTGATGATCTTAATGATCTAAACCCAAAACCTTAACCTGAAAAGCTTAATTTAAACAGGAAGATGATTCAAGATCTGGATATTATACTTATTTCCACCTTGTGGCTCAGGCATCTCTCTAGACAACTAAGCAAATCTCTTTAAAATACAAATTCACGTAGGTTTACATGAATATAGGCTTCCATAGGGTTTAAACCTACCATCTGAAGTACAAGATACAATTGCCCTATCATTTTATATAGAGTAAGAAAAGGGAAAAGTAAAAACAAACCTCCAGAGTATGATAATATTATGATACTTTAAAGGCCTAAGTGCGCCCTTTTGAAGACCCATCTCTCTTTGGAGGGAGAAAATTATTAACTTTTTTTTTTTGTGTATGGAAAATTAATGCATTTCCCTTCTTGCATAGTAAAATCTGGAGAATGTACACAAATAACAAATGTAGTAAAAATCCATAGAAGCTTGAAGATTGATCAACCTGTGATAATCTATCTTTCTGCAGGCACTTGAATCACCCTTTCTTACCTTGAGCTTGCAGTGAAACAGGACCCTGGCAAATTGCTATAATCTCCTTTAACCCTAATCACCATTTTAATCAAAAAAGGTGGGGCAGCCTGGAATTCGTACAGGAAGGTTAGCACTGCAACTGTCATTCTATTTGCTAAATACACAGAGTATGCAGCTAAGAGGTTGAAATGGTTCAAACTTTTATTATCTTCACAAGATTACATTCCGGCATTAATATCTGACAAGTAAAAGAAAAGAAAATTATGAGACTGTCTGCTTTGAAGAGCATTAGAAGTCTGCTTAGAGCATGGCTGTATCTTTCACTAACTCTGATCTTCAGCGATTCCTTGGGAAAAGAAAAGGTTGTGACTCATAACATTGCCATGACTAAAAGCCTACCTCACCTGCACCTTATATTCCACTTTTCCTCTCTCCATCACTTTCTTTTCTTCTTATATTAAATATATATATAAATTATATATAAATTCTCAGGTTGTGTTCTCTATTTGTTTCTGTAATGATTTTCTTACTAGCTTTTTTTTAAAGAGTAGTGGTATGATAGTAGATGTATGACAGACAAGGAGAAACTTATATGAAGAGGAAGAAAGGAAGCTTCAAGGAGAAAAAGAGCAATGAGAGAAACTAAAAAGAGCATCAAGGAGATTGGAGGAAGGAGAAGATTAAAGGAAAAAGCAGCAGACAACTGTGATTTTCAGCTAGAAGGGATTCAGCAGCTGTCATTAAAAACCTGCATCTCTGCTTGAGACATATTGATCAGACTATTTCAATGTTTTCCGTACAGCTTACAGATCCCTATGTTTACTTCAAATTATAGCAATGTGATAGTCTACTCAGGAAACAATATTTATCTCAAACTACTAAGAAATATTTTTGTTTTTAAAGAGGGAAGACTGCTCTGTATTTCTTCCTCTTTTCTTTTCCAGAAAGGGATGCTGAACTTTCAATGTTCTGCTCACCTGCTCACTGATAACATTCAAGTATCAAAATACTTGTCATGCTAAAGGGAGTCAGAAAAAGATGATTTTTTTTGAAAAAAAAAAAAGAAAAAAAAAAAAAGAGGACCATTTATACATACAACTTGTTAATACTGCAGACATCTCCTAGAATTAATGTCCCAGCAGGGTTTGTAAAGACAATGGAGAAGACAGTATCTGTCTATTTATGAAGTACTGGACATTTGTAACCAGACCTGCTAAATGGTAGGTGAAGAACATCATTAGATTGTGGACAGATGCAAGAAGGTTTGTTTCTATGATTTCTAAACCATTTTGCACACAATGTTCTTTTACTGATATACAAAAGATTTTCTGAAAAGCAAACAGTTCTTTTGATAAATAATATTACTCAGACAGTCCTTATCTTCCACCCGGGTGTGTCTCAGGCTTAATTTTTAAGTTATCTCACAGTTCCTAATTACACAGGTCCTTTTAAATATCTGGTACTTTAAAATATAAATGTTAGTGGACAAAAATGCATGAGACAGGATGATTTGTGTCTCCTACGTACCTCTGTTCTTGTAACACCCCTTTTAGTGTTATTTCTTCTTACATATTAAAACCTGTTGTATCAGTCTAAACTATAGAATTACATTAGATTTTGGGCAAAAGGGAGAAGGGCAAAAATGAGGAGAAAAGAGCACATTCATATTCTCATTTGCTTTCAAACACAAAGCAAAACCCTTCCAAAGATTTCTCATTCCACAGTGAGAAAAGAAAAAATGTCCCTTATATCTTGTCTTCCTTTCTAGGTGCATGAATGACATTTTTGTTCTGATGTGACTGTTGTAAGAATCAAAATCCCTCAGCCTTATTTTTTTTATTTTTTATAATGTACTAAGCTCAACAAACCTTCGTAGAAAATAGAATACTCTTAATTATGAATAAATTAACTAAATTAGTAACATGAGATGGATATGCAATTAAGGGACTGTTAATTGAAACTGGAAACACAGCTGTATACAGCTCAGAGATGAATCACACCAGTAATGACGCAGATGTTTATAAAATGTGATTATGTTTAGCAGGAGCATACTATTGAAACTCCCCAGCCTATTCTTATATTGTGTCACTGAAATGGTTTTTAAACCCATGAACACCAGGAATCAGGATCTCGGGGATGGCAAATTAGGCTCCCTGGATATGTGAATTAGTGTTGTCTGAATGTCAGCCATTTAATTCTCCAGCTTTCAAAGAATGTAGACATAGAGCCAAAAACAAACATCTGTTACATGCTCATTCAGAAAAAAAAAAAAAATTCTGGCAAGCTAGAGCCTGTCTGAATATGAGAAAGACAGTGAAATACAGTATGTCTAAGCAGTAACGCTGCTGTGTGAATATACTGATCATGTAAATAATATAAACCAGGAGCTCATGAAATCTACTTCGTGTACAACTGTGAACACATCTTTTCTGGACTACTCATCCAAGGAGCTAGAAGGATCAGGAACAAATGATATTTCCTATCTAAAAGTTTAAGAATTGATTAGCTTTCTAAAAACAGCAAATCAGGCTTTTTATTCTTTTAGCTTTTACATCTTTCCTAGGATGTTATTTGGTAAACCGTACAATAAAGGGCTTTTCTTCTGGCACAAAAAGGCACAAGTGTTGGTCTTGGGTCATACAAGGATATCTGAGCTATGCAAGATCAACAGGGACAACAGTACAGTTGTGAGGGATGGCAGAGCAGACAAAGCCAATGGCCCATGATGGCTTAAGTTCTAATATACCAGTCTAAAGTCTGCCTTGTACCTCGTATTCCCAGAGCAGTGTTACCACTGAATACTAGAATGCTATACAAGAGCATGTAAATGTTATGTTAAAGAGTCTGGATTTGTTTTCTGGAATAGGTTTACAGACTAACAGAAGCAGCTTTTACAACATCCATGTTTTCCTTAAATATAACCATGCTTTTGATAAACATGCTGAATAATATAAGATCGTAGTTTGTGTCCAAAGCCCTTTCCACATACTGTAGTGCAGCTGACATCACAAATACACTATCAGTTGTGATTTAGGGGGCTTGGCCTGTATACCAATAAATACTTATAAACACAAATTTACATGAGATAGAGTTTGTTTTTCTGGCCTCCTTTTCTAGGAATAGGACAGACCCTTAAACTATGTAAACCATCAGAACTATAGCAAAATTGAAAGGCTGCTATGATTTACACCAAATTAACACAATTTCATTCTAGTTTAACTAAGTTTCATAACATCTCTTTCTAGTCCATAAATGGATACTTACCTCAAAACATGTAAATTCATGCACAAAGTAGTTAAAATAATTTGAAAAATTATGTAGAGGGCCATTGTCAAAGCTAAAATAATCAGCATGACCTGGCACTGTTAAACATCACAGGCTTATTCCAGCCGCTGTGGGAATTACTGAGCACGGTCTAACAATGTGGGGGCCCAGTGTTGAGAGAGAAAAGTGGTGATCACAAAATTGGATTTGTCCCTGTCTTTCAGAAAATTTATTTACTGGGAGCTGACCTATTCACTAGTGAAGAAAATGGATTAGATCTTGACTTTTTTAAAGAGAAAGCCTGCATGATTTCTGCAACAGACCCTACTGGTCTGACAGTATTTCACATGTCATTCACAGCTGAATAAAGTTACGAAGGCTTTATGAGAAAAATGTAAACTCTTTCTCTTTAAAGGTATACCTAGCCAGATTCAGGGATATATTGCAGCTAGCTATGACAACTGATGTGCAAACCAAATTCAGTTATCATCTTAGCTCTTTGGCTGGCAAAAGTACAGACAAAGTCAATTCAGGATTTGAAATGTGATGTTTTGAGATAAGGAACTGGAATGCTGGGATATACAAGAACCACAAAGGTATTCAATGGAAGACACATTCTTCTATTTCTTCTGAGTACCCAAAAAATCACTGCACTGCTGAAACAGCGCTGTATTATCAGATAGGTGTCAGACAAACAGAACAGAACTCATTGTTTTTACAGGTGAAAGAGAGTCATAAATGAGGGTATTGGGGGAAAAGGACACAAAACACTTGAGATCAATGTAAGAAATCAGAGGGATGAAAGTGAAAACTCTGACACAATGAATATACTATCTACAAATGTAGACTTAGGCTTATTTTTCTAGATTGATTAATGCTAATTAGTCATGTCATTAATTTTGTTTTAAAACAAACTGAGCTATGGCAGAGAACCAACTTTGAACACCTGAGAAAATGGAAGAGAAAGACTAATTGAGTCTTCAACCTACACACTTGAGGCTTCCAAAACAAAATGGCATACCCTAATGAATTCATTTCTATAACATAAGATTTGGATGTTGCTATGATTCTCCAGGTAAAAAAGAAATCATAAATTAATATGAATAAAACCTGAAATTGTAAGCTTTCTATGTCAAGAACCATAATTTATACTATGTTTGTTCTGCAACTAAGGGGTGCATTTCTAAAGGTTATTGCAGTATCAGTGTTTTATAAAGTAACAGCAAGCATAAGAATTGAATGGCTTAGATGAGCCACAGGAAGCAATGAGCATCTTGAAATAACTCCTTTTGCCTGTGTTGTGCTGGGCGGATCCAAGTTAGGAAGCATTTTATAGAAAACACTTGCACACACAACACATACCAGGAGTTGAGCCGTTTTAATTATAAAGTGCCCTCCTCTACAGTTAACATACCGTGACATGACTTCTACATTGCCCAGAATTTTTATAAGGACAAGATATTCAGCTTTGCTCAAGGTGTGATGAAAACTACAATGGCAATTTCAGAGAGCACATTGTGAAAATATTCTGAAAATGACACACATAATAATCCACAAAGGCTGGTTTTAAAACTGTGTCACAATTTAGTGCTACTGACATTTTCAGTATTTTAAACACCATTGTTAGCAGTGCTTTCTAAAATGGCAAAAATACCTTACTTAGCTTAAAGTCTTACTGAAACAGAAAGATTTAGAAAATACAGCACAAAATACTGCCTAGCCTAAAGACTGTAAAAGCTCTCTGTAACCTGAAAGTAGACAGCCTGACATAAAAATATCTGCAGTGATATAATATGTATTGATATGTCAGAAAGACACAAGATGACTCAACAAAGAAAAAAAATTGGCTAACATGAACCTTTTGCATTGGAAATTGGCGTATTATTTCTCTACCTTGGGCTTTTTATCACTTTAAATGAAGTTTCCTCTAAAAAAATTCACAGCATTTCAGAAGAAGAGATTAGCAAGAATGGGGAGAAAGAGGAATATTTTTTGCCAGTTTTATAGTCTCTCCCTCTAAAAATCTTTAACAATACTTTGGCACTGAGACTTGGAATCTAAGAGGTTTTCTACTGCTTCCAAGGATATTCATTAAGGTTTCATTGAGTTACAAGCCTCTGAAAATCACATCAGAGACAGCCTTTACAGGACAGCTCTTAAATTCTGTGAATGCTCGATCTGCGACAAACGTGTTCCGCATTCAAAGCAAACTTTGTACATCTGCTTTAACCTCGCTTCAAACCAAGCAGGCATGAATGGACAGACAATCTGTGTCAGCAGAGTATATACCCCTCCAGGGTATGGAGAAGAACCAGAAATTGCTAAGACTCATCATCCTTCTGGTGTCAGCAGATAGCTGACAATGTATCCTACCCTACCCGACCCTACGCAATCCTGTCCTATTCTACTGCATTTTAAAATCTAACCCACGAATTATGAGCTCTGACAGTTGACAACATTTTGGCAAGGAAAAGGACCTGTGGTGTGGAAGCCAGGATTGGAGAATGACTTATAATTGCAAGGTTCATTTTTGGTTTGCCCTTGTTTGCTTTCACTATTCTGACTGCTGCTAACTTTGTGCACTTCCCAGCTTTTCACCCTCACACATTCTTACCTCAAAATCCCCCTAATTTTCATAATGAACAGCCTAAACATAGCTGATTGGAATTAGGTCACACACTTAATAGGGTGCTGAAAAAAATCAGGCCATATTCTCTCCATTTGGACAAGGAAAAAAATGAAGCTATCGGTCCAATTTCAGCATCCAAGGTAAAAAACTCCCAACTCCCATAGTCTACACACCTTCGTAGGACTGAAACTCAGAGCTTTAATACTCCAAATGTAACTTCCACTTTCCTCGTCAAAGGGACTTCTACAGAAATAATTTCAATTAATGTTTTTAAGATGCTCAGGTATTATGGATCATGAACATCAAAGAATATGATTAATTCCATCTTCAGTACAGTTGCAATGGTGGCCAGTGAATAAGTTAAAGAGCTATAAACTGAATGATTTAGGTAAAACTGCTTGACTAAAAAGCAACAGAACTAGTGGATGTTGGTTTCCAGTGAATAAATTTTCAACAGTATCATAACCTCAGTTTTCCCCAGTATCCTAAATATAGTCTGGTATGACTCATATAGATGTGTGCTGCCAAATGTAATCTATAACTGCTGACAGGTGGAAGTAAATTGCGCAAGTCTTATAAGGAAACAAGACTAACATATATCAACTAATATGCCCATTCTCTTCCTATCATTTATCCATCAACCAGATAAATCAGAGATCTTACAGAATATCGTATATTCAAAGATTGTACAAGAGTGCCAAATTCAAGTTGCATGTATAACATTTTCTTGCATTTGATAATTTTTAAGTGCTTTGTACAAACAACATAACTCAGTTGTTCTATAATCCCATATATTCATACACATATATGAGAAACAAAAAAATATATCAAGAGAAATCTATATATGCATACTGAAATGAGAATATAAAGTAGGGTAAATGTCTGTTCTTTTGCATGGGTCTTCAAAACAAATCTTCATAGAGGACAAAATTCCAAAGTAAAGGAAGTAAAAAAAGAATAAAAAAAACTCTAAAATGAATGTATCTTCTATAAGAAAAAGTGACTAAAGCATTTACAGTTTCAACAAAATGAAATTCTAACACACAGAACATCATAACTTTCACATGGTTTTATCAGTTTTCCTGCTGGCATGGCTGTTGATGATAATCATGTCTGTTTATACTTACATACACTCTTTCTTTCACTGACTGCCCTAAACATGCCACAAAGAACAATGAAGATGCCCTCCTAATTTAGGAAGGATTCTTTCCAATTTTTGACACACATTTCATTAGAAGAATTGAATCCCAATCCAGATAGCTGGCCTTCCTCCACTAGCTTACAGAAATAAATAAATAGGATCTCTAAAGAATGAATGACTGTAAAATGAATCTATATGCATATTTTTGCAGACAAACATTGAGCAAAACTGGAACTCAAGCTAACAGAAATGAAGAAAAATACATGGGTGTATGACTTCTGAAGCCAACTGGCATAGCCAATTAAATAAATAAGAGACCATTAAAGAGCCATGACAACTGTGGTTTTGGCAGAAGTTCCAGTTCTCATTGAATATATAAAACAACATTTTAACTAAAGAGTCTGACGGGAAAACTCAACTTCCAAAAAGGATCAAAATCTCCCTCTGCTGGGAAGATGAAATCTGCAACTACTAAAATAATTTCAAATGTCAAGGTTGAAAAGAACTATGATTTTAGTAATGCCTTAATTAGTGTAATTATAGGTGAGCTAGAATTTTGGCTCCATATATTTAGAAAAGTTATCTCCTGTTTTTGTCAGCTACTTACAGATGACATAAGTCAAAATATAGTTTAAAAAAGAGGAAAAGCAAACAAATAGAAACAAATTCATTATTAAAATTAATGAAATGATGCAATGGAAAGAGAAACTGCTAAGGTAATAGAAAGGTAATAATGCTCAAATATAAAAATTTAACTGCCTTTTATGTGGCATATTCTTATATACATGACATTCTTTGCCTCCTGCAGAGGAAGAAACATCTTTCTCACTACTGTTGCATCATCTGCCAATCTATCCACTTTTAACATAACCCCAATTTACATTCACTCACTCTTTAATATGGAATAAATAATTTTTTCTTGTAATGTAAGATATACAAAAAGTGAAGGCAGATTTTCTCTTTAATTATACAACTAGAGCTTTCCTGTATGAGATTCCTATGCAGTAACAATTGGACAACCGAACTGTAAAGAACCAGAAGAGGATTTTCTTTTTCTTTAGGAAAAATGATGTAATAGAATATCCTTAATCACATTCAAATCTTAATTATGTGGTTTAGACCTAAAGTATACTTCTTGAAGCCATTACCGTGCTACGCACATAGAAAAAAAAAATGACCTGAGAATTTGGTAAACTTGTTTCAATTGAACTGTGAGAGACCTGAAAAAACATTTGTTTTACATGTGTATTTTTGTTGTTATTTCGCTTCTTTTCGGAGGATTTTTTTCTTGCAGAAGGCATGGAGGAGAGAAGGTGAAGTAAAATTGAAAAAAAACCCCAAACCTAAAAGCTACTATAATAGGTAAGTGCTGATGTCAACTTACATTTTGCTGCAATTTATTTGATTTGGTGCCCATCCCCTATCAAAAGCAGGGTGTAAGCTGAGGACTGCTGCCCAGAATGCCCATGACTCAGCTTCTGAGAGATTCACGGGATCTGAACAAATATTTGAAAACACCTATCATTAACATTTGGTGGGACGTTTACATATGGAGGCCAGCAAGACCCTGATGCACAGTCACGATTTCACATCGATTTCAGGAAAGAAGGGATTTCCCTTCTGTTTTTTATATTCTCGATACTAGTTGCTCTGCAAACATAGATGGTAAGATTCATTCATATTTCTCACCATGGATTGAAAGAAACAGCTAATATTTGTGAAGCACCCAGAAGATGCTGGTTTTTGAAATAATTCATTTCAGTGATACTTATTACAATAGTGTGCATTATGCAGCTCAGTAAAGAATCTGTCCTCAGCAGAATACAAATAAAAGTATGATATAACTTTAGATCATAGAATCATAGAATGCTTTGGGATGGAAGGCACCCTTAAAGTCATCTAGTCCATCCTCCCTGCAATTGGCAGGGACATCTACAACTAGAGCAGGTTGCTCAGAGCCCCATCCAGCCTGGCCTTGAATGTTTCCAAGGATGGGGCATCTACCACCTCTCTGGGCAACCTCTTCCAGTGTTTCACCACCCTCATTGTAAAAAATTTCTTCCTTATATCTAATCTGAATCTACCCTCTTTTAGTTTAAAACCATTACCCCTTGTCCTATCGCTACTGACACTGCTAAAATAACTGCCTGCAGTGGTATTAAAAGCCTGCTGTTTCTTCAGCAGTTCCTGCAAGCGGAGAGTGTTGTTTGAGGAAACAGAATAATAGTTGTGGCTGGTCCCTTTAACAATAGGCAGCATACTTCTGCTCCACATCAATCTTCAGATCCCCACATGCTGGAGAATCATTGCTACTGGTGCAAGATGAGCTGAGCAGTTAGGAATGATACTGAAATTACAGCTAATGCTCCTTTACAGTCACACTTTATACATAGAAATATATATATATGCATACATATATATATGCAAGATATGGCCTGTTTTAGCTCTAGCCATTTTACGTGCTTCCTCCAGCTTGCTTGGTGTTATAAACTAGACAGGCTGCGCCCACTGTTATGGACAGAGACACCCACCCAGAAATGACAGCAGTTCATTACAACTTGCTAAACTAAAAGCACTGAAATATAAATACCATGACAAAAATCTCTTAAAAGATACATTTTTCAGATGAAAGACAGTTCTTATATTTTTTAGCTTATTAGAGGTACTATTCTAAATAAGACTAGCTACAATTTGATTTAAACCAAAAAATCTTTCTTGATAATTGAAGGCTATGTTCCCCATGGGATGCTTGAAAATTCTTTTACATGTCAGAGGTTTTGCCTTTTGACCAGCATTACACCAACTGGATCTCTGACCAAAATGAAGTGGATATAACTCCTCCCAATCTGGTCTCCCTGGCTCCTCAAATGTTGACTGGAAGTAAGCAAGAGTTTGCAAGACAAGTTTTCCCCCAGGATGATCTCATTACACATACTGTTAGAAGCACACAGAATCTGAACATGAGAGCTCCTTGTGAAATTCATAACAAATAGCTCCCTGGAGAGATTTCATCTCCTTTCATGTTTAAGAAAAGTGGAAAAATAAACAGCATATTTTCCTCAAAACTACTCTTTTAAAGGCATGAAGCTAATTATTTTCTCATTGCTTAAACTCTACAAACGATGATATAATTTTCAGTGACTGAGCTGAGTGTGTTAACTTTCATTAATGAAGTACACCTTTACACAACACTTCAAACCAGGATTGGTTGAGTCTGTAATTGGTTGAGTCCTTTCCATATATTTTTCTTTCAGTAATACTCCAGTGTATATTGACCAAAACTGAACATAAAAAAAAGTAAATTAATGGCAAACATGCATTATTGAAGTAATATAAATGAAGTTCTGGGAAGATTCTGCAGCAATATTTGCTACTATTCACCAATAGCACTAATCTCACTGTACAACCACTGCAAATGCAATACTGTAAATGACTGAATACGGTTGGCCTTATTCTTATGTTTGTAAAATGAATATAATAATAGATTTCTGTAAGATTTGGCTTTAAATGATACGTTTTCTCTGATCTTATGAAAGTCCTGGTGTTAATAAAGCAACAAACAAGGCATCATTTCATCCTCTACACAATGCTCTGCAACTTTCTCATAGCACTAGAATTCACTACTATTTTGGATCTGATAAACCTTATGGCCTTATGTACTTTTCCCACACATAACTAAGAATGGGTATACTTCTGGCAAGTGATAGCACAGAAGCCTCTGTTTTATGATTTTCCTGCAGTGATATTTTCTAGGAAATGGCATACATGGGTAAGAAATATTTTCCCCACTAGGAAGGAGGGGAGAGAGAGATCTAACCTTTGAGGGGGAAAAAATGACAAGTAAATTAAGAAGTATTATAGCTGGAGAAAAAAAAAGGGAAAAACAAAAAAAAATCATAGAAATAAGGGAAGTAAGATGGGGAAAGGTAGAAAAGGGTAGGAATACAGAAAGAAATACTTTTTGAAAAAAGGAATGAATAGAAGCCAAAGAGAAAATATGGGTAGTATAAAAGAAAGACACATGAAAATACATAGAAGGCTGAAATCAATAGAAAAAATTATGGACGGACTAAAGTATTAAGGAGATATTTTATGTGACATTAATAAAAGAGAGGCAATTAGGCAAAAAAAAAAAAAAAAAGAATGAAAAAATATCCCAGCAGTCAAACTGAAAGCTGGACACAAACAACAGGAACGTACATTGGAAGCAGAATGGTTTTGCATGAAACAAAAATTATTTCTATTTTTGCTTTTCCTATTGTGTGGCCAAAATTTCAGTTTTCTATAAATAGTATCATACATAACTGGAGTGCTGGTCATACATAACTAAGTCTAACCCTAACACAGAACAATACATAATACTCTGACACTCACACCTGAGTATTTTTAATGTCTACCAGACTTCATATGTAGAACAGTTGGACTAGACGATCGTTGCAGGTCCTTTCCAACTGAACTATTCTATGCTATGCTATGCTATTCTAACAAAAATGAGCTCTGCCTCTCAATATGTCTCAAACTCTGCTCCTTTTTAAGTAGAAAAATTATATTACAGGAACAGATGTGCTCTTCTTCCCAGGGGTCACATCTTGGCCTTTTGTACATGATAATCCTTCAAAGTTACTTATGTCTTTTCCTCTCAGGATGTGTTTAAAAATCTACTGGAGTGTTTTCACTTTGCTCTCCGTACCTTCCAGATGACATTTAGGTAAATATGAAAAAAGACAGTAAACCATAATATTCCAATTAACTATCCGTTCTATGAGCTCTAACATCCCACTCTGACATACTGTCTCCAAGTATCCATCTTCATAGAAGATGAAACACTTTGTTTTCCAAATACTCAGGATTTGATAAATTGAGACAATAATTTACAATGAAAAGTGAATTGTTCACAACGCTTCCTATACTCTATGGAAAAAGAGCATATTATCTTTGAAATGCGTGTGAACATGTGATTTGCTCTATATATTATTGAATGCCTACAATGTCAAATTGGCCCTTTGTTTATTGCTTTCATGAATGATAAAATCAAAACATTTATCTTGGGCTTTCTCTCAGATTTGTTTGACTTTTTCAGACAATAGACGCTTTCACTCTGAAAAATCTTCCTGCTTTCCCTTATTTCTTGCTGAAGTAATCATAGAATCATTTTGGTTGGAAAAGACCCTTGAGATCATCAGGTCCAACTGTTAACCTAGCACTGCCAAATCCACCACTAAACCATGTTCCTAAGCACCACATCTACATGCCTTTTAAATACCTCCAGGGATGGGGACTCAACCACTTCCCTGGGCAGCCTGTTCCAGTGCTTGACAACCCTTTTGGTGAAGAAGTTTTTCCTAATATGCAACCTAAACCTCCCCTGGTGCAACTTGATGCCATTTCCTCTTCTCCTATTGCTTGTTACTTCGGAAAAGAAACTGACCCCCACCTCACTACAACCTCCTTTCAGGTAGATGTAGAGAGCGATAAGGTCTCCCCTCAGCCTCCTTTTCTCCAGGCTAAACAACCCCAGTTCCCTCAGCCGCTCCTCATAAGTCTTGTGCTCCAGACCCTTCACCAGCGTTCTTGCCCTTCTTTGGACACGCTCCAGCACCTCAATGTCCTTGTAGTGAGGGGTCCAAAACTGAACACAGTACTCGAGGTGTGGCCTCACCAGTGCCAAGTACAGGGGGGCGATCACTTCCCTAGTCCTGCTGGCCACACTATTTTGATGCAAGCCAGGATGCCATTGGCCCTCTTGCCCACCTGGGCACACTGCCGGCTCATATTCAGCTGGCTGTCGATGAACACCCCCAAGTCCTTTTCCACCAGGCAGCTCTCCAGCCACTCTTCCCCAAGCCTGTATGTAGTGTTGCATGGGGTTGTTGTGACCCAAGTGCAGGACCCGGCACTAAGCCCTGTTGAACCTCATACAGTTGGTCTTGGCCCATCGATCCAGACTGTCCAGATCCCTCTGTAGGGCCTTCCTACCCTCAAGCAGATCAACACTCCCGCCCAACTTTGTGTTGTCTGCAAACTTACTGAGGGTGCACTCCATCCCCTCATCCAGATCACTGATAAAGATATTGAACAGGACCAGCCCCAATACTGAGCCCTGGGGAACACCACTTGTGACTGGCCGCCAGCTGGATTTAACTTCATTCACCATACCTCTTTGGGCCCCATCATCCAGCCAGTTTTTAACCAGTGAAGAGCATGCCTGTTCAAACCATGAGCAGCCAGTTTCTCCAGGAGACTGCTGTGGGAAACGGTGTCAAAGGCTTTACTAAAGCCCAGGTAAACAACACCCACAGCCTTTCCCTCATCCACTAAGCGGGTCACCTTGTCATAGAAGGAGATCAGGTTAGTCAAGCTGAAGTATTTCAGCAAACCACTGGAACTTAGTTAACTATTTTGTTAGTGAAATAAGGTATTTTTCAATGAATCATAGCAAATTTGTTAACTCAATCAGCCTTTGTTTTTAAAAAAATGAAACATGCGATTTCCCTCATATGTGGGATAAACATTTTGGGTATACTCATTTTCTCTTCCAGATTTCTGTTGATCTATTTTAATAATATTACCTGAACTCTATCCTGAGTGTCTGGGAAAAAGTGGATAATAATGAACAAAGATCTAGGGCTAATGATCTTTTTCTTAAACCAGCACTCACTGCAAACTGCTGATTTAGGAAAAAAAAAAAAATTCCTGTTAATATTTGCATGAACTGTGATAAACTGGGCATGTCACAGAACTGTGAGATTTCTTTTGGAGAAGCAATAAAGAAGCAGTAAGCTCTTACTAACATTTAGAGTTGACAGCACCATGGTCTTTCATCTGTATGTAGGACAAGAGGGAATTGGTTCATTTTTGCCCATTGCTAATGTTTGGTTTTTACAATGAAGGCAAAACTCTTTATTAACCTCCATGCTTCTATATTTTTTTCAATATATTAAGGCAAATACAATGACACAATTTCAAAATGTGAAGCAGTGATGGAGCAAGAAATAAAATAGTGAGTAAAATCCAGCACTTAATGAAGTTAATTTAATTGCATTTACCTTCATTTAATCATAACATTACTTCCCTGCTGTGGGACCTACATCACCATATACCAGTGCATGCATGCTTACATATACTCTCTCATGCACACTGTTCCTAAAAATCTAAGCTAATCTATTTTGGAAAAAGTATATCTATTTGAAGCCTTTTCACAAGGTAACACAAAATAATCTAAAATTTAAGTGATATATATGTAAACAAAAAAATCCAAAGAATTTGTGAATTTTTTGTAATATTTGTAACTTATAGTTGATGTTCACCTTAATTTCATAATATATCTTAATATTTTTCCTGCATTAGGCCTCAACTTTTAAAATCCCTTTCTGTCCAGCAGTATTAAATCCTGCTAATTACCTGAATGCATGTAATGCCTTGTAATTTTATAATTGATTCTACAGGTGTGACTTTAAAGGTTCCACCACACAGAATCATTAATCTGCCTATGAGGAATTTATTTAAAACTGCTGCTCCTGAAAATTACTTAAACAATAGTAAAAGGAATGAAGCAGCAGAAGTAAACTGTCTTATGTGAATCTTCCATATACACTATAAAGATACCTATAAAACATGGCTAAACCATTTAAAAGAAATGATACATTTGGCAGCAAGAATTGCTAAATATTAATATTAAAAGGTAAACAAAATATTAAGTATTTTAACTGTGTGAGAACTTTAACAGTATGAAAAACTGGGTTACCCGATTTCTACTTGATAAAATATTTGGAAGCATATGAAAATACGTCAGTTTTAACTCCTGTTTTCTCATAGAGGCACCATTACTGAAAGCCTGCTTCCTCTTTCATTCCTTAGTATACCTTTGGTGCTATTCCACAGGGAAAAAACAAGCACACAGAAATAAAAAATATTTACTTAAATGCAGCATAAAGAAAAAAGTCAGAGGAAATGTACCTGTAGCACCTTCCACCTTGTGTTCAGGTCTTCCACACAGCTGAGATTGTACTGGGAGAGTTGAATATCAGAGGGAGTGAACTGGTGAGCAAGATCATTGACTTGATGCACCTTTTCTTTAAGGGGTATAATTTCTGCTCGATAAACCTGTGTGAATGAAATATAAATAAAGATAAGCACTAAATTCAAAAACTATTGGCTCTGCTGCCAGCTGATTAGTAATGTAAAGGTATTCCATGTCTAGCTGAAAGGAAGGAGTATACTGGTCATGATACAGTTAACAGTCTTTTTATACAACTTCATATGGACTTTAGGTCTCAAAGGTAAGGTCCACCATTTCAGAAGGTGATATTAAGTTGGAATATTCATAGCAATTTTTGGCCAGTTTAAGCCAAATCTCTAACCAGCACATCCACTGTGATGTGCACTGCAGAGCATGCTTCTGTCCTGCCTCATCCTTTATGTGCGTGTAGCACGTGTTCCTCGGGGTGGACAGGGGCGATAAGTGCTGTTAAACACATGAAAACAGAGGAAGACTGCTGTTGCCAAATACAACAAATGAAAAAAGAGAAGCAATGATAAAACTATTACAGACCTCACTAAGGCCATGATCTTACCCTGGGTATCTTGTGTGTTACAAATAAAAGGTTAGTAATGGGAAGTAAAAAAAAAAAAAATCTTTTTGCTATGAATCCCAAACTGGCCTACATGACTCATATTTCAGAAAAAATAAAATAATGTATCTTGTAAGATAACCTTTAAAACTATGCATAAGGGCATTCTAGCTAATAATTTCAGTATTGTATGTGAAAACGAGAAGCTGCTAGTTACAAATTTATTGATTTTAAAAGCAACAACCTCATGATCATGCTTCCATGATGCATCCGAGTAAATTCAGATAAATTCAGGGCACCATGTCTCTATCAAAGAGAGGAATCTCTATGCAGACCTTCTGCTGTTCCATATCTATCTTTTCTAAGGAGACATTTATGCATCTTTAACATGGTAAAATATGTCAAAATGTAACAATGAGCCATTTCTAAGGGACGAATTCTGTCATTTTCAGGAGCATTTTCAGTGCCATATGATGTCTGCACACAAAGGCAGGATAATTTACTTGATATATTAGTCTTGCTTTCTAGCTCCTTTCTCTCAGCATTTTTAATACAGACCACACGTGGTCTGCATCTCACTTTAGATCATCAAATAACCTGAAATTATTGCCTAATAATAATTTCATCAACATGTGATGCCAAAAGGGTCACAAAAAGCCCATCCAATATCTCAGTGAACCTTAAGAGTAAATAGTATGAAGAGATTCATAGACATTAGAATGCCATGAACTGCACTAAAGGTAAACAACGTTGAACAATTGTTTCTCAAATGTTTCTCAAAACCAGACGTGACTTCCACTAATTATGTTAAATTACCCTACAACATAAGGAGTTAGACTGACTTAAGTGGCACTCAGGTACAGTGAATGACTCTAACAATAAATCTGTAAAATACACAATCAGAAGTGATGTGCGCTTCGTAAAGGAAAGTGCAGAGAACGATGCAAGTGCCACAATGTGAGAGAAGAGGCATCCATCAAGTTCATGACATAACAGTTGACTTCTCCTTTTCACCAGTTTTATACCACTGGAACACAAGTGACATTACGGGAGAGAATATGGATTTACAGTGTAGTGTAGAGCAAGGTCTATGACACGAAGAAAAGGAAAAGAGCTCACGTGTTTGGTTTTATCCCACAGAGTTATACATGTACTTACCCTGATCATTTTAGTTAGCAATTGAGTTCAGACAACAAACAACATGCTATAAAAACAGACATTTGTTCTTGTAAGGTAAAGACCTCAAAGGCTGAAGAGATACATATACCATTGAGTGAACACTTCACTTTCAAATAGTTATTTTACTGCTTTTTTTCTGTGATCTGTTAGTTTCAGTGGCCCAAGGTCCTTGGCCGTGATTCTGTGGCTTATACTTGGGATGGTCAACTCTGTTCCCCCAGTGTTGCTTCATTTCCAAGATAAGAGAACACCACTCAGCTAGTGTTACCTATGACCACATTGTATATAAATTACAAATATATATGTGTATATATTGTTATATATTATTATATATAATATATTATAAAATATATAATAAAAATAAATTTTGTATATAATAAATATATCTATTTAAAATAAAAAACACTGATAGAATAAATGCAGATCAATGGATGCAAGGATCAGTTCTCACACTAAAATGTACTTTCATACAGTTCCTGCATTAAACCAAGTTAATTTTCTATTAATTTGTACAGCAATAGGATCAGGCTTTGATTGAAAACTTCACTGCTTACGCAAAGCACACAGGCCTAAGCTTATAAACTACTTGTTTTTAAACATACACTTAAGTATCTATCTGGCTCATTTCAGACCAATTATTTGCATCTACAATGTTGACTTGAAAGCACTGGTCTCACCTGAAGATTGGCATAAATGATTAGACAAATCACACAATCATTATACCTAAATTAAGGTGAAATAGAAGATCCTTCATAATTAGTCAACGTGTTTTTTGACTGTAAGTTATTTTGCAGAGTAGGAAGACTAAGGCACAGAAGCAAGTCACAAGAAAAAGAAATAAAATCATAGAAATACATATGGAAGTAAAAACAAAAACTTATCTTCTGCACCCACTTCAACTGATGTCTTTTATTAATTGCTTTTTCTGCTGCAAGGATACTGATTTTTGCAGTCTTATGCTACTTTTCCAACATACAACAGCTTTTTTACCATCTTTAAATTTGATATTCTGTATTCTATTATTACTAAGCCTGAATTTTTACTAGCATTTTTGTTAGTTAGACAAATCAAAACATAAGAAACATCAACAACAAAAAAAGAATGCTAGTCAAGGCACAGCTATCTAATTAATGCCAGTAAGCTTATAATTAAAAACTGTAGACAGAAAAGAAAAAATTATCCATAGAAAGTTTTGGCATATGACATTGTATGATCAAAAAGGTCAGTGACTATAAGGCTGTGTTAAGGAACAGTTTGTCACAGACAACCAGTCCACCAGTCAACGTACATAAGTCTAGAGCTGGGTTTTTGTTTCAGAGTAAGTGAAAATCAGTGAGTTCTTTTTTTTTTTTTTTTTTCAACAAGTGTTCAAATAAGTTAAATAAATAATAATAATTTATATATCTTCTACAGTACTTGTCATCTGTAGAAGCAGAAATTTAGGATTGCTACTGGATTGTGATTTTCATGAGTGTGATTGAAGTGTTTTACAGAAATATTTAGATTTTTAATAATCAGCTTGTACAGTAAAAGACTGATTCATTTTTCTATTTTTTTTCCTTCTGCATGAAAAATACCATACATATCACAGGTTTATATCAGAAAAAAATTAGAGAACTATATAGTTGGTAATTTAAAAACAAATATACATGGTGAGTAGAGCACCACTACCACACAGAGACCTATTTGAACCAATTAAATTGCTCAGGATGTAAATGACTTCTCAGTGTGAACAGTGATAGGAGAAACAGCCCCAAATTATCTTCATTATAACTGTCCTTACGCAAGAAAGAATTTCAATAGTATGTGATACTGTAGGTGGTAGATTGGATTTTAAATGACCCATACAGTCCTGTTAGAAAATGTTTTAAAATGCCTTGGAAAATGAGCAAGAACTCTAGAAGACACATACCACAGACACCCTAACCAGCCAGATATTAAAATTCTAGAACATACAGTGGCCATAATCAATCGTATGAAAAGCTCATCTCACCCAGTCCCTTGTCTGGTAGTAGCCAATACAATCGCTCAGGGAAGAAGGTAAGGGAAAGCATCACCTTCCCTGCTCCTTGCTGTACTCTTCCAGCTCAGCAATTTGGGTCTCAGAGATTCTGGAACCAGAAGCTGTATTTCTATGTCAATCAGATCTTGATGTATTCGTCTTCCATGAAATTACCTCCTTGATTTTTGAACTCAGATAGGCTTTTACCATCCAAAATACCCTATGGTAAGCTCAATATTTAGATTGAAGAACCATCTCTTTTATGCTTTTTTTAAACCTATCGCTTGAGACCGTCCCCAATTCTTAGCTCATGAGAGACAGTGATCAAGCATTCCTAATGGACTTTGTGCCGTTGTAGATTCTACTAACCCTTCATCATATTTTTTCCTTCTTTCATGTTTAAGATACAAAGACCGAGATATATTCGATTAAATGTGGATATCTATAAGGTATTTACATCTGAGCAAGTCTCCATATGGTCCCTTTATATTCAACAGCTAATCAAAACCAGGAGTTGAACATAACATAAGGTTTTGCTATAGGATGGCATAAATCACATTCTGAATTGCAACAACTGAAATGAGCAGATTTTCATTGACTATATTGGGAGCCTAGGCAACTAGCTCACATGCAGACAGCTACCCAGCAGATGTGAAATTACACAAGACAAACCCCACTCCTACTCCATTTATTCTATCCTTGTATAGGAGCTTTCCATATCTTTTATCAAATCTGCTATAATCTTTTTTAGATTGGGGATCCAAAACACTGCCTACAATATACATGGTATGGGTACAACAGGGACTTACACCATGGCATCATGATATTTTCTGCTTTTTCAGTAATTTCTAGCATTTCATTTGGCTTTCTGAACAGTCCTGAGTATTGATGTGATGTTTTCAGAGGGCTGTCTGTTATGATTCCAAGATCTCTTTCATGAGTGCTAAAGGAATGTTTAAAAGGGCTAAAGGAGAGCTCATTACCGTGCATGTAAAGTTGGGATAGCTTTTTCTACATGCTTTGCTTGAGATTTATCAGCACTCGATTTCATCTGCCATCACTTTGCTGCCAGTCAGTACTGTGAGGTTTTTCTATAGCTGTTTGCAATCTGTCCTCATCTTAAGTACTTTGAATAGGTTTGTATCATCAACAAGATGTTCCACTGCATTATTAATTTTCCTTTCCAGCTCATTTATGTACATGCTGGACAGAGTAGACCTTCTGGAGCACAATCAATCATCTCCCTCGTTGGGAAAACTGACCTCTGCCTTTTGTTTTCCATCTTTTACAGGAAATAACCAGATATTTCGTTATTTATCGACATGAAGACCTTCTCTGTTATCCCACAGGAACTTAGTTTCTTTGCTGAAAGACCTTCTTAAAATCCTTGTGGAGTGCCAAATGGCCTATAGCCCCTTATCGATATGCTCATGTTTCTTCAAGGCACACTAGGAGACGTAAGACACACCTGCTTTTACAAAAGCTATGTTGCTGTCTCTTCTGCAGTATATTCTTCCCCAGATTTCCTGGTCTGTAGGTCCACAAGCCTGACTAGATGCACTATTTAAAAACTATCACCACATTTGCCCCCTTCCATTCCTCATAAAAAACTAACTTTAAACAAGAAAATACTGTTAATAGTTACAGGTATTTTATACTTCCATTAGAACACTTGAACCAATAGTCATTCGGTTCTGGTGATTTGGCGCTCTTAATCATTACAATTTGTTCTATGTATTTTTGCCTCAAATAGCTTGCTTTATTCTTTTCTTTAGCCACCCCACCTTTCTAGGTCTTACAAGAGTCGATTTTGACAGTATAGATTTGTTTTCAGTTTACAGTGCAGTGTCTCCATGCTGTCTTCACATACTTTGCCCTTTTGGTTCCTTTTCAGCAGGTTTCATCATTTGTGTGTAGCTTCCTTCCTGAAAACTGAACATTGCTGTGGTGGATTTTTTGGCTTATTTTTTTTGTCCCTGCAGAGATGCTGACCTTTAGTTCATAATGATCCCTATTATGATAGCAATGTTTTGAACTTGCACTGCTCAGTACCAAGCCAAATCTCTTCCTTACTGGTTATCCTCTTGGTGTTTCTTAACATTACATATTTTCTATTTAGGGCTGGAACTTCAAATTCAAAAGGATTTTAGGTTAGTGCCTGTAACTGCTGACTGGCTTCTTATGTATTTTAGAAAATGCAGGCTAAGCCCCCCCAAATTATTTGCAGGTCCTTTTCTGCATATTTTCCTTTAAATTTGCTTGTGCTTTGGGTATCCTGTTCCAAGGTAGTAAAAGCCACCACACAGCCCTCACCTCTTTCCAGAATACCAACTTGATTAATGAAAATTTGATGATTTGTTTAAATATGGTTAGGATATTTTAAGATGTCCTTCCTTCCATATTTCACATGCCACACTGGTGGGTTTTTTTCCTTTCTTTTATTTAGTGATGCTGACACACAGAAGAGCACTGACTTCCTCTTTGGAAGGCTGCCCAATGTTCAGACGAGAGATAAAAAAAGTCTAAGTTTTTATATTTAAAGATTCACCAAAGAGAGATGGCTTTTGTCAATGACATGAAAAGTTGTTGTTTTTTTTTTTTTTTAGGATCCATAAATCAGTTCCATGAAATCTGAAAGGAAATTAATGAATCATTTGAATGGAAGAGTAAATAAAGAGTAAACAAGCTTATTTCAATAACAATAGAGATATTATATATTTTGCTAGCTTCAGGGAGTTTCCATTGCAAAATTCATAACTGAAAATTCAGGAAGGAATATTGACTTTACAATGCACGTTTTCCATTTCTTAACCACTCTCTCACTCAACCACATGTGCAACAGCTCGCTAACAAGTCAAACACGGAATTCAGGAATCCAACCAAAATTAAATTAGGTGCCTGTAACTTCTGGCCCGCTGGAGTTAATGGAATAGTGTGACTAAATCCCACTATGGGATCCACTTGGAAAATACACACTGAAGAGCAAGTGTATTCTCAGAACAGTACCTGTTCTTCATGCACAGAGAAAAATTAAAATACAGGCTGGCTTTTATTTATTGTTTGCTACTGTAAAATGTCAGTGGATCATTAAAATTGCTTTTTACTCTTACTGTGTTTATTCCTATGGATCCCAACACCTACCATATATGTTTAGATGTAGTCTGGAACAGACAACCCTCAGTGCCTTGTCAGAACAAATAGCCATTATACAGCTGTATTGAGAGCAAGAAATCATCGTTGCTTAGCATTCACCACACTGATAAAAGGAAAATAATAGCATGCGGGTATGAAGTCATATTATTATATATACCTCAGTAGTACTGAGACTGAGTTTAGCTGTATTTGTCTTAAAAATTGTATTAAATAAACAGATACCATCTAATAATTACTTATTTGCAATTGTTACACATTATTCAATCCCAAAGTTAAAACAAGTAGTTGAGCTTTTCAATTACGATTTAAAATACAGTTACTATTCCTATTGGCTCCTACTTATCTGAAATATTTCTGCAGCGAAAAATAGCTTGGGAGCAGATTAATTTTTTGTGTTACTTTTGTCCTTTATGTAGCCTTAACAACACTTGGATTTATGTTTACAAGTTAAGAAAAATCTCTGTGAGACCATGTATAAACAATTATGCTACAACTATAGTGTAATATTGCTTTCCAACTATGTTGTCCTCATCCTCGACACATTAGTAAAGATCAAGACTCGTTAATGTTTCCCATACTCATGGAAGGAGGGACCACGAATCTCAGCAGTACATATACAGTAATACCCTTCTCTTGTTGGAAAGAGAAGTTAAAGGAGACAAAGTTCATTTCACCAATGCACCAAATACTTTAAATGTTCAACATTAGCTTCTGGAAATGAGCCTCTGTCTTTTTGGTTATGGGTGAAACAGGCACAGATGCCTGTCTAAGACGTTAAAGGCAATTTGGTGTAATCTCTACAGATTTTATGGACTGGCAATTACAGCAACACCAGGCTTTGATTTGAACACTATGTCGGTTTGATTTGAGCACAACATGGGAAATCAAAATTGATCCTGAAGCTAGTTTCTCCCAGAGACAGTAAATGCAAGACTTCGGTAGATAGTATCCTCTTTCATTAAAGTTCATTTTTTACAAGCCTCAACCCAAGGAATTTAAAACATTTCTTACTATCTTTTTAAAAAAAGAGGAAAACAAACCCCAATAAAAATAGCAATAATTTGAAAATCATTACAAGCCATCTCTACTTTTCCAGCAATAGTATTTACTATTTAGGCAGTCCACACCTAGACTTTTTATAGGGCTAAACATTGTAGCAGCTATATTTAGAAATGAAATGTTTTGCACTTCCTAATAAACTTTTCAAGAGCATGCAGGCTTGGACATCTATGAAAACTGAAGGCTAGAACACAAATTTCTTGCTCTTACTAGTGATTAAATGCATAAGAGTTCCTACATATTTTTTGTATGTCTACTTGTGAAAATCATTGCAAAGAAAGACATGCACTAAAGAAATGTTTTCACTTTCACAAAACACTAAACTGTCCTGAAAAATATGCTGTAAAAGTGAAACAAAAAAAAAAAAGAAAAAAGATTCTAAGTAGAAAAGACTAAGGAGTAATTAGCAAATTGGTTTGTCATCAATCTCCTGTTTTTGTGGGTGTGTAATATGGCTTTATTGTATTGATGATTTTGTAGACAGGTTGATGATTTTTGTAGACAGCCTAAGAAGATTTAATCAATTATTATAGCACGTCATTTCATTTGAACATACTAGTAACTTTAATTATCTCTAAAAGAAAATGACAAATCAAGTACCAGATCCAGAACTCCTAAAAATAGAGTTAACATTGCTATTGCAGAAACACAGAATCACAGAATGGCTGAAGTTAGAAGGTACCTCTTGAGATCACCCAGTCCAGCCCCTCTGCTCAGAGCAAGGCCAGTGAGAAGCAGGTTGCCCAGGACCACGTACAGTCAGCTTTTGAATATCTCCAAGGATGGAGACTCCACTGCCTCTCTAGGCAACCTGTTCCAGTGTTTGACCACCCGCAGGTCTCCCATATTCAGATGGCATTTCACATTTTTTAATTTGTGCCCATTGCCTCTTGTTCTATCAGTGAACAGTACTGAGAAGAGTCCAACTTCCTCTTCTTCATTGCCTCTCGTCAGGTATTTATACACATTGATAAGATCCTGAGCCACCTTTTCTCAAGGCTGAGCAGTCCCAGTTCTCTCAGCCTCTCCTCGTAGGAAAGATGCTTCAGTCCCGTAACCATATTTGTGGCCCTGCACTGGACTTGTTCTAGAGAAGTCCATATCTCTCTTGTACTGGGCAGCCCAGAACTGGACCCAGCATTACAGATCTGGCCTCACCAGGGCTGAGCAGAGAGGAAGGATCACCTCCCTCAACCTGCTGGCAATGCTCTGCCTAACGCAGCCCAGGATGCTGTTGGCCTTCTTTGCCATGAGGGTATATTTCTGGCTTACGGTAAGCTTTTTGTTTACCAGGACCCCAAGGCCCTTCTCTGCAGAGCTGCTTTCTGGACAATTGGCCCCCAGTATGTACTGTTGCCTGGGGTTACTTCTCTGAGGACACAGGACTTGGCATTTCTCCTTGCTGAACTTCATGATATTCTTCTCAGTGTAATTCTCCACGCTGTCAAGGTCCCTCTGAATGGCATCACAACCATCTGGTGTATTGGCTATTCCTCCCACTTTTGCATCATCTGTGAACTTACTGAGGGCGCACTCTGTTCCAGGGTCCAGTTCATTAATGCAGATGTTAAAAGATATTGACCCAGTATTGACCACTGTGATACCCTGCTGGTGACTTGCCTCTAACGGAACTTTCTTGTCCTTCATGTGCCTGAAGATGGTTTCATGGATTAGCTGCTCCAT